>NC_057724.1:33573513-33597713 GCF_004010195.1 Chiloscyllium plagiosum | reverse complement strand
AATTCCTAGAGGCATGGCACTCATCCACAGAATCAACCAATAAGCACATCGACCTGGACCCAACATACCGGCCACTGCAGCGGACAGCTGGGACTGACAACCCGAAACGGCAGGTACAAATCACTATAAATGCTGGGGGAAACATCACAGAAGCGCTTCACAGGAGGTTCCCAAGCACTGAGGATGTCACCTAGACAGGGGACGAAACGTCTGCAACACAAATTCCCAGCTCGGCAAACACAACCACAACAGAAGTTAGTTCTTATTTCAGTCTAAAATAGGGGTATACAAACTTTCTGAGAGGAGTTCCAACTAATTAAAGAGGTGGCTGTTTAAAATTAGTTTTCAGAAGCATCAATTCAGATGTTTCTGGAACAGTATTGAAAAAGGCTCCACTCAGTGCTGTTTTTATTTGCATAGAGAGTTGCTTTGCATGCAGAGAATATAAAATGAGAATTTGGTGAGTAAGAGAGTTTGGTGAAGAAGTGACAAAAGTTCTCTTTTTTACATTTTTTTTTCACTTTTTTAAATTCTAAATCTCCTGGTTATATTTTATTCCCCCTTTCCCCACACTACCACCTAACTGCGATAGTGCTTATACTTTCCCCAGCACCTATATTGATTGTGTGCAGGTGTGAGACACAGTGGAAGACAACAGGTGTACACATCTTTACAGGGGCCCACCAGTCATTGGGGCTCCAGCAGAAGAGCTGGATAGTAAATGTACAGACTTGTATATGGGAAAAATAAATTTTGATGTATGCATGTAAAGAAATGTAATGAGTGCACAAGAATGGCATGACCAATTGTATAGAGATCCAAATAATTTTATGAATAAAGTATATTTTTGAAATAAAAAAAATCTTTATTCATTTCCCATCACCAGGAAGAAAGGAAACACCAGAGTGGCCAGTGACAAGCAATGCTCTTTTCATCAAAGGACAATGTTGCGTGATCATAAAAGGGTAGGGCAAGGATTTAATCAAAAGAGTTGGAGGGGGATGTAAAGCACTCCACTCCCTGAGGTGCCCACCTCACCCTGAACAGCTCGAGGATGTTTTTAGATACTGCATGTTCCTTCTCCAGACACACCCAGGCGGCCTCTTTTTTTATCCTTTGTAGCGTATAGTATTTGGCTGCTGCTTTGGAACAGATGAAGCTGATTGGTGATTAACTGGTAAGTTACTTATTCTAATTTAAACAAGAAGCTTTCAAAGTCACAGTATGGTAGGACAGACAGCCAACTGGAATATACATCACACCATATGTTTGAGACAAACACATCTGCAAAAAGTATCACTGACTTTAAGGGCGGCACGGTGGCACAGCAGTTAGCACTGCTGCCTCACAGCGCCTGAGACCCGGGTTCAATTCCCGCCTCAGGCGACTGACTGTGTGGAGTTTGCACGTTCTCCCCGTGTCTCCGTGGGTTTCCTCCGGGTGCTCCGGTTTCCTCCCACAGTCCAAAAATGTGCAGGTCAGGTGAATTGGCCACGCTAAATTGCCCGTAGTGTTAGGTAAGGGGTAAATGTAGGTGTATGGGTGGGTTGCGCTTCGGCGGGTCGGTGTGGGCTTGTTGGGCCGAAGGGCCTGTTTCCACACTGTAATCTAATCTAATCTAATCAAGACTTGAGATCCAGATTTCAGAACTCAATTCTGAAGAAAGATCACTGAACTCAAACATTGACAATGCTTTCTCACCACAAGTACTGCCAGACCTGCTGGGCTTTTGCCCAAAACATTGATTTTCCTGCTCCTCGGATGCTGCCTGACCTGTTGTGCTTTTCCAGCACCACACTCTTGACTCTAATCTCCAGCATTTCCAGTATCACTTTCACTTAGAGGGATACGTGCCAAGTGCTGACAAATGGGACGAGCTTAATTTAGGATATCTGGTTAGCATGGACGAGTTAGACCAAAGGGTCTGTTTCTGTCCTGTATATCTCCTGTATAACCTTGTCATAAAGCAACCTTTAAGGAGAGTGATCATCATATGACAGAATTTTTAGTTATGTTTTTAAGTGAGGTATTTTAATCTGAAGCAAGGGTGTTAAATTTGAATAAAGAAAATAACCATGAGAGGCAAATCAGGTTTACTGGTCACTGCATTAAAAGATCTGATGGTACATAGAGAATGGATAATGTTGAAGTAATAATTGCAATGTTTACAGACACTACATTTTTGGAAGAAATAAAACCCCAAAAAGTCAGACAACTGTGGCTAACAAAGGAAGCTAAGGCTTTTTGAAGATTAAAATAAAGGACCTATACAGGTGCCAGAAATAGTCAGTAAACCTGAAGATTAGAAAGATTTTGAATGTAGTGTTATGAAGTTGAAGGCATGCGCTGTACCTTTAAGAGAGAGAGAGAGAATCCTCTTCTGAACTGAGAGATTACAAGCCCCTGTATATATGACGAGATGGCACTGCTAGAGGGTACTGGAAAATTGGAAATATGTAACATTTGGCTGTGAAATGGATACCCGAGTTTTGGTTGCTATTTTGACAACGATTCAAATTTAACCAATCAATTTAAATTATGCCCAGAATACCAGAAGCCAATGGAATTTGAAATTTATTGTTTCGACATGTGGAAATCAACCAAATTATAAGAATTTAATGTGTCATGGGGGGCATATAAACCCGGTATTTTGAAAATTAGAGGGAGAGCAACTGCCATCATAAAGCGAGCAACTGCAGTCGAGCCAGAGAGCTAATGACCCATCTAACACCTTGTTTTCAAAGAAATTAGAACACACTCTCTATCAAAGCTATCTTTTCATGTGAAATGTATTCGCAGTAAAAAAGAAAAAAGACAACCCAGGGAAGATCAGCATCCGGAAGAGTGACCACGCCAAAGAAGACAGAAACTGTGTGGTCTTTAGATTAAGTTAATTCAATGTTTAATAAGTGTGTTATTGGAACAGCATATAATTTTTATGGAGTTGGGGTCAGATAGTAAATAGTTAAGAGAAGGGGGGCTTGGATTTGTGAATAGTTTTTGTTGAATGTTTATTATTAGAATTCAAAGCAATAATGTTTTTCAAAATAAAGTAATTTCTTTTAAATTATCTCACTTACATTTTAACAGATTACGAGGTGTAGCTGGGTGTTTAGTTTTAATTGACAGAGGAGTTTAACTTCTGCATCTTAACAATAGCAAATGACGCCAAAGAAACTGATAACATAAAATAGAATATGAATGCAAACTAGCAAAAGATGGCCTGTAAAAGCCTCTTTGGACATATAAAAGGGAAATATTGGCTATGACAAGTGTGGGGCCATTACAGGAGGAGTTGGGAGAATTTATAATAGAGAATACAGAAGTGACAGAGAAACTAAATGATTAATTTGGGCAAGTTCTTAACAAGCTTTGGATTATGGTAGGATAAGTGTTTGAACAAGCAAGATATTTGGCAAAGCTGGTGTTGCTGTTGAGGTCATCTTGTTGTATCTTGGTCCTCTTTGTCAAGCGGTGTGGTGACTTTCTTGCTTTGCAGCCCTGAATTCCCATTTAATGCTTGTCATTGCTTGTTTAATGGCTGATTAACAGCTTGTTAATTTTCCACACAAATTCGCCATCAGGAAAACCCAGCATGGAGAGCAGAGATGGTTCTTGGTGTATTCAACTCAGTGCATGCCTTAAAATAACTCCATGTTAGATATTGACTTTTCACGCATACCATACGCACCCCATGTCTATGGATATCAACATCCAACATGGCACATCTCTGATCCAGTTACAGGATACTTCTGCACTTCAGTGCTACACCAGCAACTCCTGTTGTAATGCTGCAGCAAGAACACCTAGTGCTCGGGACCATGCTCCCGGCTCCTGGATGAGACCAGGCTGCATCGCCAGACTGTTCACTTGCTCTGATAGTGCTCATTCACTCTGAGCCTATCTGGATACTTACAGCATCCCTGTTTTGAGTTGCCTTGTCTCTCTTGTGCATTTCTCCCACACTCAGAAAAGAATATTACAACTGTCTTGTTACATTATCCCAGCACAGTAAGTCGAGGACAACCTCTGATGTTTATCCAGACCCTGCTCCTGGCAGTTAGAGACAGGAACTTCTGCTCTTCAGGGGTAAGGAGCTGAATGATGGGTAGCACAGCATCCAGGTGGATGATGGTGAGTGGGAAGATGTTGCAGGTGACAGTGAGAGTGGAAGAGCATGAACCTTGGTGAGAGGTGGGTGCACTATAAGAGAGAGAGAGAAAGAGAGCAAGTGATGAATCAGAGGGAAATAGTATTACTTACACTGGCGGAGAGGAGAATGACTTTGTCCCACTTCTTAGAGAGCTGAGCATTCGTCCAGAAAGCTGAGAACACAGATGGCAACTGAGAAGGCTGGTATGGTTTGGTGTCGCAGTCTCCACCCTTGCAGAGTGGGGAACCATTTTCTGCCCATCTGCCATATCCAGATGAAATGTCCGGAAACCTGCAGGACATAGAGTCATAGAGTCATAGAGATGTACAGCATGGAAACAGACCCTTCGGTCCAACCCGTCCATGCCAACCAGATATCCCAACCCAATCTAGTCCCACCTGCCAACGCCCAGCCCATATCCCTCCAAACCCTTCCTATTCATATACCCATCCAGATGCCTCTTAAATGTTGCAATTGTACCAGCCTCCACCACTTCCTCTGGAAGCTCATTCCATACATGTACCACCCTCTGCATGAAAAAGTTGCCCCTTAGGTTTCTTTTATATCTTTCCCCTCTCACTCTAAACCTATGCCCTCTAGTTCTGGGCTGCGCCATCCCAGGAAAGAGACTTTGTCTATTTATCCTATCCATACCCCTCATGGTTTTGTAAACCTCTATAAGGTCACCCCTCAGCCTCCTATGCTCAGGGAAAACAGCTCCAGCCTATTCAACTTCTCCCTATAGCTCAAATCCTCCAACCCTGGCAACATCCTTGTAAATCTTTTCTGAACCCTTTCAAGTTTCACAACATCTATCCAATAGGAAGGAGACCAGAATTGCTTGCAATGTTCCAACAGTAGCATAACTAATGTCCTGTATAGCTGCAACATGACCTCCCAACTCCTTTACTCAATACTCTACCAATAAAGGAGAGCATACCAAATGCCTTCATCACTATCCTATCTACCTCCAACTCCACTTTCAAGGAGCTATGAACCTGCACTCCAAGGTCTCTTTGCTCAGCAACACTCTCCAGGACCTTATCATTAAGTGTATAAGTCCTGCTAAGATTTGATTTCCCAAAATCCAGCATCTCGCATTTACCTAAACTAAACTCCATCTGCCAATTATCAGCCCATTGGCCCATCTGATCAACATCTTGTTGTAATCTGAGGTAATCTTCTACACTTCCAATTTTCATGTCATCTGCAAACTTACTAACATACCTCTTTTATTCACATCCAAATCATTCATGTAAATGACAAATAGTATTGGACCCAGCGCTGATTCTTGTGGTAGTCCACTGGTCAGGGGCCTCCAGTCTGAAAAACAACCCTCCACCATCACCCTCCATCTTCTACCTTTGAGCCAGTTCTGTATCCAAATGGCTAGTTCTCCCTGTATTACATGAGATCGAACCTTGCTAATCAGTCTCCCATGGGGAACCTTGTCGAACGCCTTACTGAAGTCCATATTGATCACGTCCACCGCTCTGCCCTCATCAATCCTCTTTGTTACTTCTTCAAAAAACTCAATCAAGTTTTGGAGACATGAATTCCCATGCACAAAGCCAGGTTGACTATCCCTAAACAATAAAATCGACGTTTCGGGCAAAAGCCCTTCTTCAGGAATATTGCCCGAAACATCGATTTTACTGCTCCTCGGATGCTGCTTGAACTGCTGTGTTCTTCCAGCACCACTAATCCAGAATCTGCAGTTGTTGTTTTTACCTATCCCTGAACAGTCCATGCCTTTCCAAGTACATGTACATCCTGCCCCTCAGGATTCCCTCCAACAACTTGTCCACCATCGACATCAGGCTCACTGGTCTGTAGTTCCCTGGCTTGTCCTTATCACTTTTCTTAAACAGTGGCACCATGTTAGCTAACCTCCAGTCTCCCGGCACCTCACCTGTGACTATCGATGATACAAATATCTCAGAAGGGGCTCAGCAATCACTTCTCTAGCTTCCCACAGAGTTCTTGATTCGGTCCTAGGCATTTATCCACTTTTATGCATCTCAAGACATCCAGCACTTCCTCCCCTGTAAAATGGACATTTTTCAAGGTGTCACCATCTATTTCCCTACATTCTATATCTTTCATGTCCTTCTCTACAGTAAATACTGATGCAAAATACTTGCTCAGTATTTCCCCCATATCCTGTGGCTCCACACAAAGGCCGCTTTGCTGATCTTTGAGGGGCCCTATTGTCTCCCCAGTTACCCTTTTGTCCTTAATGTATTTGTAAAAACCCTTTGGATTCTCCTTAATTCTATTTGCCAAAGCTATCTCATGACCCCTTTCTGCCCTCCTGATTTCCCTCTTAAGTATACTCCTATTGTCTTTATACTCTTCAAAGGATTCACTCAATCTCTCCTGTCTATACCTGACATATGCTTGCTTCCTTCTTTTCCTAACCAAACCCTTAATTTCTTTAGTCATCCAACATTCCCCACACCTACCAGCATTCCCTTTCACCCTAACAGGAATATACTGTCTCTGGACTCTCGTTATCTCATTTCTGAAGGCTTTCCATTTTCCAGCCTTCCTTTTACCTACAAACATCTCCCCTCAATCTGCTTTTGAAAGTTCTTGCCTAATCCATCAAAATTAGCCTTCCTCCAACTTAGAATTTCTCTTTTAGATCTGGTCTATCTTTTTCCATTAAAACTAATAGAATTATGGTCACTGGCCCCAAAGTGCTCCCCCACTGACACCTCAGTCACCTGCCCTGTCTTATTTCTCAAGAGTCGGTCAAGTTTTGCACTTTCACATATTGAATCAGAAAATTTTCTTGAACACACTTAACAAATTCCTCTCCATCTAAACCCTTAACTTTTTGGCAGTCCCAGTCTATGTTTGGAAAGTTAAAATCCCCAACCACAGCCACTCTATTATTCTTACAGATAAGTGATATCTCCTTAAAAATTTGTTTCTCAATTTCCCTCTGACTATTAGGGGGATCTATAATACAATCCCAATAAGTTGCTAATTCATTCTTATTCCTCAGTTCCACCTAAATAACTTGCCTGGATGGATTTCCAGGAATATCCTCCCTCAGTACAGCTGTAATGATATCCCTTATCAAAAACGCCACTCCCCCTCCTCTCTTGCCTCCCTTTCTGTCCTTCCTGTAGCATTTGTATCCTGGAACATTAAGCTGCCAATCCTGTCCATCCCTGAGCCATGTTTCTGTAATTGCTATGATATCCCAGTCCCATGTTTCTAACCATGCCCTGAGTTCATCTGCCTTCCCTGTTAGGCCTCTTGCATTGAAATGGAATGCAGTTTAATTTATCAGTCCTACCTTGTTCTCTGCTTTGTCCCTGCCTACCCTGACTGTTTGACTCGCTTCTGTTCTCAACTATACCATTCTCAGATTGATCTCTTACCTCACTATCTCCCTGGGTCCGACCCCGTGCCCCCACCCCATTTTACTAGTTTGAATCCTTCTGAGCAGCTCTAGCAAACCTCCCTGCCAGTCTAATTAGTCCCCTTCCAATTCAGGTGCAATCTGTCCTTCTTGTACAGGTCACTTCTATCCCAGAAGAGATTCCAATGATCCAAAAACATGAATCCTTCTCCCATACACCAGCTGTTCATCTACACATTCATCTGCTCTATCCTCCTATTCCTACCCTCACTAGCTCACAGCACTGGGAGTAATCCAGATATTACTATTTTCAAAGATTTCCTTTTTAAATTCCTACCTGTCTATATTCGCCCTTCAGAATCTCAACCTTTTCCCTTCTTATGTCATTGGTTCCAATATGTACAATGACCTCATGCTGGCCCCTCTCCCCCGTGAGAACATTCTGCACACTCTCTGAGATATTCTTCATCCTGGCTCCAGGGAGGCAACACACCATTCTGATCTTTCGCTGCTGGCCACAGAAACATCTGTCTGTGCCTCAGACTAGAGAGTCCCCGAGCACAATTGATCTCTTGGAACCTGATGGACCCCTCATTGCATTCGAGCCAGTCTTGATACCAGAAACTTGGCTGTTCGTGCTACATCCCCTGAGAATCCATCACCTTCTACATTTTCCAAAACTGCATACCTGTTTGAAATGGGGATAGCCACAGAAAACTCCTGCACTACCTGTCTACCTCTCTTACCTTTCCTGGATTTAACCCATCTATGTGGCTGTACCCACAACATTTGTCTCTTTCTATAATTGTTATGCATCACATCCTCTTGCTCTTGTAAACTCCTCATTGCCTCTGTCTCTCCAATCAATCCATTTGATCTGATAGGATTCACGACCAATGGCATTTATTGCAGGTATAATCCTCAGTGACACGTAAACGCTCCCTAAAATCCCACATCCTACAAGAAGAGCATATCACAATACTAAAGGCCATTTTTGCTTTTTTCAGTCTACAGACCTGGAAAATAGCACTGTCTTATTCCTCTTCAAAACACTGCTCCAGGCTAACCTAATACTTATGCATATTTTTAAGTTTAATCAAGAGACACATCTCAATATAACATATAATCAAGGAAGAATCAACTCCACTCACTACTGCAGTCCCACCGCAAAGCCATACTCAAAATATTCACTTATCTGTTTCTGTGCTGTGACCTCTCCCAAACAGATTCCTCCAAGATCAGCTGTGAACTTCACCAGTTGCTAACTTTCCCAGATGCACTCTGATATCCAGCAATACATGAATTCAAATAGCAAAGGCAGCAACTGTGCAGGTTCACTGCTGTGTCAGTCAGCAGTGTGGGTTTCTTTCTCTCTCACTCTCTGTCTCTCTGGTGCATATCAAGGTGAATAATGGCCTTCCAAGTATGGCACTGGTGTCAAGAATGGTGATCAATTCTGGGATCTCTGGTCAGAGATAAATTGCTCCAAGAATAGTGTAGGGTGAGATGGGACGGAAATCTTTTTTTATTCATATGATGACAGTATCTTTGTCTAGTCTAGCATTTATTGTCCATCCCTATTTGCACAAAGGGCAGTTAAGAGACAACACATTGCTATGGGTTTGGAGTCCCATGTCAGCCATATCAGGTAAGGCTTCCATGCCTTCTTCTTTGACAAAGATACCCAATCCCCATCCGAGGACCCTGTCTCCTGCCTCCAACCTTCCTCTTCCACTTGGACACTCCCTCTTACCCACCCTGAACCTCTTTATTGCTGACTGTTGATGTGGCATCAGCTGCCTCGATTTCTCCACATCCCTTCACCCACTCCATCCTCACCCCCTCTGAACGTGCAATGCTCCGTTCCCTCTGCACCAATCCCCATTTCACTATCAAACCAATTGACAAAGGCAGGGTGTTGGTAACCTGGAGGACAGATCTCTATGTCACAGAGGCTGAATACCAGCTTTCTGACAGCACGTCCTAACTCCCCATGGACCACGACCCCGCCATGGCAAATCAGGCCACCATCACTGAACTGTCCGTGACCTCATTGCCTCTGCTAATCTCCCGTCTACCATCTCCACCTCATAGTCGCCCAGCCCTACACTGCCCAGTTCTACCTACTCCCCAAACCAAACTACCCCAGCTGACCCATCGTCTCCCTATGTTCCTGTCCCACTAACCCATTTCTTCTGGCTTCAACTCCGTCATCTCCCCACTAATCCAGGCACTCCCCACCTACACCTAACCATGCTCTCCACCTCTTCAGTAACCTCCACATTGGGAGCACCGGATACAGTAAACTAGGTTGGAGGAGAGGCAGGTGAATCTCTGTCTCACCTGGAAGGACTTTTTAGGGCCCTGGATGGAGATGATGGGGGTGGTATGCCAGCAGGTTTGCATCTATTGTGGTTGCAGATGAAGGCTGTGTGGAGACAGTCCAGTTCCCGAGGCTGGAATTGAATCCAGTTTCCTGGCACTGTGAAGCAGCAGTGCTAACCACTGAGCCACTGTGACTAATGATCTATGGATTAACAGTTCAAAAATAATACTGTTAGGCCATTGTCTCCCCTAATTAATCATATGGGATACTCACCACAAGGGCTGAAACACCAGTTGATGTGGTAAATTTGATAAGATAGGGTGAGAAAACATGGTAGGCCTCACAATGACAATCAGTCCAGCAAACTCACAACTCACACTTAGCCAAAAAGCCATTACATTTAGCCATTTGTATCTTTCTTATTTGAGGAATATTTAATAAATCTCCTAGAATTAGAGATAAGGGACCCGAGAAAGAGTAAGGAATTGAAGAAAGTTACTTTTTGCAAGTAAGTTATGTTAGAGAAATTGATGGACTGAAGGTTGATAAGAGCCCAGGAGATGAAACCTTTCATTCCAGAGTGTTGAAAGACATTGTTAAAAAATTAATTCATGGAATGTGGGTATTGCTGGCTGGATGAGCATTTATTGTGTATCCGTAGTTGCAGTTGAGAAGGTGGTGATGAGCTGTCTTCTTGAACTGCTGCAGTCCATTCGCTGTAGATAGACTCACAATTTCCCTGGTTTACCATTATTCAGCCCTTTGACTGTCCAAATCTCCCTGTGGGTTCTGTCCCAACCTAGTCTTTACTCCTTTATCATAGCCAGTCCCACCCCCAACACTCTGTCTTCAGCACATAAACAATGTTTTCCTGGCGATGATCAACTGTGAAGAAGTGCCACTGGACCCAAACCATCAACTTTACAATCCCTCCACAAATTCTTCCAGACAAGCCCCTTTGTTTTTCAGAAAGATTTTTCTAGGTGCACTAAATATAGAGTCAAAGAGGATCTTATGGAACAAGTACTTAATTATGAAAGATGCAAATGCTAAAACAATCAACCTTCTTGATTTTTTTTTGATGCACTTTGACATTGACCACTTCTCCTCACGTGAAATTTACTGCTTTGTTGATTTGCTCTCTGTTCTGAAGATGAAGATGGTCTTCCTTTTTTTAAATGGAGACCGTGCATAATTAATATTGTTGGTAATTGAAAATAAAGGCAAGCAATGACCATATACATCTATTATGAAATAAATCTACCTTGATTGCCAAACAGACATTCTGCAACTTCGATACACGGCAATGAGTGAAGCAGCCTGTGAGATTATCCTCACAAGCATACTATGCCGTTCCAGTTTCACATTTGCAGATTTTGAAAAGGCTTTTTGTCTTCAAAGAATTAAATTGTTTTCACACCTTTCTGTACATGTGTTTGCATTTTCTCAGAAAAGGGTGCTATGATGCTAATGTTATCTGTGCTAAAAGGGATCAAACAATTATTCAATTTTTAAAACATTATTATGTAACTGATGGAAGGACAATGGACTCTAATTGTTAACTCTTTTTCTCTCTACAGATGCTACCTGACCTTCTCACTCTCTCCAGCAATTTCTGTTATTGTTTTAGATTTCCAGCTTTCACAGTTTTTCATGTTTTTATTTAGTCATGGTTTATTGCCCATCCCTATTGCACAGAGGGCAGTTAAGAGCTAACCACATTGTTGTGGAGGGTTGGTGTCATGTGTAGGCAAGACAATGCAACAATGGCAGTTGCCTTCCCTAAACGACATTAGTGAACCCAGTGGGTTTTCCAACAATTGACAATGGCTTCATGCATGCTTTGTTCCCCTACTGCAGTGAACACTAACAGGAGGAATTTCAAATGAATGTGAGTATACTCCAAAGCTTTGGAGAGTAACTGCAAGAAGTTGCAATTCACTTTCAAAGTATTGTGGCTAACCTAAGCTTGCTAATTTCCTTCATTAGGAATCTTCCCAACATATAAAATTATAGAAACAACTGGTCAGATTTATTGAGATCTGAAGGTAGAATCCTACTTGACGCTGATTTTTGCCTGAGTCAAATCCAGAGATCGGTGTGGGATTGATGTGCTGCTCTCAACCTGATGCCTACGTATGTGCCTGTCTCACTTTGCTATTAATCTGGTGTACTTGGATTCAGTTCAAACAGATGAGATAAATGTCTCCTCAAGGAACTTAAGGGCAGTTTGTTTAGCAAATTGAAATATTCAAAAAAAGGTTTAGAGCAGAGCAGACTCCAAAATTGTGATGATTTTGGAGGTGCTGGTGTTGGACTGGGGTGTACAAAATTAAAAATCACACAACATCAGGTTAGACTCCAACAGATTTATTTGGAAGCACTAGCTTTCAGAGCGCTGCTCCTTCACCTGATGAAGAAGCAGCGCTCTGAATGCTAGTGCTTCCAAATAAACCTGTTGGACTATAACCTGGTGTTGTGTGATTTTTAACCTTCCAAAATTGTGAGGTATTGAGACAGATTAAATAGTGATGGACTGTTCTGACTGTTCTCATTAGTGGAATAAGGAAGAACCAGAAAATGGCTTTAAAGTAATTGGCAAAATTGGCAACAGTGATATGAGGAAAAATCATTTTATGCAGTGAGTAGCTAGGATTTGGAATCCATGTCCTGGGTCTGAGGTGGAGGCTGATTCATTTGTAATATTTGAAAGAGAATTTGATAAAATAAAACACTGGGTTATGGTGAAAGGGAAGAGGTGTGTAACAAACAAAATTGCTCTTTCAGAGAGCTGGCGTGAACATGATGGGGCGAGTGGCCTCCTTCTGTGCTGTCACCAGTCGATGATTCTATGATTCTGTGAGTTTAATCTGCCTCTATCAAACCAATACAAGACTGACATAGGATACTTTATGTTGACACTGGATCAGTAATTCTGGTATTCAGTTCTTCAGCATTGATGTTTTGCATGTGAATGAAATTAAATCATGCTTGGAATGATTAATAGTGGGTACTAGGTTCTTTCATGCCTATCTTTAAAACAGTGAATTGATATGTGTATCTAGACCAGTAGAGCATAGGTTCATCAATATTGACACAAAATACACAAAGAATAGTAACTTGTCAAAGACCTGCAGCTGTGAGTGATTATGTCATTTGGTCCATAGTCTGTCAGCCTCCACAATAATTTTACCAGCATCAGGCAAACTGTTGGCTATCCTAGGAACTGTGCACAAATTCAAGCCAACATGACAAATTAATGGCCACTTAATGGCCTCTTTCTGCTGATGGCATTTTACCCATGGAGGGGCAGCTGGCACTGTGGTTAGCCCGTCTTGTGAAAAATGGCAGGCTGGTGGCTGGACAAGAAGTGCGTCCCTCCTCTCTTTTCAACCTATACCCATTGGAGGCCTGTCCCAAGATCAATGCCTCCACCAGGATTTCCCTCCCTCCTGCCCTGAAGATCCTTAGCCCACGTTAACCTACTCCATCCAGCCATTTCCAGGCAACTTAAACTTGGCAAGACTCTGGAATTGACTTTAAATGCAACCCTATTGCTTCTCTTCTTCACGAAAGCTTGCAGTCACCGTAATGGCTTCCATTCCGAGCTGGGACAAGTGAGCCTTCTGATTGGCCTACAGCTCTCTAATTCCTGATGAAGGGCTTATGCCCAAAATGTTGATTCTCCTGCTCCTTGGATGCTGCCTGACCCGCTGTGCTTTTCCAGCACCACGCTCCTGACTCTGATTTCCAGCATCTGCAGTCCTCCCTTCCTGAACAGTTCTCTAAGGCAGGATTGAGGTGAGAAAGACTGGAAACTTTTTCACGACTGCATTGGAGTTTGAGGGGGTTACCTAATACAGGTTTATAAAGTCATAAGGGACATAGATACAGCAAATAGCGAAGGTCCTTTCCCAGGGGCGAGGGAGTTCAAAACTGGAGGGCAGATCTTTAAATTGAGAGGAGAAAGAGGAGGGATCTGAGGGGCATTTTTTTCACAGAGAAGTTAGTTCTTATGTAGAATGAATTACCAGAGGAAGTGGCAAATGCAGGTGCAGTTACATTATTTAAAAGACATTTGGATAGGGACATGAATACACAAGGTTTAGAGGCATATCGGCCAAAGGCTGGCAAGTGGAACTAATTTAGTTTGGGAAATTAGGTCGGCATGGGTGAGTTGGACCAAAGGGTCTGACTCTATGAGAGTATCCTGAGACAACTAAAGGGCTGAGAGCCACTAAATAATGATAGATAAATGTAACAGAGTGCAGGTGGGCTAGCCCCCTGATTTACACATCAGTGGAAGTGTGGGACAGGCCAAGTTGGGTTGGCATACTCCCAGCAAATAATTCTGCCTGAAAAGCTATTACCACTTGAAATTACTGGGGCAATATGATCATATTTTATGTGTGTCCTGATGAAGGGCTCCTTCCTGAAACGTCGATTTTCCTGCTCCTCGGATGTTGCCTGACCTGCTGTGCATTTCCAGCACCACTCTGATCTAGACTCTAATCTCCAGCATCTAACAGGCCTCACTTTAGCCAACCAAACTACAGCCAGGGTTTTAGGAGCCACTATCAGGAAGCTGGGGACTGGTATGCCCCCAAACAAGATAGCGCCCCCTCCAGAGCTATGACCAGGTTGCTTGGGTTATTTGACAGCCTTACCACATGACTTGCCACCCACTGCTGTTGGCACCAGTCGTGATGGGATGACATTCTTAAGTGGCCATTGCCACATCATCCCATCTTACTCACTAAATGTTTTAATTTCCTGCTGCTAACCCCCTCCCCAACCCGATGCTTCACCCCTAACGCACGATTGTTTGGCCCTATGTGCCCAATTAAAGTTTTGGACACGACTTTAAATGAGTTCTTCTCTTAAATCACCAGAAGGTATTTAGATATGGAAAGCTTGGCTTTCTATCTGTTGTGTGTCTGTTTGGAAATTGAGTAAGGAATTAGATGATACACATATAATGTAAGTGTTTCCGATTTCCCCAGGCGTTTACAAATCTAACAAATGACCCTTAAAAGAAGCTCTGAGGAAACTCCAGTGAAAGTCCAAAGAAACTTCCAGTTGCCTGTCACATCAAGACACCACAGTGTTCTCTGGCTAACAATTTTATCTCAGTCTGCTGCAGTGCTTTTGATGGAAGAACAGCTTCACATTTTCTGCTTTGGGATCTTGCAGCTCTTAGGATTCAACATCGAAGTCAATAATTTTATGATGCGAATACTTTCTTCCTTGTTTTTTACCCATCCCACATCACAGGCCTGTTATCACATGGGCTGCTTTCAGCAAAGCCATACCATTTTCACCCAGTTATGGTCCCATTATGAGCTTTTATCCTTTTCTGGCTTATCATGATTCAGCCCAACTCTCCCTCTGAGCTCTGTTTCCACCTATTGCTTACTCCTTTACCATTGCCACCCCCACCCCTACCTCTGTCTTCAGCATATGTACCACCTTTACCTATTGAGAATTAACTATGATGAAAGGCCACTAGACTTAAACTGTTAACTTTACTATCTCTCCACAGATGCTTCCAGACCTGCTGAGTTTCTCCAGCAATTTCAGTTTTGCTGCAAAGCAACTTTCTTTGTTTTTCAGAAAGATATTTGTACATGCACTTTATATCGGGCCAAAAAGGGTCTTATGAAACAGGCACTCAGTTACAAGAAATACAAATATATACAAATACAAATATCAACCTTCTGGATTTTGTTTTTCATGCACTTCCACTTTGCTTCTGAAGAGAAATTTGCTGCATTGTTGATTTGCTGTCTGTTTTGAAGATGAAGCTGGTTTTCCTTGTTTTAAGTGGAAAGTTTGCATAATTATTATTATTAGTAACTGAAAATTAAGGTAAGCAATGACAATGTACATCTCTCATGAACTAAATCTACCTTGATCTCCAACCAGACTTTCTGCAACTTCGATACATGGCAATGGGTGAAAGCAGCCTGTGAGATTAACCTCACAAGCATACTATGCTGTTCCAGTTTCATATATGTAGACTTTGAAAAGGCTTTTTGTCTTCAAGGAAACATAGTTGTGTCAAATTCTTTAGAATACTTCTTTGTCAGTGTCTTATCTTCTCTTAGAAGGGTGGTAAGATTTGAACATTATCTCTGTGCTAAAAGGAGTTGACCAATTACTCAATTGTTAAAACATTATTGTGTAATTGATGAAAGGTCACTAGACTCTAAATATTAACTCCATTTTAGTCTCGACATACATTGCTAAACATTCTGAGTTTCTTCAGCATTTTCTGTTATTGTTTTAGATTTCCAGCATCACAGCTCTTCGTTTTTTTTATTCAGTCACAGTTTATTGCCCACCCCTATTGCCCACAGGGCAGTTAAGAGTCAACCACATTGCTGTGGTGGTCTGGAGTCACATGGAGGCCAGACTATGCAACAATGGCAATTGCCTTCCCGAAAGGACATGAGTGAACCAGATGGGTTTACATACAATTGACCATGGCTTCAGGTACACTTTGCTCCTTCACTTCAGTATACACTGACAATAGCAAATTATCACGGTTCGAGAATTTAGACTATTATTTGTAGATGTGAAATTTACTTTCCTGCATTAGCTATAAGACGATTCTGGCCTCATTGGTTTAAATGTCAGAGCTATTGCACCTTTTTCTTTACAATGCAAGATCGCATGAGAATGAAGCTATCACATTTTTCCCCGGATAGTGAAGGCTAACATGAGGGGGCATAGCTTTAAATTGATGGGTGATAGATTTCGGACACATATCAGAGATAGTTTCTTTACTAAAATGGAATGGCCTGCCTGCAACAGTAGTAGTAAGAACATTTAAATGGACATTGGACATACATATGGATAATAATGGAATGGTGTAGGTAAGATGGGCATCAAATTAATTTCTCAACCCGGCGCAACATCAAGGGCTGAAGGGTCTGTACTGCGCTGTAACGTTCTATGTTCTATGTTCTATGTACTCAATTAGGAGAGATACACATGACTAATGCATTCAATTTTCTTGATTTTGTTTTTAATGCACTTTGACATTGACCACTTCTCACGTGAAATTTACTGCTTTGTTGATTTGCTCTCTGTTCCTAAGATGAAGATGGTTTCCTCGTTCTAAATGGAAAGTTTGCATACTTATCATTGTTGGTAATTGAAAATTAAGGCAAGCAATGAAAATATACATTTCTCTTGGACTAAATCTATCTTGATTTGGAGTGCCAGTGTTGGACTGGGATGTACAAAGTTAAACATCACAAAACAACAGATTATAGTCCAGCAGGTTTATTTGCAAGCACTAGCTTTTGGACTGCTGCTCCTTCATCAGGTGGTTAGCAGCACTCGGAAAGCTAGTGCTTTCAAATAAATCTGTTCAACAATAACCTGTTGTTGTGTGATTTTTAACTAAGTCTACCTTGATCTCCAACCAGACTTTCTGCAACTTCGATACATGGCAATGGGTGAAGCAGCCTGTGAGATTATCCTCACAAGCATACTATGCTGTTCCAGTTTCACATTTGCAGACTTTGAAAAGCTTGTTGACTTCAAATGAAACATTGTTGTGTTATATTGTTTTAAAGACCTTTTTGACAGTGTGTTTGTCTTTTCTCAGAAAGGGTGCTAAGATTCTAATGTCATCTCTGTGCTAAATGGGATTGAACAATTACTCAATTGTTAGAACATCATTACATAGCTGATGAAAGGACACAATTGATGAGGGCTTCATACTCCCTTACTACAGTGAACACCGACAAGAGGAATTTGAAATTAATGTGAGTAAATGCCAAAGCTTTGGACAGTAACTACAAGAAGTTGCAATTCACTTTCAATTATTGTGGCTAACCTAGACTTGCTGAATTCATTCATTAAGGTCTTCCCAATGTGTCCATTTCTTGTAACAAATAGTTAGCGCTACGGTTTCATTTCTAGGAGCTGGTAAGTTGCTGAGAACTCTGGGAATTATGTGCGGATTGCAAAAGTGGGGTTAAAGTCAAAATTAATGACTGATTTAAACATATTAATTGACTTTTTTGACACCTGAACAGAGACTCCTACTTATCATGGAGTTGATGTGTTGCTCTCAATCTGGATTGAATTGAATTGAAATTATTGTCATGTGTACTGAGGCACTGTGAAAAGCTTTGTCTAGCGAGCAATATAGTCAAATCACATAGTTAAATAGTATAGATAAGTAAATAAGAGGATAAACAGTGGCAAAAACAAAATCACAGGTGGGAACCGCTATTATTAAGCTGCTGAATAGTAATATGCTAGGTATGTTTGTTGTTTACTCCATATCTTTGTTCACAGCAGTCACCACATAATGTTTAATATAGTGCTTAGATGTTAACTGTGATAGCTGTATTGAAACAAGTCAAATGTGACTATTTTTAAAAATGCTGCAGTGTATGTTTTGCTCACCATCTGTATCACCTAAGTGCATTACAATAGAAGTAGGTCAGAAGCATCAGGGAGGAATCCGGAGAAGGATATTTCATTATCGTCTAATCAGGGTTAGCTTGGATTACAAGCAAATTACTTTGGATGCTGGGAATTTGAAATAAAGACAGAAAGTGCTGGAGCAATTCAGGTGTGGCAGCAGCTGTGGAGGGAAAAACAGTTTATATTCATGACCAGAATAACTCTTCTTCTGAGCTATGATTCTTTGGAAGTATGACTCTTATTCAGAACAAGCGTCATTATCGAACTCAAAACATTAACTCTTTTCTTTATCCACTGCTGCTGCCAGACCTGCTGAGCTTCCCAGCACTTCCTCTATTTCAGCCCCAGTCCCTTTTGGTTTAATGTGGCAAAAACACGAAAGCTTCTCAATAACCAAATCTGTATCCATGCTGCAGAATCCACTTGATATCAAAGGAATATGATAACATTGCAATAACAGATTGACATGGGGTGTAGTGTTTACAGAATGTTAGGGCAGGTGCGCTCAGGACAGAACCTGTCAGAAATTGATGCAAGGAGGTTGGAATTGTTGCACCAGGGAAGCAGAGGCTTCAACTGTTTCAGTATGTCGAGCACTGAAGCATACGCTGTGGGTTCCATCAAAGTAGTTTGCCTTTTATCTGTTTGCAAATTCTGGATGTTTTCCACTGCTGTTCTGTTTCTTGTCAGTGCAATCTCCAGTTTATTTCCTCGAGTTGTATTCTTAAATTTTAAAGTCATCTCTATTCTGGTTTATTACTCTGGTCTTTGTCATACATTATGTTCTTCTCATTCGCTATCTCAAGGTTTATTATGTTGTGATCACTACTGCCTAGATACCCCTGGAGAAGTCCATCTCCCATGTGGTTCATTTTCCAGATTTACTAGTGATCCAGTGTCTCTCTGGCTGGGATTTTTATAAACCAGGTAAGAAAGGAATTCAGCTCATATTGTTAAAAGACTATTTCATCTACCCCTTTCACCACCTCTTGTTCTTGTTTTATTTGGGGGGTTGTTAAAGTCTCCCACAATTATCGTTCTTTGTTCTTTTACTCAATTCGCATTTTGCTTCCAGAATTATTTTTCCAAGTCCTTTCTCCTATTTGGTGATCAATGGTGCATTCCTGTTAGCGTGATTGATCCATTCCAACTCAATTGCTGTGAATTCTGTTTCTAATCTTGTGTTATTTACGTCCCTACTTCTTTACTGTCATTGTATTACCTCTAATTAATACAGCTTACATTCCCAGTATTTTCAGGATTTTGTTATAAAATGTAATATTTTGCAGTCCAAAATCAGCAAAGAGTAGATCTGACTCACTGCAATGAGACAATGTAATTAGGTAGAAAGTGATGCACTGTCTCTAGAATTAGTAATCCCAAGCCAGTCAGGTCACTGCAGATATTGCTTCACAATGTCTTGCTCCTTTTGATTATTAGCTCATCGTTGATTCTCCACTGAAATGAAAATGCAGCTTCTTCAGTCTCATTCATTCAGCTTATTTTTTCAATGAGCAAATTACCAAGATTGAATGGAGCTGAGATTAACAGCAATATGTTGCAGCTTTCAATCAGACTGGGTATTGAACCCATTGTCCAGACCTGCAGCTTCTGATCAGCAGGTCTGATGTACCTCCAGTAGAGAGTGAGTTAGAGACAGAGTCTGTAAGAGGGATTTAGACAAAAGCACTCAGGAGCAGATTTTTATTGAATTCACATTTCATTATTGACTGTGCTGGGATTTGAACTCAAATCTGCAGTACACTGGGGACTCTGGATCACTCATATAGTTATGTTACTGCTATGTCACAGACTCCCTTAATTATTAACAAATAAGATCTAGAGGGGACCGGGAGAAGAGGTCACTGCTTAAGAAGAAGAGGTCTCCCTGTTTAAGACCGTAAGACACAGGAGCAGAAATTAGACTATTCGGCCCATCGAGTCTGCCCCACCATTCAATCCTGGCTGGTAGGATTTTCAATCCCATTTTACTGCTTTCTCCATGTAATCTTTGATCCCCGTGGCAATCAAGAACTTATCTATTTCTGTTTTGAGTATACTCAATGACCTGGCCTCCACAGCCTTCTGTGTTAATGAATTCCATAGATTCATCACTCTCTGGCTGAAGAAGTTTCTCCTTATCTCCGTTCTAAAAGTTCCTCTCTTTACTCGAAGGCCTCTGGTCCTCGTCTCTCCTTGCATTGGAAACATCTTCCCAACATCCCCTCTGTCCAGGCCTTTCACTATTCTGTAAGTTTCAATCAGAACCCCCTTCATCCTTCACTGAATTAGGAGAATTCTTTCCTCTCAGGGGGCCATTAGTCTGTGGAATTCTCTTCAGTAGAGGCTAGGTCATTGAATTTATTCAAGGCAGTGTTAAAATAGATTATCGGTGGACCAGGAAATGGCATGGTGGCTCAGTTGTGGTTAGCATTGCTGCCTCACAACTTCAGGGACCAGAATTCGGTTCCACCCTTGGGCAACTGTCTATCCGTGTAAAGTTTGCGCATTCTCCCCGTGTCTGTGTGGGTTTCCTCCCACATTCCAAAGCTGTGCAGGTTAGATAGATTGGTCACGCTAAATTGCCCATAGTGTCCAGGGATGTGCATGTTGTGTAGGTTGGCCATGGTGTTTACGGAGATAGGGGGTGGGCCTGGGTGGAATGCTTTTTGGAGGGGGGTGCAGACTCGATGGACTGAGTGGCCAGCTTCCGTACTGTAGGGATTCTAAATGGAGGAGTGTGGAGTGCAGACAGGAAGCTGGAGTTGACATCATAACCAGACCAGGCGCGTTCTTATTGCACAGCAGAACAAGCACCAGGGATTAAATCCTGTACTGCCTGTTATATTGCAGACTTCAGAAATAGCACCAATAAAGAGTACCATTTTGTAATGACTGCACTGATATCAGACTGCAACTTTTCTGTCTGTGCAATTAGACTGGCATCTTCTAAGAGTGATGTTGTTGTTCAGCACACTGATCCCCTTGATGCAAATAAGCAAATCAAGAGGTTCCAGTCACTTTAGTGTTAGGAATTTTCCGATACTCATTGCCAGGAGGCACAGGGGTTATCTAAATGCTCGAGTACTGATTCTCATGGGCCCCTTATTGAGCGTCCAGGTTTGTGACCTTTGTACGTACTGTCGGGGACCGTTGCACTCTCTTCACGTGGGATCTAAACAATTATGGACTTGGCTTTTTGGCTACGGGCGACATGAAGCTGACCTCAGTCATGCCCCTCATTTGCTGCCACATATGCACGTTTTACCAAGAGTCAGTTATTGATGGTAAGGAATGGGAGCCCAAAGTCCTCTTGTTTTAGACAAAAGGCTACGGATGCTGGGATGGTTGGCGTTTTGGAAACTGAGTATGATACGTTTTGTTAGTTAAGAAATTGTGGAACCAAAAAGTAGACCATGATCTGCTGAAATATTTATAGAAGCAAACAATTCCTACAGTGAGTAAGCAGGCCATTCACAGACTCCACACTGACTCTCCAAAGAGCATCTCAAACAGACCCAACCCCACGCCATCCCTATCACCCTGCATTTCACATGCTTAATCCACCTAACCTGCACATTCCCAGATACTACGGCACAATTTAGCATGGCCAATCCACCTAACCTGCACATTCCCAAATACTACGACACAATTTAGCATGGCCAATCCACCTAACCTGCACATCCCCAGATACCATGGGGCAATTTAGCATGACCAATCCACCTAACCTGCATATCCCCAGATACTATGGGGCAATTTAGCATGACCAATCCACCTAACCTGCACATCCCCAGATACTGTGGGGCTATTTAGTATGGCCAATCCACCTAACCTACACATATTTGGACTGAAGAACGCTTGAGGGGCTGAATAGCCTCTTGCTGCTCCAATGCTGTTGGCTGCCCTGAGGGCAAATGGTGGTTCTCAGCAATACTCTGGCACGGGTCAGGAATTGAGCTGAAGACCCTTGTTTCCAATGTAGTTCATTGCTGCAGCCAGTATCATGTGTACCTCCTGAATGGGGAGATTCCATTCCCTGTGTTGCTCTGCACAAAGTTGGCTCCTTGGCTTGTTGTCTGCTGATGCTTTACCCTGAGCTGATGCTTTATTGACACTTGTTATTGTGTTAGTGGTAGTTCGCCTTTACTTTCCACACTCAAGGGCAGGAGAAGGAGGCAGGTCCGAAGTCTGCCTAATTGAACCCAGAGTGTGGACAGTGTTCTGAAGTATAGGTTAGCTGGCTTGACAGCTAAGAGCCGGTTAACTTATTTGGCTGGCTTGTAATATTGAATGATGCCAACAGCGCAGGTTCCATTCTTGTCACTGACTAAGGTCACCATGAATGTTCAATCTTCGTCCTCGCTTGAAGTTTTGTGACACTCGGATTAAACCACCATCAGTTGTCCCTCACTAACAAGAGAGCTTCTTGGACTATGGCGACTTTATCCAGCTGACTAAACTCATGGGGACCTGAGGGCTTTCTTGGTGCCATAGGGCGTGTTTCCTTGCTTGCCTTGTAGATATCCCAGTGTATGCCCGCTGTCAGATAGAAGAAAGTGAGGTCTGCAGCTGCTGGAGATCAGAGTCGGGAGTGTGGTGCTGGGGGAGTATGGCGGGTGAGGGGAGAGGGGAGCATCCGAGGAGCGGGTGGGGGGGGGTGGACGTTTCAGGCGTGGGCTCTTCATCAGGAATTGATACAGTTCCTGATGGGGAGCTTGTGCCCAGGGTGTTGGTTCTCCTGCTCCTCGGATGCTGCCTGGCCTGCTGTGCTTTTCCAGCACCGCACTCTCGACCCACTGTCAGATGCGTTGCTGAGACGCAGAATTCCGATGGCCAGATATGAGGATTCTGTTGTGCTGTACATCTGATGGGTTGCTGTGATTAACTCATAAACTATGAGAACATTTGACTCTCTCTGAAGAATGTTACTTTATGGTACATGTTATTTTTCCAATCCCCACTCAGATTTACCCATTGCAATTTGTCTTGTTGATCTTCAGATAATTAGTCTTATAGGTGATGGAGTTGATGTAAATAATAATGGATTACATTCTTTCATGGATGTTTTTGATAACAATTGACAGGCCCAAACTATTTTCTGCTGTTTAGTAGGTGAATAACTGGAGGACATGGATTTAAGATGACCTGCAGAAGAATTAAAGATTAGATTCCCTACAGTGTGGAAACAGGCCCTTCGGCCTGCTTCAGTATTTAATGTGGAAAAGGATATGGAAGATATAGACTGTAGGGAAATAGATGGTGACATCTCGCAAAATGTTCAGATTACAGAGTAGGAAGTGCTGGATGTCTTGAAACGGTTAAAGGTGGATAGAGGTCGTGAGTTCATGGAATGCCCTGCCAGTAGCAGTGGTGGACTCTCCCTCTTTATGGGCATTTAAACGGGCATTGGATAGGCATATGGAGGATAGTGGGCTAGTGTAGGTTAGGTGGGCTTGGATCGGCGCAACATCGAGGGCCAAAGGGCCTGTACTGCGCTGTCTTTTTCTATGTTCTATGTTCTATGTTCTAGATCCCCAGGACCTGATCAGGTGTACCCGAGAACTCTGTGGGAAGCTAGCGAAGTGATTGCTGGGCTTTTGCTGAGATATTTGTATCATCGATAGTCACAGGTGAGGTGCCGGAAGACTGGAGGTTGGTAAACGTGGTGCCGCTGTTTAAGAAGGGTGGAAAGGACAAGCCAGGGAACTATAGACCGGTGAGCCTGACCTCAGTGGTGGGCAAGTTGTTAGAGGGAATCTTGAGGGACAGGGTGTACATGTATTTGGAAAGGCAAGGACTGATTAGGGTTAGTCAACATGGCTTTGTGCGCGGGAAATCATGTCTCACAAACTTGATTGAGTTTTTTGAGGAAGTAACAAAGAGGATTGATGAGGCAA
>NC_057724.1:33553115-33572880 GCF_004010195.1 Chiloscyllium plagiosum | reverse complement strand
GTTTAGGGTGAGAGGGGAAAGATATAAAAGAGACCGAAGGGGCAACTTTTTCACGCAGAGGGTGGTACATGTATGGAATAAGCTGCCAGAGGATGTGGTGGAGGCTGGTACAATTGCAACATTTAAGAGGCATTTGGATGGGTATATGAATAGGAAGGGTTTGGAGGGATATGGGCCGGGTGCTGGCAGGTGGGGCTAGATTGGGTTGGGATATCTGGTCGGCATGGACGGGTTGGACTGAAGGGTCTGTTTCCATGCTGTACATCTCTATGACTCTATGACAGGTACAGGTGAATGCTAAGAGTTTGAGAGTCCATTCAGTATTCTAACAGCAGTAGGGTGGAAACCGTTTCGAAACAGGCTGATGCCTATTTCAGGAATTTTACCTTACTGCACGTGCTTATCTCAATTTGTGGTTAATCTTCTGTACTTGGATTCAGTTCAAACAGATGAGATAAATATCTCGTCAAGTAATTTAAAGGTAGTTTGTTTGGGAAATTGAAATATTCGATGAGTCAATTTCAGAAATGTGAGACATGGAGGCAGATTAACTAGAGATGAGTTGCTTCCAACTGTTAATGGAATAAGCAGGAACCAGAAAACTGATTTAAAATAATTGGCAAAAGTGTCAGCGGTAACATGAGAAAAAATGTTTTCATGCAGTGAGTAGCTAAGATCTAGAATGCACTTCATAGGTCTGTGGTGGTGGCTGATTCAATTCCAGCATTTGAAAGGGAATTTGATAAAAACATTACTGGGTTATGGTGAAAGGGGAGAGGTGTGTAACAAACAAAATTGCTCTATGAGAGCTGGCAGAGAAATCATGGGCCAAATGACCTCCTTCTGTGCTGTCACCAGTCTATGATTCTATGGTTCTGTGAGTTTAATCTGCCTCTATCAAGACTGAGATGGAATACTTGATGCTGACACTGGATCGTCATTAATTCTTCTATTCAGATCCTCAATAGGTCCACCAATATTGACACAAAATACATAATAGCAACTTTTCAAAGACCTGCAGCTGTGAATGACATGGCATTGGGTGGGGAATCATTAATTTATCCATTGCCTATCAGTCCCCACTATGATTTCACCAGCAGCAGGAAAAACATTGGATGTCCTGGGCACCCATGCACAAATTCAGGCTGACGTAACAAATTAATAGTCACTTAGTGACTTCTTTCTTCTGCTTCTGGCATTTTACCTTTAGAGATTAGCTCACCTTGTGAAATGGTAGGTTGGTGGCTGGGCGAGAAGTCGGTGCCTCCTCTCTTTTCATCCTGTGCCCATTGGAAGTCTGTCCCAAGATCATTGTCTCCCCCAGGATTTCCCTCCCTCCAGCCCTGATGATTCTTAATCCATGTTCTTCCCTACTCCATACAGCCTCATTCAAGCAACTTAACCTTGGCAGGACTCTGGACTTGGTTTTAATTGCAGGCCCTATTTGCTATTCCTCTCCGCTACTTCCATTCCTGGTAGCAGCAAGATTAGTCAGCAGCTCTCATAGGCAGGACCTCCACATGGCATTTAGCACACTTACTTACATTGCTCAGACTGTTGAGTATAGGATGTTGACATTGCACAGGACTTTTTTGGAGTATCGTTTACATATCTGGTTACCCCTGCTAAAGGACGATATTAATAGTTTGGAGAGTGTTTGGAAAACATTTACCAGGATGTTGCTGGGACTGGACAGTTTGAGTTATAAGGATAAGCTGGGACTGCTTTCACCGGTCTGTTGAATGTTGAGGGGTAACCTTATAAATGTTTCTAAAATCATGAGGGGCATGGATGAGTTGAATAGCAAAGGTCTTTTGCTAGGAGGTATATTTTTAAAATGAGAGGAGAAAGATTTAAAGTTGACCTGAGGGGCAACCTTTTCGCACACAGGGTCATTCATATGGTGAATGAACTGCCAGACGAAGTGATGCATACAGGTACAGTTACAACATTGAAAATACATTTAGATGTGTGCATGAATAGGAAAGGCTTGGAGGGATATGTGCTAAAGGCAGGCAAGTGGGATCAATTTGGTTTGGAAAACGTGATCATCATGGATAGGTTGGACTGAAGAGTCCAAATCTATGCTGTGTGATACGATGAAGCGTTTCTGGAGAGAACTAAAGCATTGAGAGGCATTAAATAACAATAGACAGACCCAGCCAAGTGCACGCCCCTGGCTTACACATCAGGGGAAGTGTGAGGTCGGGAAATTGAGTTAGTATAGCCCCCAGTAAATAATTCTGCCCAAAAATCTGTTACTACTTGAAATTACTGGGGTGATACAATCATATTTTGTGATTGTCCTGCTCTGTCCAACCAGTCAGTGTGGTCTCCACCCCCATGTGGGAGAAGGTCCTTCCCCCCAAAGTTGCTGCTTAATCAGACAGGGCCTTGGAACAATCGGTTAAGTAGAGGTGGCTTTGTTACGGTCAGTCAACCAAACTGCAGCCAGGATCATAGGCACCACTAGTGCTGGGAACTGGTATCCTCAAACAAGATAGCACCCCCTCCAAATCTATGACCAGGTTGCTTGGGTTTATTTTACAGCCTTACCACATGATTTGCTACCCACTGCTGCCGGCACCAGTCGTGATGGGATGATATTCTTAAGCGGCCGTTGCCACATCACCCCACCTTACTCACTAAAACTTTTGCTCTTCTACCTGGCAAAACCCCTCCCTAGCTGTAAGCTTCACCCCCTAACTGGGCTTGTGTGTCCAATTGCCCACACTGTTAAAGTTTTGGAAGTGAGTTTAGAACATAGAACAATACTCAGGCGACTAACTGTGTGGAGTTTGCACATTCTCTCCATGTCTGCATGGGTTTCCTCCGGGTGCTCCGGTTTCCTCCCACAATCCAAAGATGTGCAGGTCAGATGAATTGGCCATGCTAAATTGCCCGTAGTGTTAGGTAATGGGTAAATGTAGGGATATGGGTGGTTTGCGCTTCGGCGGGTCGGTGTGGACTTGTTGGGCCGAAGGGCCTGTTTCCTCACTGTAATGTAATGTAATGTAATCTAATCTAATCTAATACAGCTCAGAACAGGCCCTTCGGCCCTCAATGTTGCGCCGACCTGTGAACTATTCTCAGTTCGTCCCCCTACACTATCTCATCATTATCCAAGTGCTTATCTAAGGATTGTTTAAATCTCCCCAATGTGGCTGAGTTGACTACATTAGCAAGTAGGGCATTCCACGCCCTTACCACTCTCTGCGTAAAGAACCTGTCTCTGACATCTGTCTTAAATCTATCACCCCTCAATTTGTAGTTATGCCCCCTCGTACAAGCTGATGTCATCATCCAAGGAAAAAGACTTTCACTGTCTACCCTATCTAATCCTCTGATTACCTTGTATGTCTCTATCAAATCCCCTCTTAGCCTTCTTCTCTTAAAGAGAGTTCCTCTCTTAAATCACCAAAAAGCAAGTAAATATAGAAAGTTTGGCTTTCTGTCTGTTGGCTGCCTGTTTGGAGACTGCATCAAGAAATGGATGATGCACATTTCTGCAGGTGTTAAGAGATTTAATGAGTGACTCTTCAAAGGAGCTTTGAGGAAACTCAAGAGAAACTCCAAGGAAACTTCCAGTGGACTGTCCCTTCAACACTTCACAGTGTTCTCTGACCAACATTTCTCTCTTGGCCTGCTGCTGTGCTCTCGAAGGAAGAAAAGCATCACATTTCCTGCTCTGGGACTCTGCAGCTTTCAGGACTCAATATTGAAATGAATAATTTTAAGAACTGAACACTTTCTCCCATGTTCTTTACCTACTCCACACCCCTTGCCCTGTTACCACACTTTCAGCAGAGCCAACACATTTTCACCTACTTATAGTCGCCATTATCAGCTTTCATCTTTTCTGGCTTTTCAGTCCTTTGTCTACCTAATTCTCCCTCTGGTCTCTGTCTCCTCCAATTGCTCACTTCTTTAACATCGCCAGTCCCACCTCCAACCCTCTGCTTTCAGCATATATATCATCTGTTCCTAGCGAGTATCAGTTAGAAAGAAGGGCCTCTGGACCCAAACTGTTAACTTTGTTATCTCTCCACAGATGCTGCACAGTTTCTCCAGCAATTCTGTTTTTTTTGTTCCAAAGCAACTTCCTGTGCTTTGCAGAAATATTTTTGTATGTGCCCTAAATATAGTGTCAAAAAGGGTCTCATGGAACAAATACAGTCAGTTCTACTGTAACGCATGTTTCTTCAATGAGAATTGGCTTTAACACGATTGTAGAATTTAGACTGCTGTTTGTCGAACATGAACCTTCTTTACCTGCATTGGCTGTAATGCGATCCTGGCCCTATTAGTTTAAATGGCATGGCTGCTGTGTGATTTTCTTCTAACGCGAGATCGCACAATTGAATTGAATTTGAATTTAATTTATTGTCACGTGTACCAAGACACAGTGAAAAGCTTTGTCTTGCGAGCAATACAGGCAGATCACAGAGTTAAGTAGCATAGATAAGTAAATAATAGGTAAACAGCGGCAAAAAACAAAAACACAGATACAGGCAAATGTTAAGAGTTTGTGAGTCCATTCAGTATTCTAACAACAGTCAGGAAGAAACTGTTACGAAACTGGCCGGTGCATGTGTTCAGGCTTCTGTACCTTCTCCCCGATGGTAGAGGTTGTAGAAAAGCATTGCCAGGGTGGGATGGATCTTTGAGAATGCTGGCGGCCTTTCCTTGACAGCGAGCCTGGTAGATGGATTCTATAGATGGGAGGTTGGCCTTTGTAATTGTCTGGGCTGAGTTCACCACTCTCTGTAACTGTCTCCGAACCTGAATGGTACAGTTGCCATCCAGGTAGTGATACATCCAGACAGAATGCGCTTGATGGCGCACCTATAAAAGTTGGCAAAGGTATTTGCCATCATGGCAAATTTCCTCAGCTGCCTGAGAAAGAAGAGACATTATTGAGCCTTTGTAACCAGTGTGTCCACATGAGCTGTCCAAGAAAGCTTGTTGTGGATGACCACACCCAGAAGTTTGACACTCTCCACTCATTCTTCCTCTGTGCTGTTAATGTGTAGGGGGCATTAGTAACATCCCACCTAAAGTCAATAATGAATTCTTTGGTTTTGCCAGCATTGAGAGCTAGGTTGTTCTCAGTGCACCATTTTTCCAGGTCTTCCACCTCCCATCTGTAGTCTGTTTCATCACCATCTGAGATTCGACTGACTACGGTGGTGTCACCAGTGAACCTGTAAATGGCATTAGTCTGGCATTTGGCGACGCAGTCATGGGTATACAAGAATGGATCAATCGTGTTATACCAGAACCAACTGTACTCAATTAGGAGAGATACACATGACTAATGAAATAACCTTCTTGATTTTGTTTTTAATGCATTTTGACATCGACCACTTTCCCCCAAATGAAATTTACTGTTTTGTTGATTCGCTCTCTGTTCCAAAGATGATGCCGGCTTTCCTTGTTTTAAACGGAAAGCTTGTGTAATTTATTATCGTCAGTAATTGAAAATTAAGGCAACCAATGACAATACACATCTCTAATAAATTAAATCTACCTTGATCGCCAACTAGGCATTCTGCAACATTGATAGATGGTAACCAGTGCAGAATGCCTGGTTGGAATGTTATCGTGGAGTATGTGCAGTTGTCTATCTTTATTGATTGGGCCAGGAAGCTGAGGATCCAGTTGCAAAGGGCAGAGCCGAGATCTCGGTCTTGGAGTTTTGAGATCAGTGTGGAGGACATAACGGTGTTGAAGGCGAAACTGTAGTCAATGAGCAGGAGTCTGTATCCTGGGACAAGTAAAAGGTCAAGAGCCATTAAGTAATGATAGATAGACCCAGCCATGTGCAGATGCACTTGCCCTGACTTACACACCAGGGGAAGCATAAGGCAGGGGAGTTAGGTTGGAATACCCCCAGCAAATAATTCTGCCCAAATAACTGTTACCACCTGAAATTACTGAGATGACACAATCATACTTTACGATTGTCCTGCTCTGTAAAACCTGTCGGTGTGGTTTCCACCCCTGTCCTTCCACCCAAAGTTGCTGCTTAATCAGACAGGGTCTTGGAACAACTGGTTAAGTGGAGGTGGCTTTGTTACGGTCAGTCAACCGAACTGCAGCCAGGATCATAGGTGCCACTATCAGGGGGCTGGGGACTTGTATCCCCCAAGCAAGATGGTACCCCCCCTCTAAAGCTACGGCAGATTACCTGGGATTATTTGGCAGCCTTATCATGTGTCTTGCGATCCACTGCTACTGGCACTAGTCATGATGGAATGACATACTCCAAAAGCTGGTACTTCTAAATAAACCTGTTGGACTATGAAGCTGATTTTAAGTGATCTTTAACTTCAACACACCACAGTGTTCCCTGGCCAACATTTGTCTCTCGGGCTGCTGCTGTTGGAAGAACAGAATCAGATTTTCTGCTTTGGCACTTTGAAACTTTCAAGACACTATATTGAGATGAATAATTTTAAGAACTGAACACTTTCTCCCGTGTCCTTAACCCATCCCATACCCCTTGCCCTGTTTTCACATGGGCTGCTTTCAGTAGCCAACTCATTGTCACCAACTTGTGGTCTCTATTTTCAGCTTTTATCCTTCTTGGTTTTTCAGCCTTTTGTCTGCCCAACTCACCCTCTGGGCACTGACTCCACCTACTGCTTTCTCCTTTACCATCACCACCCACAGCCCGAACCCTCTGTCTTTCAGCATCTATACCATCTTTTCCTAGTGATTATCAATGAGGAAGAAGAGCTACTGGATCCAAACTGTTAATTTTGCTATCTCTCCATAGATGCTGCCAGACCTGCTGAGTTTCACCAGCAATTTCAGTTTTTGTTCCAAAGCAACTTACTTTGTTTATCAGAAAGATTTGTGTATAGAGTCAAAAACGGTCTTATGGAGTAAGATTTTGTTTTTAATGCACTTTGACTGACCACTTCTCCTCAAGTGAAATTTACTGTTTTGTTGATTTGCTTTCTGTTCCTAAGATAAAGATGGTTTTCTTTGTTTTAAATGGCAAGTTTGCAAAATTATTATCGTCAGTAATTGAAAAATTAAGGCAACCAATGACAATGTACATCTTTCATTAACTACATCTACATTGATTTCCAACCAGGCATTCTGAAACATTGATTATTGGCAATGGGTGAAGGCAGCCTGTGACATTATCCTCACAGGCATACTATGCAGTTCCTGTTTCTTATTAACAAGCTTCGAAAAGGTTTTATGTCTTGAAAGAAAGTATTTGTTGTGTTAAATTGTTTTAAAGACCTTTTATAGGAATTTGTCTTTTCTCAGAAAGGGTGGTTAGATTCTAATAGGTGAAAGTGAGGACTGCAGATGCTGGAGATTAGAGTCGAGAGTGTGGTGCTGGAAAAGCACAGCAGGTCAGGTGGCATCTGAGGAGCAGGAAAATCAACCTTTTTGGGTAAACATCAGGATGAAGGGCTTTTGCCTAAAATATCAATCTTCCTGCACCTCAGATGCCGCCTGACCTGGTGTGCTTTTCCAGCACCACACTCTTGACTGGTAAGATTCTAATGTTAACTCCATGCTAAAAGGGATCAAACAATTACTCAATTGTTCAGGTATTATTGTGTAACTGGTGAAAGGACACTGGACTCTAAATGTCAACTCTGTTTTTCTCTACACATGCTGCTTATCTTTCTAAATTTATTCAGCAATTTCTGTTATTGTTTTTGATTTCCAGCATTCACTGTTTCTCATTCTTATTGCTATGATGTTGATAGTTATTTCCATTCCCTGAGGTGGAATTTGTACTTTGTTAAGAGTCATTCTCTGTTCCGGAGATGAAACTGGTTGAATGGAACACCAAACCTAATTTTGAAATTAGCTGTGTAAATTACAACTATATTGCGAAACCAGTCCTGCCAGTGGCTCAATGGTGGGACTGTGGCTCAGTGGTTAGCACTGTTGCCTCACAGCACCAGGGACCCGGGTTCAATTCCAGCCTTGGGCGACTGTCATTGTGGAGTTTGCATTTCTCTCTGTGTCTGTGCAGGTTTTCTGATGTGCAGATTAGGTGAATTGGTCATGATAAATTGCCCATAGTGTTCAGGGATGTGTAGGTTAGGTGCATTTGTCAGGGGTAAATGGGGAATGGGTTTGTGTGGGATGGCCGGTGTGGACTTGTTGGGCAGAAGAGCCTGTTTTCACACTGTAGGGATTCTATACCAACAGGATATGGAAAATATGTTGGATTTTATAGTTCTAATTGTGGTGAATCTGTTAGCAAGTTTTTCATCATGTTTTTTTTAAATCCAATCATGGTTTATTACCCTCCCTAATTGCAGTGAGGGCAGTTAAAGGTCAACCATATCGCTGTGGGAGCCTGGAGTCATATGTAGGCCATATTATGCAAGGATGGCAGTTTCCTTCCTTGAAGGACATGAGTGAACCTGATGGGTTTTCCGACAATTAAGGAGGGCTTCATGCATATTTTGCTCCCTTACTGCAGTGAACACCTACAAGAAGAATTTGAGAAGAATGTGAGTATACTCTAAAGCACTGGAAATAACTACAATAAGTTGCAATTTACTTTCAAATCATTGTGGCTAACCTAAGCTTGCTAATTTCAGTCATTAAGATCTCCCAACATGTCAATTCATTGCATCAAATAGTCATCTCTCAGATCTGACAAGATGCAGTGAATTCTGTTAAATGTGTGATTGTAAAAGTGGAGTTCAAGTGATAATTAATGACCTATTGGAACAAATTTGTTGAATTTTTAACACCTGAGTGGAGACTCTCACTCGACTATGAATTTGCCTGTGTTAAATCTAGAAATCGGTGTTGGGTTGATGTGCTGCTCTCAATCTGAAATCTTTTCAGGAATTTTACCTCACACATATGCATGTACCTGTCTCACTTTGCTGTTAATCTTCTGTACTTGGATTCAATTCAAACAGATGAGATAAATGTCTCTTCAAGGAACCTAAAGGTAGTTTGTTTGGGAAATTTAAATATTACTGAAACAGAACTAATTCCATAATTGTGAGGCTTGGAGACAGATTAAGTAGTGATTAACTGTTCAGAATAGTTAACGGAACAGGCAACAACCAGAAAACAGATTTAAAGTAATTGGCGACAGTGGCAACAGAGTCATGAGGAAAAATGTTTTTATGCAGTGAGTGACTAGGGTTTAGAATTCACTTCATGGATCTGTGGTGGAGGCAGATTCAGTTGCAGCATTGGAAAGGGAATTTGATTTTAAAAAATCGGCTATACAGCAAGGTGTGTATCAACCAGAATTGTTCTTACAGAGGGCCGGCATGGACATGATAGGCTGGGTGAGGTTCTTCTGTGCTGTAACCAGTCTACAATTCCATTCTTTGGTGCTTTTAGTCTGCCTCTATCAGACCAATATATGACTGACGTGGAATACTTGATGTTGACATTGGATAATTAGTTCTGCTATTCAGTTCTTTAGCATTGATGTTTTGCCTTTGAATGAAATTAAACAACACTCAGTACGATTAATAGTGAGTACTAAGATTAACTCCTTTCATGCTTATTCCTAGAAGAGCTGATTGATTTCTGTATCGAGATTATTAGAATGTTGGTCCATCAATACTGACACAAAATACATACAATGTAGCAACTTTCCAAAGGCCTGCAGCTGCGAGTTATAGGCAGTTAGTGGAGGGATTCTGTGCTGTGTGATTCTATGAAGGATATTCTGAGAGAATTAAAGGTTAGAAAGTCATTATCTAATAATAGGTAGTCCCTTCAAGTGCAGGTGTGCTTGCCACACATCAGGGAAAATATGGGAAAATACCCTCACAAATAATTCTGCCTGAAAACCTGAAATTACTGGGGCAATACGATCATATTTTATGATTGTCCTGCTCTGTAAAGCATGACCTTGTAGTTTCCATTCCTGTGTGGGAGATCATCATTCTCACCAAAGTTGCTGTTTAATCGTACAGGTGCGTGGAACAATTGGTTCAGTGGAGGTGGTTTTGTTACAGTCAGTCGACCCAAACCGTGGTCAGGATCTTAGGAGTCACAATCAGCAGGATGGGGACTGGTATCCCCTAAACTTTATAGCACCCCCTCCAAAGTTTGACCAAGTTGCAAAAACAGAAATTGCTGGAAAAGCTCAGCAAGTCTAGCAGCATCTATGAAGAGAATCAGACTTAACATTTCGAGTCTGGTGACTTTCCTCTGTTAACTCTGATATCTCTTCATAAAATGCTGGCAGACCTATTGAACTTTCCTAGCAACTTCTGTTCTTGTTTCTGATTTCAGCATCCGCAGTTCTTTTGGCCTTCAAGTTGCCTGGGTTTACCTGGCACCCTTACCACATGAATACCACCCACTGCTGCTAGCACCAGTCATAATGGGCTGACATTCTTAAGTGATCGTTTCTCCATTATGCCATCCTATTCATGAAAATATTTACCCTCCTGCTTACTAAACCCCGCCCTAGCCATAAGCTTCACCCGTAACTCACAATAGTTTGATCCTTGTTGCCCAATTGCCACAATGTTAAAATTTTGGACATGCTAATTTAAATTAGCACCTCTCATAAATCACCAATATCTATTTAGACATGGAAAACATGGCTTTCTATCTTTTGTGTGCCTGCTTGAAAATTGTGGAAAGAAATTGGTGATGCTCACCTTTTTGTAGGTGTGTTTGCATTTTCTCAGTAACAGTGGTAAGACTCTAATGTTAACTCTGTGCTAAAAGGGTTCAAACAATTACTCAATTGTTCAGACATTACTGTGTAACTGGTGAAAGGACACTGGACTCTAAATGTTAAGTCTGCTTTTCTCACGACAGATGTTCCTTGTCTTTCCGAATTTCTCCAGCAATTTCTGTTATTGTCTTAGATTTCCAGTATTCATAGTTCTTTATTCTTATTGCTATGATGTTGATGGTTATTTCCATTCCCTGAGGGGAAATTTGTACTTTGTTGAGAGGCATTCTCTGTTCCTGAGACGAAACTGGTTGAATGGAAATGCCAAGCTTAGTTTTGAGATTAGCTGTGTAATTTACACCTGTATTGCAAAACCAGTCTTGACATGTCAACAGAATATGGAAAATATGTTGATTTCGCAATTGTAATTCTGATAAAACTTAGCAATTGTTTCATCACACCACTATATATTTTAATCCAGTCATGGTGTATTGCCCAGAGGACACTTATGGGTCAACCACATTATTATGGGGATCTGAAATCACATATAGGCAACATGTGGCACCATGCAACAAAGATAGTTTCATTCCTTGAAGGACATTAGTAACCCAGATGAATAATTGGCAATGCCTTCATGGTCATTATTAGTTACTTAATTCCATCTCCCTCGACAAGATTTGAACCTGGATACCCAGAACATTAGCTGAGCTGCTGGATTATACCATTAGACCATTGCATACCTAATGTGTACTGACATTGTAATGGTATCTAGAATCCATGCATTGCAGGGAATAATATAATAATCCAGATATTACTATTAGTATTTTTGCAACAGAATATATTAATTAGAGTTTAGAAAAATGAGAGGTAATCTTATTGAAACTTAAAAGATTCTGAGTGGGATTGAGGGGGAGAATACTGAAATGCTTCATCCTATCTGAAATCTAAATGTAAAGTTTTACTCATTTGGGAGAGAGATGAAAAGTATTACTTCTCTCTGAGAGACTTTAGTGTTTGGCATTCCATTTCCCAGTGCTCACGTTTGCCAGTATTATTGAATGCAAGGCTTAGTTGGACTTACAAGGGCGTCAAGGGCTGGGGCATGTGGACAGGAAATTAGAGTTAAGGATATAATCAGGTCAGCTATGTCTTTGTTGAATCATGACCAGTTTGAGCCACTAAATGACCTATGCTTGCACCTATTTCTTATGGTTCTCCAGAAAGTGCAGAGTGGTAGAGACCATACTACTGGACCAGGAGGTTTGGGTTCAAGTTCCATCTGCTCCAGAGGCGTGTAACAACATCTCTGCACAGGTTATTTACAAAAATGAATTTATGAAAACAAAGAAAGTTGGAAGCTGCATTGTTGAGTTAGCTAAAATCAGAGCATCATAAAGTCATAGAGATGTACAGCATGGAAACAGTACCTTTGGTCCAACTCGGCCATGCTGACCAGATATCCTAAACTAATGTAGTCCCATTTGCTAGCACTTGGCCCACAACCTCCTAGATTCTTCCTATTCATATACCAATCCAGATGCCTTTTAAATGTTGTAATTATACCAGCCTCAACCACTTCCTCTGATAGCTCTTTCCATACATGCACCACCTTCTGCATGAAAATGTTGCCCCTTAGGTCTCTTTTAAATTTTCCCCCTCTCACCCTAGACCTATGGCCTCTAGTTCTGACCTCCACTCCTAGGAGAAGACTTGTATTTACCGTATCCATGTCCCTCATAATGTTATCACCCTTCTGCTTCCAATGCTCCAGGGTAAACATCCCCAGCCTTTGCAGCCTCTCCCTATTAATCAAACCCAATAATCCTGGTAACATTCTTGTGAATCTTTTGTAATATCTTTTAAGTTTTACAACATTCTTCCGATGGGAGGGAGACCAGAATTGCAAAAAACATTCCAAAAGTGGCCTAACCAATTTCCTGTATATCAATAGCAATCAGTTTAATAGACATGAATTTCCATATTAACATAATATGCTTTGCTATAAAAATGCTTGAAAAAATAGTTATCCTTATTGAGTGTTATGTAACTGGCCTTTTAACAGTAGAGAGTGTATATTAATTTGACAAAAGCAGCAGAACAGCTTCATTGGCCATGGAGATCTAAATTTATATTTATGTGATGTCAAATTTCGACATAGTTATAAAAACTTACATTTCTTCATTTCAAGTTTGTTTTAGCTTCTGTTTTAACACAATAAAAATTGTTTAATTAGTTAATATGAAATTTAAACTAAACTGAAACTAATATTATGTACCAGCTTAATTGCTTGCTGACACCATTCTTGTTGCAGACATGGAGATTTGGCAGAGGATTTATATTATTGCTAAGAAATGGTTAAGGGGTTGCCTTATCCTGTGTGGATGAGGCATCACTAGTGAGATGAGGCAATTGTAGTGGACCAGTTGTGATATCACAAATTGAAGTCTACCCAACATGACACACAATCGTAAACACAACGCTGAATATATATAACATATCCTAGAACATAGCAAATGCCTAAACTTAGTAAATTCCCAACATTCCCCTTGCATGCAATTATTGCATACATCATTACTCATGTAACATTTATGGCTCAACGACTTACATAAACCTTTTATTAAGTGGAGCTTTACAGGGAACACTGGAGATTTCATGATTGTAAACTCGGAGGAAATTACTTGTTGATCACAAACAGCACCTCTTAAGTGATAAACACACCATTTTTCCAGGAAGAATCCAAGTTAACTCATAATTAATTTCAATCACCAAATCCGTGCTGACTCTTGCTGCATTGACTGAGACAGAAAGAGCTGAAATATTTTATTTAAGGATATGCCTGCTACCACCTAGAAGCATTGGCACCACAGGCATTTATTCCTACTTTCCCTGGTTCTTCCCTTTGCTCACCCATAACCCAAGGCAGTTCTAACATTGGAATATTTGCATTATTCTTTATTAAATCAATGATTCTACAAAATACTGCAAAATGTCATCACTAATTAATGCTTACAATCACAAGGAAACAGGTTTCCGTGAACTTGTTCCCTGAGGTTCAAACTGAAATGTGTCATCAGTCTGCTGCATCCTACTCTCCAGCCTCTGAACTAGCCAAATATGCTCTGAGGCAAGCTTTCTTATACTGTTTTTCCATACAAAGAAACTATGCATTCAAACTCTGATACTGTCCAGTCACCAACAAATGATCAGTTTGACCAGTGGCAAACGTCACAAATCTGCTATCCACTATCTGCTCACTCTGTTGCAATCTTCGTTTACTCGTCAAGTGTATGATTTTTACACAGCACAATTATATGGCCAATGCACCCTGTTGATTGATAAACAGTCCACATTACACTTAATTTATTCTGTTTAATTTTGAATAAGATTCCATTATTTTTAGGTGTGCTATGACAGTGAGACCAATATGGCTGAGTTACACAACTTAATTAAACACAAACATTCTTTCAGACACATTGAATCCTGTGATCTTTCTTTTCATTAGCTTAACACCAAGCTTCATATGTTTATTCTTCTCATTTCAGTTCAGCTAACCTAGTTTGGAAAAAACAAAGGCTGCATGCACAGACAAATTTCATCTTAGTATCTTTGGTGTCGTTACGATACAGGAATGAGATAGGTTGGTATTCCAAAGAAAGTTTCCAGAACATAGGTTATTTAAAATTTATTGTTGAATAATGTAAAATGACTAATGAATAAACTTGCTGTAAAAAATGTTGAGGATAAGTAACCACAATATGATAGAATTGCATTTGAATGTTTGAAAATAAGGTATTTAAATATGAACTGAGGGTTTTAAAATTTAGGGGATTAAGGGAAATTATGAAGTCAAGAGGTACAATTTATTGATGTGAATTGGAAAAACACACTTAAAGCATGACTGTAAATAAGCAATGGATAGTCTTTCAAGGACTACTACGTGGCTTCCAGAAACTATGCACTTCTTCAAGATGAAGAACTCAAAAATGGTCAGTCAGATGTGGCTAATAAATAAAGTTGTGACTATATCAGAGTCATATTGGACACAAGGCTTTAACTCTGGTTGCCTTTCCACAATTGCTGCCCAGCCCATTGACTTTATTTGGCACTTCCTGCTGTTGTTGTAGCATATGTGAGTGCAAGTTTTTCTGGCCTTGAGAGACCAACTGTAACAAGTGCTTGCCATTTTTTGAATGTATGAGAAGTGAGGTATTTGTTTAAAACTGATAATTTCATAATTCAAGTAATTTATCACCTATATGATTTGCCACGTATAAATATTTTATTAATCCTTGCTGAGATAGTTTGCTACCTTGAAATGTTTTTGGGGTGGACTCTCCCAACATTGGCTCAATTATTAATCATTGACCTGTTCCTTGTGGCTCAAGATTACTTTGTAAAATAATCTGCTACAATAAAGTGGTAGTTGTCAGTATTTAGAACAATCAAATCCAGATAATGGTTACTATCCACATCAGTTGTACAATCTAGGATTGTCAGTTGAGTAATTGTTCAAACTAATCCAGTACAGAGTTAAACAAAAATATAATCATCCCATGTAAGGATAGACTGCCACACCTACAAAAATCTTTGAAATAATTTAACAACATACTTATCTTTGCTGAGCTAATCCAGAAACTCCTTCATGTGTCACAAATCATGTCTTTCAAAGGCAGGAAAATGTGCACTCACATATGCTACAATAACAGCAGAAAATACTGGGGTGAGACAATAGGCTTGGTAGCAATTGTCGAATGACAACCAGAGTTAAAACTGATATAGTCAGAACTTTTGTTAGCCACAGCTGACTGAACATTTTTGAGTTTTTCACCTTGAAGACATACCTAGATTCTGGAAGGTATATAATAATCTTTTATAGACTATCTGTTGTCTATATGTAGTCACGCCCTTAAATGTAATTTCTCAATTCACCTCAATCAATTGTATCTCTTATCTTCACAATTGCCTTTATTCCTTCATGATTAAAAACTCTTAGTTCAGATTGATATAACTCATTTTCAAACATAATTCTATGATATTGTCATAACTCATCCCAATGGGGTTTAATCGAGTATGGGAATGAAGCACACACATCAGAATGGAGGTGGGATTGCATTGGGAAGAAAGGGAATGATTTGACGGCGGTAACACATGGCTTCCAGTTTTTGGAATGTGTGACAAGCAAGGTGTTTGTCTAAAATAGACTATTTCAGAATTCAAGTAAATAACCACGTATGCAATTTACTATTTATAAATATCTTATTAATCCTTGTTGAATCAGATTTCTACCTTGGAATTCTTTTTGGGGTGAACTCTCCCAACATTGGCACAATAATTAATCATCGACTTGTTCCTTGAGGCTCAAGATTACTTTGTAAAATAATCTGCGATAACAAAATGATAGGTGTCAATGTTTAAAACAACCAAACCCAGGTAATAGTTGTACATTAGTTGTGCAATATATTCTTGCTAACTGAGTAACTGGTCAAACTTGTTCAGTATCGTATTATTACAGGAATATAATCATCCCTGGACTGCCACACCTACATAAATCCTTAAAAGAGTTTAACCAACACATTTATCTTTCTTGAATTAATCCAGAAGCTCCTTTATGTGATTGTTTTAAACATTGACAATTAGTGGCACGGTGGCACAGTGGTTAGCAGTGCTGCCTCACAGCGCCAGAGACCCGGGTTCAATTCCCGACTCAGGCGATTGACTGTGTGGAGTTTGCACATTCTCCCCGTGTCTGTGTGGGTTTCCTCCGGGTGCTCCGGTTTCCTCTCACAATCCAAAAGATGTGCAGGTCAGGTGAATTGGCCAGGCTAAATTGCCCGTAGTGTTAGGTAAGGAGGGGTAAATGTAGGGGTATGGGTGGGTTGCGGGTCGGTGTGGACTTGTTGGGCCGTAGGGCCTGCTTCCATACTGTAAGTAATCTAATCACTTTGTTGTAGCAGATTATTTTACAAAATAATCTTGAGCTTCAAGGTACAGCTCAATGATTAATTATTGAGCCAACATTGGCAGAATACATAGTAAATCATATAGATTTATGATTACTTGAATTACAAAATTGCTTGTTCTAACAAACTCCTTGCTTCTCACACATTCCAAAAATTGGAAGGCTCCTGTTATTCCTGATTTCATCGTTCTCTTTCTTCCCAGGCGCAATCCCATCTCTATTCCAATGCCTATGATTCATTCCCATTCTTGATTAAACCCCCATTGTTTTGTCTTTCTCACTGTGGTACAGGGTTATCCTCACATTTCATTTCCAAATAAGGCCTCCAGGTTAATGATAGTTCAACCATGTTGTATTTTCATCAAACTCTGTCTGCTGCATCAGCATCTGTGTGTGTTTATGCAGTTTAACTGACTTTTTTTTAACCTCAGTACCTTTTTGAAGAAGAATAAATGAAAAATGAAACTTAAATTATTTATATGATTATCACAATGAAGTTAACTAAAATTCCCTCATTCATTCTAATCCCAGCTGAAACTTCATGTGGATTTACAGGTTAATTCATGTCATATCCAAGTTGCCCCCTAACAGCACCTCATTTTGGCCCCGTAGTTGAACAACAGATGTTGATCAACCATTGACTTTACTCTCCACTATCAATGATATTGGCCAGATATCCAACATAGGGTCATAAAGATGTGTGGTTGGACCATTTGTACCAAACAATCCTTTATTCCAGACATATAGTCCATTATGTTACAGCCCCAATGTTTTCTACTCTACATTGTGCCTTCCCTTGTGTTGAATACAGTATAACAGGAATTACCAATCCAATACTAATTAACATGCTGTTCTCCAAAGTAAATTCAACATTAGCACTATATACATACGTTAGATCTGCGAGTTAGAACCAAGTTAATCTATTGCCCTTGTGTTGAGAAGGATCGAATATAAGTTCATTTGTTATCCACAAGGGAACTCCCCTCTCAATCGTCTCCTTTAGATTGTCTGTATTTGTTCAAGCACCCACAATCCATAGGTACTGAAGACGTCATTCCTGCTTGCATTATGCAAGTTAATTTTCCTTAATTTAGTTCATTTACTCATGGTTCCTGCATGGCTCTCCAATACAGTGGCCAGATTTTTGAACAATTCTGTCAGTTTACGATTAGTTTACATTTAATTGTATGTCTTGATATCTTTGTTCTTTTGTTAGGATTGTCTTAGGCTCCTCATCTGGACCATCTGGTCCACAGCTGCTAAGTCTATAGAGTTCACCATGTATTTTCCTGCATTGAAGACATAACTTTTCCATTGCAGTTACGGTCTTTTGTTGAATGCAATTCAGTATAACTGGTCAGCCACAGCTCAGAGTAACATTTCTCTTGCTATCAGCAAAATGTAAGTCTTAAAGTTATTCTCATGCTCCAATTCAGCACCGACTTAGCATTTGGGATTGCAATCCAAACTCTCTGTTCAGCAACACTCCCTCAAAACTTCACCGATGTATAGGTCCTGCTAAGATTTGCTTTCCCAAAATGCAGCACCTCCCATTTATCTAAATTAAACTTCATCTGCCACTCCTCAACCCATTGGCCCATCTGATCAAGATCAAGATCCAGTTGTAATCCGAGGTAACCTTCTTCGTTGTCCTCTACACCTCCAATTTTGGTGTCATCTGCAAACTTACTAACTTCTTAAGTTCAGATTCAAATCATTTCTATAAATGATGAAAAGTAGTGGACCCAACACTGATCTTTGTGGCACTCCACTGGTAACAGGCCTCCATGCTGAAAAACAACCCTCGACCACCACACTCTGTCTTCTACCATTGAGCCAGTTCTGTGTCCAAATGGCTAGTTCTCCCAGTATTCCATGGGATCTAACCTTGCTAACCAGTCTCCCATGGTGAACCTTGTTGAACACCTTACTGAAGTCCATATAGTTCACATCTACTGCTCTGCCCTCATCAATCCTCTGGTTACTTCTTCAAAAAACTCAATCAAGTTTGTGAGACAAGATTTCCCATGCACAAAGCCATGTTGACTATCCCTAATTAGTCCTTGCCTTTTCAAATACATGTACATCCTGTCCCTCAGGATTTCCTCCAACAACTTGCCCACCACCGACATCAGACTCAACGGTTCCCTGGCTTGTCCTTGCCACCTTTCTTAAATAGTGGCACTAGGTTAGCCAGCCTCCAGTCGTCCGGCACCATCACCTGTGACTATCGATGATACAAATATCTCAGCAAGAGGCCCAGCAATCACTTCTCTAGCTTCCTACAGAGTTCTAAGGTATACCTGATCCAGACCTGGGGAGTTATCGACTTTTATGCGTTTCAAGACATTCAGCATTTCCTCCTCTGTAAAATGGACATTTTTCAAAATGTCACCATCTATATCCCGAGAACCTATATCTTCCATGATCTTTTCCACATAACCACTGATGCAAAATACTTGTTTAGTGTCTCCCCCACCTCCTGCAGCTCCACATAAAGGCCGCCTTGCTGATCTTTGAGGGGGCCGATTCTCTCCCTAGTTGCCCTTTGTCCTTAATGTATTTGTAAAATCCCTTTGGATTCTCCTTAACCCTATTTACCAAAGCTATCTCATGTCCCTTTTTGCCCTCCTAATTTCCCTCCCTTTATATTCTTCTAAGGATTCACTCGATCTATCCTGTCTATACCTGGCATATGCTTCCTTCTTTTTCTTAACTAGACCCTCAATTTCTTTAATCATCAAGCATTCTCTATACCTACCAGTCTTTCCTTTCACCCTAACAGGAATATAATATCTCTGGACTCTCATCATCTCATTTCTGAAGTCTTATCATTTTCTAGCCATCCCTTTACCTGTGAACATCTCAGTCAGCTTTTGAAAGTTTTTGCCAAATACCGTCAAAATTGGCATTTCTCCAATTTAGAACTTCAAAATTTAGATCTGGTCTATCTTTTACCATCGCTATTTTAAAACTGATAGGATTATGGCCCCAGAGTGCTCCCCCACTGACACCTCAGTCACCTGCCCTGCCTTATTAGCCAAGAGTAAGTCAAGTTTTGCACCTTCTGTAATAGGTACGTCCACATACTGAATCAGAAAATTTTCTTACACACTGCTAACAAATTCCTCTCCATCTAAACCCTTAACACT
>NC_057724.1:33509665-33552615 GCF_004010195.1 Chiloscyllium plagiosum | reverse complement strand
TCTCAGCAAGAGGCCCAGCAATCACTTCTCTAACTTCCCACAGAGTTCTAAGGTATACCTGATCCAGTCCTGGGGATTTATCCACTTTTATGCATTTCAAGACATCCAGCATTTCCTCCTCTGTAAAATGGACATTTTGCAACATGTCACCATTTATTTCCTTACAATCTATATCTTCCATGTCCTTTTCCACATAACCACTGATGCAAAATACTCACTTAGTATCTCCCCCATCTCCTGCAGCTCCACACAAAGGCCACCTTGCTGATCTTTGAGAGGGCCGATTCTCTCCCTAGTTGCCCTTTTGTCCTTAATGTATTTGTAAAACCCCTTTGGATTCTCTTTAAATCTATTTGCCAAAGCATGTCCCCTTTTTGCCCTCCTAATTTCCCTCCCTTTATACTCTTCTAAGGATTCACTCGATCTATCCTGTCTATACCTGGCATCCAGCATTCTCTATACCTACCAGCCTTTCCTTTCACCCTAACAGGAATATAATGTTTCTGGACTCTCATCATCTCATTTCTGAAGTCTTATCATTTTCTAGCCGTCCCTTTACCTGTGAACATCTGCCCTCAATCAGGTTTTGAAAGTTTTTGCCTAATACCGTCAAATTGTCACTTCTCCAATTTAGAACTTCAAAATTTAGATCTGGTCTATTTTTTTCCATCGCTATTTTAAAACTGATAGGATTATGGCCCAAGAGTGCTCCCCCACTGACACCTCAGTCACCTGCCCTGCCTTATTAGCCAAGAGTAAGTCAAGTTTTGCACCTTCGGTAATAGGTATGTCCACATACTGAATCAGAAAATTTTCTTACACACACTTAACAAATTCCTCTCCACCTAAACCCTTAACACTAAGGCAGTCCCAGTCTATGTTTGGAAAGTTAAAATCCCAGACAATAACCACCCTATTATTCTTACAAATAACTGAGATCTCCTTGCAAATTTGTTTCTCAATTTCCCTCTGACTATTTGGGAATCTATAATACAATCCTAATAAGGTGATCATCCCTTTCTTATTTCTCAGTTTCACCCAAACATCTTCTCTGGATGTATTTCTAGGAATATCTTCCCTCAGTAAGGTTGTAATACTATCCCTTATCAAAAATGCCATTCCCCCTCCTCTCTTGCCTCCCTTTCTATCCTCCCTGTAGCATTTGGTTCCTGGCACATTAAGCTGCCAGCCCTGTTCACCCCTGAGCCATGCTTCAGTAATTGCTATGATATCCCAGTCCCATGTTCCTAACCATGCTCTGAGTTCATCTGCCTTCCCTATTAGGCCTCTTGCATTGAAATAAATGCAGTTTAATTATCAGTCCTACCTTGTTCTCTGCTTTGTCCCTACCTGTCCTAATTGTTTGACTCTCTTCTGTTCTCAACTGTACCGGTCTCAGATTGATCCCTTTCCTCACTATCTCACTGTGTCCCACCCTCCATCTTACTAGTTTAAATCCTCCTGAGCAGCTCTAGCAAATCTCCCTGCCAGTATATTAGTCCCCTTCCAATTTAGGTGCAATCTGTCCTTCTTGTACAGGTCATGTCAACCCCAAAAGAGATTCCAATGATCCAAAAATGTGATTCCTTCTCCCATACACCAGCTCCTCAGCCATGTATTCATCTGCTCTACCCTCCTATTCCTGCCCTTACTAGCTTGTAGCACCAGGATTAATCCATGCTCTCGAGACCTCCTTTTTAAATTCCTGCCTAACTCTCTGTAATCTCCCTTCAGAATCCCAACCTTTTCCATTCCTATGTGGTTGGTTCCATTATGTACAATGACCTCCTGCTGGTCCCTCTCCCCCTTGAGAACATTCTGCACCCTCTCTGAGACATCTTTGATCCTGGGACCAGGGAGGCAACACACCATTCTGATTTTTCACTGTTGGCCACAGAAATGTTTGTGCCTCTGAATAGAGAGTCCCCTAACACAATCAATCTCTTGGAACCTGACATACCCCTCAGTATATTAGAGCCTGTCTCAATACCAGAAAGTTGGCTGTTCGTGCTACATTCCCCTGAGAATCCATCACCCCCTATATTTTCCAAAACAGCCTACTTGTTTGAAATGGGGATAGCCACAGAAGACCCCCGCACTACCTGCCTGCCTCCCTTACCTTTCCTATGTGACTTCATCTGCGACTTTTCTCCCTTCCTCTAACTGCCATCCATCACACCCCCTTGTTTTTGTAAATTCCTCATTGCCTCTAACTGCCTCTCCAGCCCTTTCATTTGATCTGATAGGATTTGCAACCAACGACATTTATTGCAGATGTATTCCTCAGTAACCCATAAACTCTCCATGAACTCCCACATCCGACAAGAAGAGCATATCACTCTACTAAGAGTCATTCTTTCTTTTTCCAATCTCCAGACCCTGAAAATAGCCCTGTCTTATTCCTCTATGAAACACTGCTCCAGGCTAACTCAATGCTTATGGCTTATATTTTTAAGTTAAATCAAGAGATATATCTCCATAAAAAATATAATCAAGAAAGAACCCATTCTACTCACTACTGTGGAATTATAGCAAGGCTACAAGACCACACTTAAAACAATTCACTTATCTGTTTTTATGCTGTGATCTCTGTGACCATCGGAGGAGACCTTTTTAAAGGGCATATTTTCTTCTCCCAATGCACCCTCCACATCATCAATGAGAATGCTTCTGAATCCTTGTGGCCTGTGGTATTTGTTCAACAGCTAATTTGAGTGATAACCTCCCAGGACGTCCTGAGGCACCTTCTGCATTGGCTCTGTTGGTTAGGGACAAGTTCCTCCAAGATCAGTTGTGAATTTCACTGTTTGTTAATTTTCCCAGATACATGCTGAGGTCCAGCAATACATGAATTCAACGGCAAAGGCAGTAACTGCACAGGTTCACTGCTGTGTCATTTAGCTGTGTGGGTTTTTTTCTCTCTTTCTGTCCTGCACTGTCCTGGCCATGTGCTGCTTTTGTCTGTTCACCTCCCTTTTAAAAGTGCCATTGTTTTGACTTTTTTCCTCCAGATACTTCTATTTTTGTTTGTGGAACAGATATGGAGATCTGTATTTAAGTTGCAACATAAAACTTGAAAATTGCACCAATAACTACCATGACTACTTTGAGACTATAATGTTATAAAGTTTAATTGTAAATTATCATTATTTTGTGCACTGGGGTTCTAAAGTTGAGGAAAAATGGATTTTAATAGTTCAGTTCTGTCAAGATCTGACCCATGCTTTTTAATGTCTGGAAGTCACTTTGAATATTGAATTCAAAACAGTATGAAGTAACCCCACAGAGGCCAGTATTCCATCACCAGGTCACTCTTCATTTACATTTGCACTGTACATGAATTGCGATCAGGCAGTTCAAAGTTAGTCCCTATAGTAGGGAGACCTTCTGAATTTCATGCAGGAAGGAAGAGGTTATGACTGTCAAGGATCTATTATTAGCAGCCTCTAAGCAGTCAGGGATAGGGAAAAGTCCTGAGCTGCTCAGAAGTCAGTTAGAAGAAAGGTCCAGATCCAGAAACCCTAGTCACTCTCCCCTACATCAAAGATATCTCGGAAATGACTGCCAGACACTCAGACTCCTTGGCATCATGATAGCCCACAAACCCACCAACGCACTAAAACAGCAGCTAATGAACTTAAAAGACCCCATACAGACAACAAGCAAAACTAAGTCATTTTCAAAATACCGTGCAAGAACTGGAACAAAAACTATATTGGACAAACAGGCAGGAAACTAGCCACCAGGATACATGAACACCAACTTGCCACAAGAAAACATGACCCTCTCTCACCAGTATCCTCACATACGGATGAGGAAGGACACCACTTTGACTGGGACAACACATCTGTCTTAGGACAAGCCCAAACAAAGACATGTGTGAGAATTGCTAGAAGCATGGCATTCCAACCGGAACTCTATTAACAAACACATCAAGTTAGACCCTATCTACCACCCTGAGAAAAGGAACAGGAAGTGACTTCACCACAGGAAATAACATCACTACAGGAAATAACATCACCAACTCAAAGAAACCCAAACATATAATTAGAAAGCAGGAATTTTCAGTATTGCTTCGTCTGAGGCCCATGGAAGATGTTACATATTAGGCAACAAAATGTCTGGAAATGAATCTTCTAGCTCAGCGAGCAAACCTACGCCCAAAACCTCAACCTGAGCTACAAATCTTCTCAAAACTCGTTAAGACATCCTACAAGGTTTTTGAAGATTTGAGTTTAGGGAACCAAGCTGAGTTAGCAGTTTGTTGTAAAGGTCTCAAGGTGAGGCATCAATCCCAAAAAGATAGAAGGTTGTGGAGAGTTTAAACTAAAATAACAGGAGGATGGGAACGTGAATGGTGACAAAAGAGAGAGACAAGGGAAAAATTAAAGACAGAATGGGAAATGAGGAAAGTGAAAGGCAAAGAATTCTGCACAAAGTTGGATAAGTGGCCTAACCATGGCTAATAAGGGAAATTGGGGACGTTATTCGATCCAAGGAATGAACATACAAATTGCTTTGGAGTTATCACCAATAGTCTGAGCCCAGTTGATAGTCAGAAGCCTGCAAAAGTAAAATAAGGCAACATTGTATTTTACCACTTCCTTGAGCATAGAATTACTCTTAGGGCCAGTTTTATTTTAAATTAGTAATATGATTCTGAAACCGAGCATTTTGGCTAGGAAGTTAACATGGGCAAAATGTAGTGTATAGAAATGTAGAAAGTAGTATCTGAATCTTAGGGCTTGCTGTTGCAGAAGAGAAACATAATAGCTACAGAACACCACTTCCTACTAAAACAAACACAAGCTGCATTGCCAATTTATACAGATTTCTAAAGTGAAATTCCAAAAATGAAAGTTTTAAAGGGTTTGTAAGAGACTTACTTCCTTTTCCAGGAAACTCAAATCCTCTCTTTTTTAATTTGAGTCAGTTGAATAAGGCGGAATACAAAATAATTCCTCAGATTTATGGAAAACCTGCAGTTATTTTGCTGGATAGTTGACAAATGGGATCACACATCCTTTTGATTTGATGTAAATTTCTTTTTGGCCTATCAAGTTACATGCAAATATTGGTCAAACCGAAATCATTTAGCAACTTGAAAACATAAAACTCTCATTCTCCATTATGTGATGTTATTCAAAGGTACATTTTTAAGCTTGATCTTGAAGCTCTCCAAAGGCCTTTTCTCACATCAGCTGAAATAAGCTTACAACTGTTTTGACCAAGATAAAAATCACATCAAAATCTGATTTTTTAATCTTCCACTAGACACATGCTAATGCATAGACATAAAAGGGATAATGGTTGTAATAATCAGCAACATCATTTCACGGAAATTTGGCAGTGAGTTAGAGCCATTATCTACCTGATGCTAGTCTATTGACACGTAAATTATTCCCATAAATTTGTAGAACCATTGACATTGCATTACATTTACACTAGATTCCCTACAGTGTGGAAACAGGCCCTTTGGCCCAACAAGTCCACACTGACCCTCCAAAGAGTAACCCACCCAGACCCATTCCCTACCCTGTATTTACCCCTGACTAATGCACCTAACACTATGGGCAATTTAGCATGGCCAATTCACCTCACTTGCACATCTTTGGACTGTGGGAGGAAACCGGAGCACCCAGAGGAAACCCACATAATTTTAGTTTAGAAACAATTGTGTAAAGAGGGATTAGCTGTTAGGCAATCTTGCAGAATTTAAATGCAGGTCTCCTTTAAGTAGTATTTCAGTATATAGGTAGCCTGGATGTAGGTTTGCTCGATGAGCTGGAAGGTTCATTTCCAGACGTTTTGTCACCCTACTAGGTAACATTTTCAGTGGGCCTCCAGGCGAAGCTTCGACCAGAGGCCCACTGAAGATGTTACCGAGTAGGATGACACAAAATCTGGAAATGAACCTTCCAGCTCAGCGAGCAAACCTACATCCAGAACCTCAACCTGAGCTATAAATCTTCTCAAAACTCGATATAGGAAGCCTGATTGACAGGTTGGAGGTTGCACAGATGGAGGGCAGCCTTCTTCAAAGAGTTGAAGCCTACTAGAGCATACAGGTTCATTTGAAGAATGTGAGAGATCATTGAGATGGTCCTCATCATGAGGGCGATAGGGTCTGGATCATAATCGAGAGTGTGGTGCTGGAAAGGCACAGCAGGTCAGGCAGCATCTGAGGATAATTGACACTTTGGCAAGAGCCCTTCATCAAGTGCAGTCCACACTTTCTCCTAGGGTCTGAATCGTGGCTAGTAGCCCAGATTTCAGGGAATCTTGCCCGAACGTTCTCATCCAATGTTGCAAAACTTAAGTGTGAATTCAACTCTGGTGAAATACCATCTGTGCTACCCTTGCACCCTGCCTGCTCAGTAATCAATTGTGTATGTTACCTCTCCTGATACAGATCTATTGTCTGACTCAAAATATCTGGGTTGGTGGACAGCAGCATGAAATCAAGTCAAATTAGAGCACCACCTTTTAGGAGTGAAGTTAGGAAACATTTTCATACACAGATGGTAGATGTTTGGAACTGTTTTGTGGAAAAAGCAATGGGTGCTAGGACAATTCTAGTTTAAGCCTATGATTGACAGATGTTTGCTACTCAAAAGTATTCAAGGACATATAGAAAATATTTTTTAATCTGGATTTAGGCAAAATGGCCTGTGCTTGTATTCTTGTGTATTCTATGTGTCTTTTCATGAGTGTTTTTCACTTGCTGATCCATTATTGTCTGGCTAGGTTACTCTTCTTTGGGTACCTGAAAAGAGAAAAAAGAAAAGACAGAGTAAAATTGTTGTGAAGGAAATAATGGACTCAAGAAGCAGCTGCTTACACCATCTCCTGTTTGTACTGGGAAAGATTTTGGGATGAGGAGAAATTAAAATTTGAGAATGAAGTTAGCATCTGAGCAGATCAACAGATAGCAAGGATAGGCCATTTAGCCCCTTGAGCATGTTCTGCCATTCAATAAGATCATGGCTAAAAACATTTCACCATCTTGCTTCACAAGAATCTACCTTCCTCAGCCTTAAAAAATGCAAAGATACATCCACCACCTTTTCCGAAAGTGAATTCTAAATACTCATGACACTCATCTCATACTTCACCTCAACTCTTAAATGGATGACCCTTGGTTTTTGAATTCTAGTTCTAGATTCTCCACAACAGGAGACATCATTTCCACATTCAAACACTCAAGACCCTTCAGAATTTTATATGTTGAATCAAGTTGCCCCTGACTCTGTTAAACTCCAACAGATACAAACCTAGTCTGTCCAGCCTTTCTTCATAAGGTAATCTACCATTTCCAGGTATTAACCTTACAAACTTTATCTGAACTGGTTCCAACTCATTTACTCATTCACAGCCATTGAATTACATGGGCATTGGTGAGAAAGATGGGAAAAGTGGGAGATTGGCAGAAATGAGATTCTTAATGTCAAGAGCAATAGGTTTTTCAACTGACAGTTCAATGACAAGATGACAATCTCACTCTTGAGTGGTGAGAGGTCTCATGACTATCTAATCTCAACTCATTTGTATTGAAGCCAGATTGAAACTAGGTAGTAACAATCTGCAACCTGAAAATCAGAGCGGGTACCTGGCAGCTCCAGTTTGCTGCTTGCTCCTGTTTCTTGGACACCAGCTACCAACATCTCTATGGGCAGTGACAGTGTGCATCCACCATCCATAGGCATGGGACATGTACCAGCCTCACTGCACCCTCGTGGCATATTTCTCATCCACTTTCAAGATGGTTATTTGCTTCCATGCTATTCTTTGGAGTCCATTGGAACCTCACACTGCAATGTTGCTGCCAGAAACTTGAGATCAAGTACAAGAACCCAGCACATGGATTGGAGCAGGGTGCATCTTGGGGCTCCTTGCTTGCTGTTGTAGTGCTCAATCACTTTGCGTCTCCTTGGAATCTCACAGTACCTCTACTTTGCCTTGCATTTTTGTGCTTTGCCCTCTCAGCCAAAGCCTAAAGGCTCACAGCACTTTTTCTTGACTTGTCATTTAAAGATTTAATGACAAGGTTGGCAGCTATGATCAACGTTGAAACTTTATTGCTGGAACAGCACAGCAGGTCAGGCAGCATCCAGGGAACAGGAGATTCGACGTTTCGGGCACAGGCCCTTCTTCAGGAATGAGCAGAGAGTGTTCAGCAGGAGAAGATAAAAGGTAGGGAGGAGGGACTTGGAGGAGGGGCGTTGGAAATCCACTTCAACACACCACTGTGTTCCTACACCAACATTTCTGTCCCAGATCTGTTGCAGTGTTCCTTAACGCAAGTTCAAAGAACAACACTTCATTTTCCACTTGGGGATTCTGAACACTCTCTGCTCATTCCTGAAGAAGGGCCTGTGCCCGAAACGTCGAATCTCCTGTTCCCTGGATGCTGCCTGACCTGCTGTGCTGTTCCAGCAATAAAGTTTCAACTTTGATCTCCAGCATCTGCAGACCTCACTTTCTCCTGGCAGCTACGATCAGACAAAGGGATAGATATGTCGTTGAATGTTTATGTACATGCAGTGTATGTAGCAAATATCAGGATATATTATGCATGCTCATAAAAATGATGTAGGTCTGCACTTTCAGCCCTGAATGGTGCTCAATATGCCTCAGATTACCCTGGAAGGGAAAGTTGCCCAACAATTTAAATAACTGATGCAGCTAGCCAGTTCAAACGTCTGTTTTGTAGAAAGCACATGATTGGGGTTTTCTCCACTGACAGGGTGTTACATGAAGCCAAAATGATATTTTGATCATCACACAAATAATTACTGTGATATATGACTCGCAGAATCTACCATGTGCCAATGTGATGTAAGGTTTGTGATTTTAAAATATTCTAAAATAATTTATTTCAGCTATTTTGAATTTTGAACTGGGGCTTATGAGTTTTCTATATGTCTGAAGTGCTTTAATGATTAACTTATTTGTATTTCGGCTGCCGTGATGATTTCTTCTTTAGTAAACAGTCTGAGAAAGACAGTTCAGGGAAACTAATTGGAATTTATTTACATTGGGAGGATTTTTACAAGCAAACAAAGTAAGCAGTTATGCATTACAATTCGGTTTCGAAGGCCAGGGACATTTTTCTTCTTTGGATTAAAGGAAACACCCATGGCATGGAAAGGCAACCTTTCGTTTCAGTTTGGCCAGTTTGCAGAGGTTTTGGCTGAAGTTGGATATGTAAAACAGTTTCTCCTGAAAAAGGGCAATACTTTAGCCCTGTTAAAAAAGAGGCTACCTTAATGCCTGGAGCTTAGTTAAAAATTCCAGATCAAAAGTATTTGCTTTAATTGTTTGGAGAGGTTATGTGAAGTTGAAAAAGTGTAAGTTCAGTTATATGACAAATGGAGGAAGATGCCATCAGATTCTCATGACCAAAAATGGAAGCCAAGGCTAAGTCAATTACAATGTGGTTTGGAGTAGGGAATTCTCCATGTTATTTGAGTACTGATAGCATTAATGGGATTATATTTTACTGTGTATTGCAAAATCTTTATATTTGTGTTATATGTAAATAGTTTGGTTTATTACATTTTATCTTCATTTTAAAAAAATTGTACACGAGATGTGGACGTTGCTGACGAGGCTGACTAAGCATGACTATTGTCTATCCCTAAGTGCCTAGAAGACAGTCAAGAGTCAACCACATTGCTTTGAGTCTGGAGTCAAATGTAGGCCAGACCAGGTAAGGACTTCAGATATTCTTCCCTAAAGGACATTAGAGAACCAGACTTTTTAAAAATTGAAATCAACAATGGTTACATAAGTTGTAATTAGGCTAGTTGTTCATTCCAGTTTTTTTTAACTGAATTCAAATTTCATCTGCCATACTGGGATTAAAACTCAAGTACATGAAATATTAACGTGAAGTACTGGATTGCTAGTCCAGTGACATTATCGCTATGCAACCATGGAATAAGCTTCTGTTTTATTGCCTAAACCAAACCTGTGGCTTGTGTTTCAGTAAATTATCACCTTTTTAAAACCAAAAAATAACATGATCTATCACACCAGATTTCAGTCTGGGATTTGAATTATCCAATAACAACATCAGTTGGGATCATAACACCAGACATGTAGGTTGCTGGATCTTCGTGAAAAGCATGTCGTGTTGACCATTCACATACTCATCTTGCTTAACCAGCTCATGCTTGCCAATCTCAGAATATCATGTCCATAATTAAATGTGATTCTGCTGTTGGACAATAGCTTTAAACAATCTTGACTGTAAAAATCCAGTGTAAAAATTATTCTGAAACCATTTTAAAATTATTAGGTGGGCTTGCGGTGTGATGCATTTGTATATACTAGACTATGCATATTAACACAAAGGACCCTGTTCTAAGTGGGATAAGTAAATTCCTTCACACATTGCACATTTTTCATTGAGAAAAGGGTCATGAAGGCTGAACTTTGCTACACCATTTACCATGGCAATGATCTGAACAATCTGCACGATTGAATTTCTTTTTCAAGCTAACCAAGATTGATAGTCAACCATTCCTGCTGCATCTCCACACCAACCATGATCCATCCAATCAGATGTTCTCTTTCTAAGTTTGGTTTCTTGCATGTCAGTCCTAAAGAATAAAAGATAAAAGTGTCAAGACCTTCTGCTCCAAATTTGTGCATTGATAAAAAATTTGACTTTAGTTGAAGAAAATCTCTATACAATTGTAAATATCTGCAACACAACAAACTTCTATTTTTTGGAGTAACCTTTGGTGTGACACCTTATCAAGTGCCTTCTGGAAATCTGGGTATAGTGCATCCACATCCACATTCCCTTTTTTTAATAGAATGTTACTTCCTCCATGTATGCCAATAGATTGGTTAAGTGAAAATTTCCCCTCACAAAAACTATGTTGACTCTATCTGATTACCTTGAATTTATCTAAATGCAGTGTTGTAACTTAGTAATAGCTACTCACATTTTCCTTATTACAGTTGTTCAGATAATTGGCATGTAGTTTCCTGCTTGCTGTCTCCCTCCCTTTTCGAATAATTTGCTCTTTCCTATCAACTGTCACCCTCAATCATGTCAGCCTCAGTGCTGGTCACTGGTTCAAGAAAGGCCATTCCAATATTGACCAATATGGCCAGCTCACTTATCTTTCATCACAACTAAAATGAACACATGAGATCGCTTTTCACCAAATATTTGCATAAGACAAAGCCACAGCCTTGTCTTTTAAAAAGTGATCTCAGAAGAATGTCAGGCACACACGTTATGTGAAACCTTTAGAATTCCAGGAACTCCAGCTCTTTAATCACACCTTTAATTCTCAAACTCTTTAACTTCCCCCATTCCACATTATCCTTCCAAATACTCCACAGGGTCAATCACAGCTCTGGGTTTTCAAATCTTTTTCTGTATTGATTAATACAGGAAAATACCTCATGTACCCATGTTAATGTTTCTTAATTATACATTCATGAAGGCCTTCGGTGATTTTTGATTTAAAAAGTATATAAGGATGACAGGAAAAAGGACTGAGGCCCATCCTCATTGTTTTTTGAGGATGTGGAACATACTAGACACTCTGCGGAAGCATTATAAATGCCTTCCACACCAATGTCCACCAGTGCAGAGACATTCACCTTCATGGGTAACCTATCCAGAGAAAGACTGTGTCACATTCTGTTCAGGACAGTATTAGCATGGGCCACAGCTGGAGGAAGCAGAACTGATTGAGGTCTCTAATGCATGGAGAACTGGCGGAGCTCAGACCCCTGCTAAGCTCAAAATGGAAGATAAGCCACAGGGCTCAGCCATTAATGGACTAATGGAGCTGCAGATACAACAGTGGACTAGTCGGCCTGAGGCCTGGTTAATGTTCTCAGAACATGGTTTTGATTCCCACCATGGCAGATGGTGAAATTAAAATTCAATGGAATTTCAGATTAAAAGTTAGCCTGATGCTGACCATGTAACCATTGCTAATTGTTGTCAGATGAGTAATTAGGGTTGGATAATAAATGCTGGCCTAGCCAGTAAGGATGACATCCCATGAATGCATTAAAAAGAATAACATCTAGTAGAGATGCAAAGGTCATGTGCAGATTGAAATGATGGGGTGAGGAGTCTGCACAATGTCATGGTTCTGGCATGCAAGGAAGTGGCTGCCTCCCTGGGTAGGTGGCAGTACCTCGAATAGACATGCACAGCAGAACAGTCAGTATCTATCAGACATGCACATAGCAGACTTGATTAAGGAGCTTAAGGTGAAGGGACAGGAGGTGGTAGTGACCACAATATGGTAAATTTCACCCTGTAGTTTGAGAGGAAAAACTGGAATCAGGCGTAACGATATTACAATTGAGTTAAGATAGCTATAAACATGTGGGAGGAGCTTGTCAGATTTGATTGGAAGGGGAGTCTAGCAAGGAAGACAATGGAGCAGCAATAGCAGGAGCTTCTGGGGATGAGTAAGGAGGCACAGCAAAAATTCATGTCAAAGAAGAAACATACTAAGGGGAGGGCAAGGCAACCATGGCTGACACAGGAAGTCAGGAACAGCAGAAAAGCAATAGAAAAAGGATACAATCATAATATCATAGTAATAAAAGCAGGAGTAGGCCATTTGGCCCGTCGAGTCTACTCCATCATTCATTAAGATCATGGCTGATCTATCCATCACCTCAGCTCCTCCCACCTGCATTATCCCGATAACCCTTAATTACCCTCCCATGTAAAAAAGCCATCCAATTGTGTCTTGAATACAGTTAATGAAGCTGCCTCTACTGCTTCCTTGGACAGAGAATTCCATAGATTCACTACTCTCTGGAAAAAGCAGTTCCTCTTCATCTCTATTCTAAATCTACTCCCGCTAATCTTGAGGCCAAGTCCCCTATCCTAGTCTCAGCCACCAGCAGAAACAACTTGCCTGCCTCTAACTTATTTATCTCTTTCATAATTTTATATGTTTCTATCAGATCCCCTTTCATTCTTCTAAATTCCAGTGAGTACAGTCCCAGGCGGCTCATGCTCTCCTCAAAGGGTAACCCCCACATCTCTGGAATCAACCTGGTGAACTTGCTCTGTACTGCCTGTAAAGCCAGTCTATTCTTCCTCAAGTACGGAGACCAGAACAGCACACAATACTGCAGGTGCAGCCTCACCAACACCTTGCACAATTGCAGCAGAACCTCCCTGCTCTTAAGTTCAGTCCCTCTGGCAATGAAAGCCAATATTCTGTTTGCCTTCCTGTTGTATCTGCAAATCAATTTTTAGCGATTCATGTACGAGCACACCTAAGACCCTCTGCACAACAACATCTTTCACCATTTAAATAATATTTTGACCTGCTATTTTCACTTCCAAAGTGGATAGCATCACATTTACCAACATTGTACTCTATCTGCCAGACCCTTGCCCACTCACTTAACCTACCTAAATCTCTCTGCAGACCCTCCACATCCTAGATGAGAGTGGTGCTGGAAAAGCACACCAGTTCAGGCAGCATCCGAGGAGCAGGAAAATTGACGTTTCAGGCAAAAGCCCTTCATCAGGAATAGAGACCCTGCACATCATCTGCACAGTTTGCCATTCCACTCAATTTAGTGCCATCAGCAAATACGGATATGTTACACTTGGTCTCCTCTTCCAAATCATTTATATATATACGAACAGTTGCGGGCCCAACACCAACCCCTGCGACACTCTGCTTACCACTGATCTCCAACCAGAGAAACACCCATTTATCCTAACTCCCTGCTTTCTATTGGTTATCCAGTCCTCTGTCCATGCTAGTACATTCCCACAACTCCATGCATCCTTATCTCATGAATGAGTATTTCATGCAGCACCTTATTGAACGCCTTCTGGAAATCCAAATATACAACATTCATCTGTTCCCCTCCACCCACTGTGCTTGTTACATTCTCAAAGAACTACAGTGAGTTTGTCAAAAATGACCTTCCCTTCCTGAATCCATGCTGCGTTTGCTTGATGGAACCCTTCCCATCCCAATGTCCCAGTATTTCTTCTTTAATGGTAGTCTCCAGCATTTTCCCGGAAACAGATGTTAAGCTAACTGGCCTATAGTTACCTGCCTTTTGCGTACACCTTTTTTTTGAACAGTGGTGTGACATTAGCTGTCTTCCAGTCCGCCGGGACCTGCCCGGAGTTCAGTATATTTTGGTAAATTACCACAAATGCATATACTATAGCTTCCGCCATTTGGTGAAGATTATTGGGAAGCCTCTAAAGACCAGCAGAGCACAACTGAAAAAGCAATAACTGAGAAGAAGATGAAATATGAGCGTCAGCTAGCTAGTAGTAGAGAGGAATATTGCAAGAGTGTTTTTTTTTGGTATCTAAAAAGTAAGAATAGATATTTGACCACTGGAAAATGAGGATGGAGAAGTAGTAATAGAGATCAAAGAAATGTGGTCTTGGCTGACAAATCCTTCTTTGAGAATCAATGAGCAGGTTAAACTAAGGAGAGCGAATATATATGATCTATTCGTATTTTTGGAAGGTCTTTGGCAAGGGACTGTACTTGACGCTATTAAATAAGACATAAGCCCATGGAATTAGGGGAAAGGTATTGGCATGGATAAAGGATTGGCTGACTGGCAGAAGCCAGAGAGTGAGGATAAAGGCATCTTTATCAGATTGGCAGCCAGTGACTAGGAGTCACTGTTGGTGCCACAAGGATTCACATTTACATTAGCAATCTGGATGAGGGAACTGAAGGAATTGTTGCTAATATGCAGAAATATGACACAAAGATAGGTGGAGGAAACAGTAAGGCTACAGAAGGACTTGGCGGACTATTAGAGTGGGCAAAGAAATAGCAGATGGAATATAATGTGGGCCAGTTATACACTATGGTACAAAGAATAGAGGTGTAAACTATCTTCTAATTGGGAATGGCTTTGGGAATCGGAAGCAGGAAGGTTAACATGCAATTTTATTTGGCACGTAGGAAGGCAATATTCATATTCATATTCATATTGAGAGAGCTAGAATACAAGAGTAGGGATATATTGCTGAGGCTGTATAAGGATTTGGTCAGATTGCATTTGGAATATTGTGAAAAGTCTGGGTTCTATGTCTAAGGCAATATGTGCTGGCCTTGAATGGAGTCTAAAAGAGTGTGAACCGAAAGACCTTGACCTCCCTCCAGTTGAATGCTCAAGCCAGAAAACTGAGCAGGAGGTTATCCGTGCAAAGATGAATTCAATCCAATTAAAACCAATCAAAGTATCTTAATGATTAATATTTAAGAAATAAGTATTCCCTTAAGGACGTGAATGTCTTGACACTACAATTGACTACTACTTCTGAGTAGTAGAAGGGCTTATGCCCGAAACGTCGATTCTCCTGTTCCCTGGATGCTGCTTGACCTGCTGCACTTTTCCAGCAACACATTTTCAGCTACTACTTCTGAGTGTCCACAAACGTTGATGTAAAGTTATTTGACCTCAAATCTAGCCACTATCATGTTTGTACAGGTCTTCAGTGTCACCTCACTGCTGCCCTGGCATCATCAGTATCTTCATCATCGCGCTGCTCCCTCAGCATCTTTGTCAGATGCCCTTTCTTTCTCATTTGAGGAGAAAGGTGGTTGGTCCATCTCTCCCTTCTTTAAGTTCTCACTTTCCAATGAACTACATTGTATAGTACAACACACAAGGTCTGGAGACCATATTCAAGTGGGCACTGAGGTGCTGATCCTGAGTGGTTCAGGAAATAGAAGCACATCTTCAGAAGCACAGCAGGTCAGGTGGTATCTGAGGAGCAGGAGAGTTTTGGGCATAAGCTTTCATCAGGATTGTGGAGGGGAAAGGGGTTGAGAGATAAATAAGGGTATGGAGTGGGGCTGGGGGAAGATATCTGGGAAAAGATAGGTGGATGCAGGTGGGGGGGTAATTGTGATAGGCTGGAGGGAAGGGTGGAGGGGATAGGTGGGAAGGAAGATGGACAGGTAGGACAGGTTAAGAGAATGGAGCCGAGTTGGACAGTTGGTTCTGGAATGAGGTGGGGGGTAGGGGACATTTGGAAACTGCTTCATCAACTTCATGAACACCTTTCACCCTGACCTCAATTTCATCTGGACCTGTCTGTCTATCTTCCCACCTATCCACTCCACCCTCCCTACGACCTATCATTATTACCTCACACTTGCATTCACCTATTGCTTTCCCACCTACCTTGCCCCTATCCCCATCCCGACCCTCTTATTTATCTTTCAGTCCTCTTCCCTCCCCATATGCCTGATGCAGGGCTTATGTCTGAAACATCGACTCTCCTGTTCATCAAATGCTGCATGACCTGCTGTGCTTTTCCAGCGCCACACTTTTCGACTCTGACTCTCCAGCATCTGCAGTCCTCACTTTCTCCACATGTTCAGAAGACCAACAGTCTGTTAAATTATACCCCTAATGGATGCATGCAGCATTAAGGTGCTATTCAGCATCACTGTGAGGGTTTCTTACTGTGGTTATTATTCTAGAGATACCCATTGTCGCTCGCTAGTCCTGAGGATGGTGTTGTAAGAGTCATAAAGTCATAGAGATGTACAGCACGGAAACAAACCCTTCCATCCAACTCATCCTTGCCGACCAGTTATCTTAACCTAATCTAGTCCCATTTGCCAGTACTTTGTCCATATCCCTCCAAACCCTTCCTATTCATATACCTATCCAAATGTCTTTTAAATGTTGCAATTGTATTAGCCTCCACCACTTCCTCTAGCAGCTCATTCCATACTCGCACCACCCTCTACGTGAAAAAGTTGCTCCTTCGGTCCCTTTTATATTTTCCCCCTCTCATCCTAAACCTTTGCCCTCTAGTTCTCGACTCCCCACCCCAGGGAAAAGACTTTGTCTATTTACCCTATCCATGCTCCTCATGATTTTACGAACCTCCAAAAGGTCACCCCTCAGCCTCTGACGCTCCTGGGAAAACAGCCCCGACCTATTCAGCCTCGCCCCATAGCTCAAACCCAGGCAACATCCTTGTACTGTATATCTTTTCTGAACCCTTTCAAGTTTCATAACATCCTTCCAATAGGAGGTGAATGTTTGAGCACACTAAGAATTATGTAAAATATAAACACTGTGACAGCTCCCTGGATGGTTGCCATGCACCTGCAGATGTTACACCCTGTAGTCAAAAATGAGCTGGACATAACGCAGTCATAACAAAGCTAAGACAGATGATGGATAAAGTTAATCCAACATTTGATATTGCAGTCATATCTCTGTTGAAAATTCAGTAATGAGAAATATAGTTTCAAACTGGTTTGCTGACATGGCCAATATAACAATTGGGCCTTTATTAAGCTTGTCTTGTGTTGGGTGAAAGCCTGCTCTACAGCCACCTCTACATTGTGAGGTGAAACCTTCATAACCCCATGCCTGCTTTTCTCCTTCTTAATGTTGCCATGTGCAAAATATTTGTGTCCTTTACTTTGTATTGTTATCTATGTGTGTGACAATAAGCACAACCTGACCCTTGTTGCCATGCATAACTCTGTCTGATACAGCCCTACAAGCATTGGAACTTGCAGCTTGCGTAAGAAATTCTTGTCCTTATCTTTCACATATACAGGCCTGATAATGCTCATGCATAGTTCCCTACCCTACCCTGCAGCGTTACCACTGACGGTAGAAAGTTAATATGTGAAATGAAATAGTTAGAAGGTGTTTGTTTGCAGCTTCAAGTATCAGATTCATTTTTATTTGACAGTAAGTGCTTCCCCTCAATGCAAATGTCTGAACTGCTGGCTTGAACAATGTATTTGTTTCAGTTGTATTTCAATTCCCTTGGCTGGGCATATTTATACTGTGTGGGAACATAGCCAAATAGACTTCAAATAGCACTTTAAATTGCCTGCGAGACCTTATTCGGAACCTGATTTAGAGATGGCTGATGTTGGGGAACATTTCCTTCATGTTGTTCATGCTCTCTCTCCTCCTCTAGATCTCACTCTTCCCCATTCGCTATACCCCATCACTTTCAACAAACCCATCACTTTAGATGGCCTCTGGCATTCCTCGAGCATCAAGTCTTCTGGAGTCCCTTCTGTCCTCCTTGCATCTCCCTCGGTATTTTCATGGCTATTCCTTTTCTTCCCATTAATGTCACTCCAACTCAGATCCCCATGTCCTCACTTTTACACCCCTTCTGCCCAGGCTCTTTCTCCTTCCCCAGTGCACCCAACTACTGCATTGTGTTCACTCCTCTAAATATGCAAGTCCATCCAGCATCCTTCTACTGTCCCTATTATTGTTACTTCTCCTCCGCATCCCAATTTGTTCTCTGTACAGATGTAGACAGGCTTGTGTCATAGGTCAGACTTCCTGAGATTGACATTCACCCCAATGGAAATATGCATTTGGACGATTATATAATTCTGTCCATACTTATACTTTGTTAAGCCTATTGCAGTGAAATAATTAGCTGAAAATTTGCTCTAATGTATCAGTATGTGACATGAAATTTTACTCTTCAAAATTATCTGCAATTCTATTAAGATATTTATATAAATTTCTCTTTCTCTGGTTTAACAAAATCATTCACTTGGTTATTTCAGAAAGATTACATTAAATTATTTCTTTAAGCCTTAAATTAACCTCTTTGGACAAGGGAACCTCAAACGAATCAGTTACCATTCATACCATTTGGTATAGCTAATTGACAGTTATATCTAGTTAGAACCTTAGAATCTTGTGTTTGAAAGTTCCCTATTGTATGTCCACTATATTATTTGCAACTTGTTTCCAGTTTTAAAATCGCTCATTCTCTCCTTAGAATCAATGAGTCAGAGATATGTACAGCACGGAAACAGACCTTTCGGTCCAACTCGCCCATGCTGACAGATATCCCGACCTAATCTAGTCCCATTTACCAGCACTTCACTCATACCCCTCTAAACCCTTCCTATTCATATATCCATTTAAAAGACGCCTTTTAAATGTTGCAATTGTACCAGCCTCCACCACTTCCTCTGGCAGCTCATTCCATACACGCACCACTTTCTGTGTGAAAAAGTTGGCCCCTAAGGTCCCTTTTATATCTTTCCCTTCTCATCCTAAACCTACGTCCTGTAGTTCTGAACTTCCTCCACCCCAGGGAAAAGACTTTGTCTATTTATCCTATCCATGCCCCCTATGATTTTATAAAACTCTATAAGGTCACCCCTCAGACTCAGACGATCCATGGAAAACAACCCCAACCTATTCAGCATCTCCCTATAGCTCAAATCCTCCAACCTTGGCAACATCCTTGTAAATCTTTTTTGAAGCCTTTCAAATTTCACAATATCCTTCCGATAGAAAGGAGACCAGAATTGCATGCAATATTCCAACAGTGGCCCAACCAACGTTCCATATAGCCACAACATGACCTCCCAGCTCCTATACTCAATGCTCTGACCAATAAAGGAGAAAGCAGACCAACCACCTTCTTCACTATCCTATCTACCTGCTTCTCTACTTTCAAAGAGCTATGAACCTGCACTCCAAGGTCTCTTTGTTCAGCAACACTCCCTAGGTCCTTTCCATTAAGTGTATAAGTCCTGCTAAGATTTGCTTTCCCAAAATGCAGCACTTCGCATTGATCTAAACCAAATTCCATCTGCCACTCCTTAACCCATTGGCCCATCTGATCAAGATCCCATTGCAATCTGAGGTAACTTTCTTCGCTATCCACTATACCTCTAATTTTGGTGTCATCTGCAAACCTACTAACTATACCTCCTATGTTCGTATGCAGATCATTTATATAAATGATGAAACGTGGTGAACCCAGCATTGATCCTTATGGCACTCCACTGGTAACAGGCCTACAGTCAGAATAACAACCTTCCACCACAACCCTCTGTCTTCTACCTTTGGGCCAGTTCTGTATCCAAATGGCTAGTTCTCCCTGTATTCCATGAGATCTAACCTTGCTAATCAGTCTCCCATGGGGAACCTTGTTGAATGCCTTACTGATGACATCTACCACTCTGCCCTCATCAATCCTCTTTGTTACTACTTCAAAAAACTCAATCAAGTTTGTGAGACATGATTTCCCACTAACAAAGCCATTGCTTTATTGAAATTTGTTTCATTCGCCCATTGTACTTTCTGCTACCTTCCCCCACCCTCCTTCCTGACCTATCACATTCATCCCCATCCCCACTCACCTATTGTACTCTATGCTACTTTCTCCCCACCCCCACCCTCCTCTCATTTATCTCTCCACCCTTCAGGAAATCTGCCTCTATTCCTGATGAAGGGCTTTTGCCCGAAACTTCGATTTTCCTGCTCCTCAGATGCTGCCTGAACTGCTGTGCTTTTCCAGCACCACTCTAATCCTGAAATTTGTTTTATTCAGACAAGTAGTTTAACTTTGACTATTCCCTCGCCTTTTCTGTATTTATAATGAGGCTGATTATGTTGTAGTCATATATTTCCTGCTGTTTCCCTACTTTAGCATTACCTAACATTCCTCTTAATTTCCTCGATCAAAATCTATCACTACCTCATTCAATGACCAGCACATTAGCAGCACACATTAAACATACTTTCCTCTTTAAACTTTCAATCACAAATCCTGCCAACTTTATTTCAAATTAAAACAAAGTGTTATTATATATATTCCTTTTAGAGAGGTATAATCGTTTTACTCAGTACAATCCAGATAAAGTTGTAATTACTTTAGTGAAAAATGTTTTGCTTGACTTAGAGCATACAGAAGTTCTGAATAAACCAGGTTGAAAATATTTGACATAGGTTTCAACTATTTTCTTTTCTCCCCTCGACTGTGAGTGTTGGCAGTCACTTTGATTGTGGAGGGTATCGTAGCCAAGTCCTATCCTGTCCACATCCGTAATAGACACATATTCCAGTGAGGGTTGTTGTTGACAGTATTCAGAAGCAGGAAACCAGGCTGGGTCTTTTCTCCTCCTTCACCTAGGATTTCTAAAATTAACTGCAGCACTTCAACTGCTGCCGCAGCTGAAGCAAACATGGCACAGACCATGGAATAGAACCTTAAACCTGCTCTTCATGGTGGAATATCATACTCGATAGCTTTTAGCCACTGTATTATTAAGGGAAGATCAGTAATTTTCATTGAGTAATTTAATTTAAAAGGTAAATAATGCTGCAAATTTTCATACATTTTCTGTGACTAGTGCCTTAGCATCACCAGGTGCTGAAGCATCATTTTTTAAATGGTTATACTTTCCCAAGTTAGGCAAATGTAGGAAAATCCACAGGGAAACAAAGACTCTTACTAAAAGGACTAAATATCAAAAATTCACTATTTTTTGTGAAAATCAATTACATTTGAATTGCTGAGATCTTTCTCCAGGATGGTGTACCTGTCAGAGTTTGGGGTTTTTTTTTCCTTCTCAATGCAAAGGATTTGGAATTTAATGAAAATTAATCATTATTTTCTACTTTAAGAATTATTCTCATAGATTTGAAAAGCCATAGGCTTTAACACTCAAATTTCAGGTAGTTTCATGAAATAGGCATCATATATGGCCAAGAAGTGGTCTTACTTATTGCAAGGTCAAAGATCATTCTGTTTGTGTGAGGTTCAGTGAAGGTGGAAAACTTGCAGTAGCTTTTTGGCTGTTCAGGAAACATCTTGCTTGATTTTCCCTCCCGTTGAATTAAATGATTAAAAAAAAGTTTTTGAAATATGATGAAAATTTAACTTGCTGCTCTGTAAAGTACAATTGATCACTGTATGACTAATTGGTCTTCAGCCTGTTGTCTATTTCAAACTTAATATTTTCCGCTTTCTCCCTAGCCAGAATGCAATGCTATGCTTCGGCACCTGGTGATGCTAAGGCACTAGTCACAGAAAATGTATGAAAATCCCAAGATTCCATGATTAAAATTTAAGGAGGATATGAAGATCGACAGATCTGGATTGACCATTAATTGTAATGGAAACTCTGAAAAGTATGGGGTAGCTGGAGTCTTTATTGCCCTGTGGATTTTCCTACATTTGTCTAACTTGAGAAAGCATAACCATTTAAAAAAATGTGTATCATAGATTAATGATGTTAGCAGTACCAAAATTCTTACAACAGTTCACAACTTGCAAAATCTGTTCTTCACTCAGCACAGTTTGTGTCCCACAACTGCTCTGTTATTGCTCAAGAACTGAAAATAACACACACCTTTGGAACATTCTGTTCATCTGTTTATTTACAAGGCTATTTTGCAACAGAAAAAAACTTTGTCTATTACCTCTCCAACGAACAACCGGTCTAACTAGTTATTTAAATAACATGAAATAATTTTGAACTCCAGCAATAAGTAACATTCAACCCCCGTGTTTCTATAATTGTAAACTAAGTCCTCATTAAAGGTAGAAACAGAATGTCCAAAAGTAATTACAAAATATTCAGGAAGAATGGAGTATTTAAAAGAGAGAATGTGTATTAGTCAAACTTTAACAAGAATATTAGAAATTTAGAATATTTAACATAAGTATTAAGTATTTAATATTTTAAAAGGCTGAATCTTGCTGGTTAGAGGTAAGGAGTAAAACACCCAACCACGGCCAGATTTCAGAAGATATGCTGAGATGAAACAAAATAAAGTTTCAACTACCTATTACAGACTTCACTATATTAAAAAACAAATAAATTCTGAAAGCCTAGTCAATACATTTAAATAATATCATCTCCTTCAATATTGAATTTGCATTCATAATTTCACATTGAAAATGACTAATCCATTGATTGTTCATCAAATGTAAATTTGCAGCCTCCACTGTGAGGACAAGTTGAGAAAGAAGTCAAGCAGTTGTTACTGGCTGAATCTTATAGATACCTGAATGATGTGGACTCTGGCATAAACATGTGAGAAGTCCAATGAGGCCTATCTTGACATCAGGATTAGCTCGCTGCATTTTTCACTTAAATTCCAAGTGTTAAGATGCGATTCTCACTAGGCAGCGGCAAGATGCTTGTAAATGGAGACTATTGCTTGTTAATAGGCTGACTAATACCAAAGGCGAAAGTGAGGACTTCAGATGCTGGAGATTAGAATTGAGAGTGTGGTGCTGGAAAAGCACAGCAGGTCAGTCAGCATCCGAGGAACAGGAAAATGGACGTTTCGGCAAAAGCCTGATGAAGCCTTCCCGATGAAGGGTTTTTGCCCGAAGCGTCGATTTTCCTGCTCCTCAGATGTTGCCTGATCTGCTGTGCCTTTTCAGCACCACACTCTCAACTCTGATTAATACCAAATCTCATCTCATTACAGTGCAGTTGCCTATCCTATAGTAGCTGTGAGGAAACTAAATAGTGACAATTCTCGACATGAATGTCTAAGCAGGTACCTAGTGACTCCAGCTCATTGCTTGCTCCTCTGCACTGCTAACTTGGACCAACAGCAGCAACATCTTGGGGCAGAATGACTTGTCACCAGGACATCAGCCAAATGTACCCCTCATTGATGGAAACTGGCATCCAGCATCTGTCACTCTTGGGACAAACCAGCAACTGGCATTGCAATACTACTGCAAGGGTTCTAAGTGTGCAATTACAGGCATGCAGCTCACAAAATGGACCAGAATATAATCGGTATTTTTTGCTTTCTCTCTTAGTGCCCTTTCTCCTTGAGCCTACCAAGATGCTCACGACATCCTGACTTGCCTTGCCTTGCCCTTTTGCGCTGTACCCCCTGAGCCAGAAAGACACAACTTGAGCACATGGAAAAAAATCCTCCATGAAATTCCTTCAAATTGGAACTGCTCTAATTTATGGTAAAGCTCAGCCCAAAACCTCAATCAAGTTATGAATTATATCCTAATATGGAACATAGAAGTCCAATACACTTGAGAATACCTGACGAAAGTTTGTAGCTTCAGACAATCAAAGTATCACTTGTTATGATCTCAGCAAATATTTGGTTGATAAAGATCTCTGGCTATGCTTACCTGACATTAATCTTGGATTCGAATAAAGAGGTATAATTTGAAGCAACTCGGCTGTCAAAATATTGACTTCTAGGGGAGTGTCCATCTTCTAATGTTTTACTGTTTTATTTTTCCAAGTGGTGTTCTATAATTAGATGGCTTTAACGATTGCTGCTTGCAGTGATTCTGTGAATTTAGTGCTTAAAGTTGTGATTGCCAAAACTCATTTATATAAAGTATGTTTGAACTCCGTTGTTTTTTCCCTAAATCTATTTCTGAGCTGGCTTCCTCCTGAATCTCTTCACACCCTGAAACAGAGTGGTTTGGAACTGGAGTGGTTATAGAAGGAACTCCTGCTTCCGTGGTCCAGACTGCCTGATATGTCTGGCTCAGTTTGTCCCAGTCTACTTAGTGTTGGATCAGTTGACAATCTTGTCTGATCTACTGTACCAATCATTTGAATGTAGGCATTGTAAAATAATTGTCACCCTTTGTTCATACTATTATTGCAGTTAACGTAGAGGAGTCTCGGTTTCTTTCTTCTGCATATGTCTTGCTGACATCATTGGTACTTTACTGGATGACGTACATTTGCCCCTTATTCAGTGACTAACAAGTTGAACAAATAAGAATCAGTGTTTAGTTGTCACAGGCATTAAAACAGCTTTAAACTAATCTACTACCAAGAATATAAGGGTTAGATTTTCATGGGCCAATTCAGGTCTCCCTACAGGCATTTCTTCTATCGCGTTCTTGTGCAACCCCACATTATAGAAAAATCGTGCTTTAGAAACAACTCTTAAAAGTATTGGTGATGTAATCACATTACAGCCAACAACATGTGTAATGATGCCGCTCCTTTAACAAGGTTATGTTGTTCTTGGTTCTTTTTCAGAGGGGTCATAAATGCAGAGTTGCTGAGAGGTCTGGCTTGTAGAGTTTTAGGGTCAATTTGATTATAGCTAACAAATACTGTCTCAGGCAAAAGGCTTTCAAGATTTAAGAAAAATACTTGTACAATAAAAGGGGAGTGGTCAGTTCTCCCAGCTCAGCTTTTCTACAGTTTGGTTTGGTTTTAGCAAGCAGTCAGTTTTTGAGGCTCCCCCTGGTCTGAGAAACAGCTCCATGGTAGAAGGGTTCCATGCTGAATCTCTCTGCCAACTCTCTCTCTGTCCTGGAAGACCCAGTGTTTGAGTTTTCCTTTCTTGTCAAGGTGTGCTTATGAGGATTGTTGCAGGAATTTGGAACAACATCATTAAGTTGGGATAATCTGTTGGGTTTTCAGATAGGTTGAGTTATTCTACATTCTGTTCTCATTTGATTGTGTTTCATTCAGTAATCTTGCAAATAAATTCCGTTTTGTTTAAAACTAAGTGGTTGAGCCAACTGCATCACTCCAGGAATATCCACATTACACCTGCTTAAAACAACAAGCAAAGTTAGGGTTCGGGCTACTTTCCTGAAATGTTTTGAGGGAGTCTGGCCTGGTCCTTAACACACTTTTTAAAAGTTTGTGCTTTAGAAACAGTGTCCTCAATTTGTCAACCACATTAGAGTGAATTTGTGTTAACAAAATGTGTGTTATAGCAGAACAATCTGTATTTAAGGAAGGATGTAAATTCTTTGGAAACAGTGCAGAGAAGGTTTATGAGATTGAAACCTGGAAAAACAAGTTAGGAACAGAGGAACATAAGAACATAGGAACAGAATTAGTCCATTCAGCCCCTCAATCTATTTCACCATTCAATTAGATCATGGCTAATCTGTGGCTGAACTCCGTATACCTGAATTTGGTCCATATCCTTAATACCTTTGCTAAACAAAATATTATGTCTTTCAGGTTTAAAATTGACAACTGATCTTGAAGCTGCTGCCATTTGTGGAAATACGTTCCAGACATATACTACACTTTGTGTGTGGAAGTGCTTCCAACATCTTTCCTATACAGTCTGGCCCTAATTCTTAGACGATGCCTTCTTGTTCTAGGAGAAATAGCTTATCTCAATCTATTCCCTCTTTTCCTGTGAATATCTTGATCAAATCTTAACCTTCTAAATTCTGGAGAAAACGGGCCTAATTTGTATAATCTCTCCTTACAACTTGTTCAGGTATCATTCTTGTAAACCAACATTGTACTCCCTCCAACACCAATATATCCTTGTCTTATAAGGATATGTTGGAAAGACTGGGCTTGTCTCTTACCCTCCGCAAACAAAGATCTTTTCATTTAGAAATTCTATCATGACATTTGCCATTTCAATTTCTCATTGACACTCAATTGTCTCCCTCTTGACCTGCAGTATTCTGTTCCTTTGAGTCCAATTCTAACATTGCTATCACATCTGCTGAGAGGTGTGCTTCATGTTTAGGGACCACGTTATCTATGTGCAGGATAAATGTGAAACCTCAGACATTTTCTTCTACTTCCCCAGAACAAGACATTGCGACCGAACATCAAGTCATCATTCAAAGACATTCACCAATATGATCTCCTATGGAGTGCTTCTGTCCATAGGTTTCAACCTCATTGTTACCCAACCCTGAAGTGCCTATTTATAACTCCTTCTTAAGACTGACAAACACTCTTGCCCCATTAAAACCCTTGGTTTATGTCTACAGAAATGAATGATCTGCTGAAAAGTCATCTACTTGAATATTAACTCTACTTCTCTCTATAGGTGCTGCCAGATCTGCTACATATTTCCACAATGTCTGATGATGACCATATTGTGTGCCTTTGCGTTTTCCTTATAAGAAAATGGTTATTGTCCATTCCCAAACAGGAAGGTATTAAAACACAGTGATGTCAACTCTCAGTTTTTTTTTGAGTTGCACTCATTTTTTACCCATCTGACATTTTACGTTGGATCTGTTCTAACCTCATGAAATAGTCTCTCTTGTTTGAAACATCTCATGTTTATAACAACATGGTTATGCTGAACAAAAGAAATTCAGGAAAAGTATGAATTTAATACATAAAATCATATTCTCCATGTCATTTGATGTTACATCTCAAAATACAACTCTTAAATGTTTTGGAACTATAGAAGAATACAGAGGTAAGGAGGGACAAAGTCTATATCTCAGGAGAATTGGAAAATTAAGGTCAGTGTCTTTGCAGTTTCCATGCATTCTTCCCCAATTCTATCAGGCCATGTAGTTTTTATTACATCTATAAAGATATTGACCTTTAACAACAGCCAAATTAACAAGCTGCAAAAAGCAAGAGGTTTAGTCATTGATTAGCAAGTTATCAATCTCCCAGAAAAGCTAGACTGTAACCAATTTGAGCAATTAGATAATGCAAGAAATAAAACAGTAAACGTTCCAAATATTTAGCAGAAAATAAGTTATGTTGAGGACGTTACTACTCCCTACATGTTGGGTAAATCATTTCTGTTTAGTCAGTTGAAATTACTAAGCTGTTCATGGATATATGAATTATGCTTTGTTTAGACTATAATTAGGAACATTGGAAAATAGGAATTAGGAGTGGGAGTAGATAATTCAGTCCTTCGAGCCCACTCTGCCATTTAACATGATCAAGAATGATCTTATCCTGGTCTCAACTCCACTTTCCTGCATATTCCTCATAACCCATTATGCTGCTTTTCATTAGGAACATATCTATTTCTTTCTTGAATCTGTTCATTGATTCTATCTCCATTGCATTCTGGGGCAGTGAGGTCAACAGATTCATAACCCTCTGAGAGAAGTAGTTTCTTTGCATCATAATTTTGAATTTACCTCCTCTCCCTCAATACCCATGACCTCTTGTTCAAGACTGTTCCACAAAGAGGAATATCAGTTCAATGTCCAACTTATCAGTCTCCTTTATAATGTTGTATACTTCAATCAGATCTCCCCTCATTCTTCTGAACTCCAGTGAGTACAAGCCAAAGTCATTCAATCATTACACGTACGGAGCCCTTTCATCCCTGGAATCAATCTGGTGAACCTCCTTTGTACTGCTTCCAGTGCCACCACATCCCTCCTCAAATAAGGAGACCAAAACTGGACACAATATTCCAGGGGTAGTCTCACCAAAACCTTAAATAGATGCAACAACACTTCTTTATTTTTGCAATAAATGCCAGGATTTTATTTGCCTTTTGAATTAGAGCCACACTTGCTTACCAATTCATGCACAAACATGCCCAGATGCCTATGCACTGACACACTTTCAATCTGCTTTCCATTTTAATAATAATTTGTCCTTTTATTTTTCCAGTCAAAATGCACAACCTCACATTTATCCACATTAAACTCCATCTACCAGATTCTGGCCCATTCTCCTACCCTATTAATATCCATCTGTAAACTCTTTATCCCCTCATCACAGCCTGCTTTCCCACCTATTTTCGTATTATCTGGGAATTTTGCTATGTTACATTCTGTCCCTGCTAACAGATCATTAGTGTAGATTGTAAATAGTTGAGATCTGAGAACTGAATCCTGCAGAATTCTACTAGTTACAGTTTGCCATCCAGAGAAGGACTCATTTATCCTGACTCTCTATTTTCTGTTAATTGGCCAATCCTCTATCCAAGATAATACTCGATTCTTAACCCCATAAGATTTACCCTTTGGATTTTTTTTATATACAGCATCTTGTCAAATGCCTTCTGGAAGTCCATATATACGACATCCACCGGCCCCCCCATTATCCACCTTGCTGGTTACATCCTCAAAGAATTCTAGCAAGTTTGGCAAACGTGATTTGCCTTTCATGAAGCCATGATGACACTGGTGATTGAGCTTTATTTTTCTAAATGTTGAATTATCTCCACCTTTATGATTGACTGCAGCAACTTCCCCACTTTTGAAGTCAAACTAACTGTGCAGTAGATTCCCATCATTTTGCCTACCTCCTGGTTTGAATGAGGGTGTCACATTAGCATGTGTACAATCTACTATTGCCTTTCCAGAATCCAGGAAATTTTGGAATATCATAACTAATGCATCCATGATCTCTGCTGCCACCTCCTTTAATACCTTTGGTGCAGGCCATCAGGCCCGAGGGACTTGTGTACCTTTAATCCCATCCGTTTAATTAATAACTTCTCCCTAGTTATAGTAATTTCATCAAGTTCCTCTGTAGTAACTGCAATTTATGGGAAGAAATTATTATCTCCCACTGTGAAAATAGACAAAATATTGGTTTTGTGCCTCTGTTATTTCTGAATTTTCCATTATTACCTTGCCATTTTCATCATCTGAAGGGCCAAAATTGTTTGGTTTAAATCTAGTTCATAAAATATATCTGCAACATGATATTGATTCAATCTCTTTCAGAATCTCTTACTCTAATTAATGCCCTAGCTGCAGCTGAAAATGAAGTCAGTTGAGACGAAGGAAAAATTGATAGAGGTAGTGATTAATAAGGTACACAAACTAAACTCCTTGTTAAGTATTTTAAAAGATTTATGGTCACTGTATAATAAATCCAGCACTGAAGACATTTAAATTGGTAAGTAGATGGATTTTAGACTATATTTTCCAAAATCTTTCAGACAAGATTATGAAATTAGCAGAATTAAATAGATAATTTATTGATATTCAATGTGATTATTTAAATAAATGTTCAATTTTAAGCTGTTTTTTGCATTTTACCACTTTTATTTTGACAATTCCTTGTAGTTTTCAAGGTAAAAATGCTTTTCATTACATTTTATATTGATTGAACAGGTCCAGTAAATCCCTGCACATTTAATGGACCAAGTGTGACACGACACTACCTTTACACTTCATGCTGTGTAGAAGCAAAGACCTGAGACCACCACTGACAGCTGAAAATATTTAAATTGACAGAGAACTTGTTCAGTAAACTTACTGATGTTACAACTTAGGCATAGTGCTTCCTGCAGAGCGCATGGAAATCCATTACTTTCCCCTCAAGCATTACTTAAAACATTATTGAATTAAAAGCTACTAGCATCAGATTATATTCTGTAAACACACACTCTCAATATTCAAAGGTGAAAAATTCAATGACCTATTTAAATAATCTATTATCGTTTTATTAACAAGGTAATATTTTCCTCAACAAGGAAGTATTTCTGGTTTTTCTATTCCAGGGGTAATTATTCCCCAATAAATCAGTTAGTTATTTACTTCCTGATGAGCTCATAATTCTGCCAAACACAAGTATACATTGGAATCCAGGAAACAGGAAATTCCATGGGTTGGGGCAGACACCTAATAAGGCAGGACCTTTACCTTTTCTTTCACAGCATGGTACATTTTCCTGATTTGTTTGGATCATGTATGCATTGTAATTCCCAACAAGGTTTCCATCAAGATAGAGTGAGCAAAGGTCAATAAAATACAATGACCGAGGTGAGAGTAGCATACTGTCTTCCCCTAGTTTCAGTATTCCATGTTGTCACCATATAAATTTAATTGCTTTACTTTATTCCCAGTATACTATCTCTATATAAGACTTTAAAATGAAACCACCAACCAGGTTTCTTTAATAAACAAAATAAAATAATTAAACAAAACCTAATGTAGATGCAAAACAGTTAAAAGAATTTGTATTATGACTATGTAAAAATAATACAATGGTAACTTGTTAATAAATTAAAGTCCCTACACAAATGTTAAAGGGGACTAAAAAGGAGTCTCTTTGTAGGGATTCACTTTGGGAAACATCTTGTGGACAAAAGGTCTTCCAACTTGAAGGTAAGAAAAGGGGATGGTGTAGAACATTCAGTTGGTTGTAGGCCGAACATTCTGGCATGCATAGACAGAACTCACCAAACATTTGCAGTTGTTTCTGGGATCTTGGTAAATGCAGGTTGCTCAATATTCAGATATCTTCCAGTTGCTCTTCAAGAGGCCACTCAGAATTCACACTGTGTCACAACAAGGATTTTTTTTCAAAAACAGTCCAGCTGATTAACTGGGCAGACTTCCCATAACAGGTTCTGGAGTAGAGTGGTGTTGGAAAAACACAGCAGTTCAGACAGCATCCAAGGAGCAGGAAAATCGACATTTCGGGCAAAGGCCCTTCATCAGGAATACAGGCAGAGTGCCTGAAGGGTGGAGAGATAAATGAGAGGAGGGTGGGGGTGGGGAGAAAGTAGCATAGAGTACATAGATTATACTCTATGCTACTTTCTTCCCACCCCCACCCTCCTCTCATTTATCTCTCCACCCTTTAGACACTCTGCCTGTATTCCTGATGAAGGGCTTTTGCCCGAAATGTCGATTTTCCTACTCCTTGGATGCTCTCTGAACTGCTGTGCTTTTCCAGCACCACTCTACTCCAGAATCTGGTTTCCAGCATCTGCAGTCATTGTTTTTCCCATAACAGGGTCAGGGTTAGGTTTCTGGATCACGTTCTTTCCCCACCTGAAAATCCAAACAAACTCCAAGCCTGCAGACCTTTTACAAGTTTATAAAATCATGAGGGGCATGCACAAGGTGAACAGCCAAGGTCTTTTTGCCAGGGTAGGGAAGTCAAAAGCTAGAGGATTCCAGGAAAAGAACATGTTTAATGTGAGAGGGGAAAGATTTAAAAGAAACCTGAGTGGCAACATTTTCAGAGAGTAGTGCATGTATGGAATGAGCAGCTAGAGTAAGTGGTGGAGGTGGGTACAATTACAGCATTTAAAAAGCATCTGGTTGGGTACATGAATAGGACAGGTAAAGAGAAATATGGGCCAAATTCTGGCAAATGGGACTAGGTCAGTTTAGGATGTCTAAGAATCTGCAGGGTCACCCATATCATGATTATCAATTACTATCTTGAAAGGTCTCATGGAATCAGGGTGGAAAACACTGGTTCATTGATCAAAGTCGATTTCAGCTTCTCTGAAACCGTTTGGCACTCCTCCAACCAAAATACTTTGATTTTCTTCAGTAATAAGTCAGTCAGTGAAACAGCTGTAATTCTGAAGTTTGGTACAAACTCACAACAGAAGCCATACTTTAGGCCAGGGACTGTGATTGAATAGTTGCCCTTCAAATGCAGGCCTGACAGCACCCCTCAAGATTTACAAATTCCAGACAAAGCAGCTAGCTTCGATTAGCATCACATCTTCTACCTTCTACATGCATTCCCTTCCCAACCATTGCACAGTGGCAACAATATATACCACCCATAAGTTGCACTTCAGTAATTCACTAAGACTCCTACACCTTCTAAATCTGTGACTTCTACAATGCAGAAGGACAAAGAGCAGCAGATGCATGAGAACACCACCACTTGAATTTTCCTTTCAAGCCACATATCACCCTTACGTTGAACTACATCAGCACTTCGTCATTGGTTCCAAAATCTTAAAACTCCCTTCCTAACAGTACCATATGTCTCCCTGCACTCGAAGCACTGCAGCAGTTTAAGAAGATAGGTAAAAACAGGACATTTAATTCATTAATGGCATAGAGTCATCGAAAAACAGTGCATGGAAACAAACCCATCAGTCCAACTCATTCGCACCAATCAGACATCCCAATCTGACCAAATCCCATTTGCCAGCTTTTGACCCATATCCCTCTGAACCCTCCCTATTCATATACCCATCCAGGGTATATGAATTGTCTTTTAAATGGTGTAATTGCACCAGCCTCCACCCCACTTCCTCTGGCAGCTTATTCCGTATATGCACCACCATCTGAGTGAAAAAACCTGCCCCTCAGGTCCGTTTTCATATGTCTCTGCTCTCACTTTAAACCTATGCCCTCTATTTTTAGACTTCCTCACACTAGGAAAAAGACTTCTCATCCTAGGACAGGTGAAACAAAGACATGCGCAAGAATTCTTAGAGGCATGGCATCCTAATTGGAACTCCATCAATAAGCACATTGATTTAGATCCCATCTAACTTCCCTTAAAAACCCCCAGAAATTACATCATCCATCTTAAGAAACCAAGACCTATAAATAGAGAGGGAGGACATACTACCAGCGCTTCACTGGAGACTGTCAATGATGATGTTACCTAGTCATGGTGACGAAATGTCTGAAAACAAACCTTCCAGCTCAGCGAGCTAACTTACATACTTAAACTTTTCACCTTATGCATGCCCCTCAAAAATTTCGAAGCCTCTATAAAGTTGCCCCTCAGTCTTGAGGCTCCATAGAAAAACCTTCGTTTAGAAGTGTGACCAGAATTGTACACGGTATTCCAAAAATGGCCTCATCAATGTCCTATACTGCCGCAACATGACATCCCAACTCCTACACTCAGTGTGATGACCATTGAAGACAACCATGCCAAATGACGTCTTCACCACCCTGTAAATCTGTGACTACACTTGCAAGGAACTGTGAACCTGCACCCCTACATCTCTTTGTCTGGCAACACTCCCAGAAACCTATCTTTAACTGTATAAATCCTGCCCTAGTTTGCCTTGCCAAAATGCAATACCTGACATTTATCTAAATTAAACTCCATCTGCTACTCCTTAGCCTATTGGCCCAACTTATCAAGGTCCTGTACTCTGAGATGATCTTCTTCACTGTCCGCTATACTACCTATTTTGGTGTCTTCTACAGACTTATTAACCATACTTCCTATATTCACATCCAAACAAAATACATAAATGGTGAAAAGCAGTGGACCCAGCAATAACCTTTGTGGCACACCACTGTTCACAGAGTCCAGTCTGAAAAACAACCACATAGTCATGAGTGTGTAAGGAATATAGAAAGGGATTGAGTATGCAACCTTGAGGCACTGTTGTTGAGGATAATTTTGGAGGAGATGTTGTTGCCTATTCTTACTGATTGTAGTCTATGCGTCAGGAAGTCACGGATCCAGTTACGGAGCAGGGACCCTAGGTCTCGGAGTGTAGAGAATGGGTTTTTTTGGATTTATGGTGTTGAAGGCAGAACTGTAGTCAATAAATAGGAACCTGATGGAAATGTCCTTGTTATCTGGATATTCCAGGAATGAGTATTGGGTCAGGGAGATAGTGTCTATTATGGATCTGTTGTGCTAGTAGATGAATTGCAAAGGATTAAAGCAATTTGGCAGGCTGGTGTCGATGTGAATCATTTTAAGGGTGTTGAATCACTTCTTAATTATGAAGGTCAGAGCCACAGGGTACTAGTCATTGAAGCACACTGCATAACATTTTTGATACCGGGGTGATGATGGTCTTGAAGCAGGTAGGGACTTCAGATCATAGTAGGGAGATATCTGGCAATGCTCCTGCCAGCTGGTCTGCATTGGATATGAGTGCATGGCCAGTGACTCCATTTGGACCAGTTGCTTTCTGTGGATTCATTCTCAAGAAGGCCAATCTAACATCTGCAGTGGTGATTGTGGGTACATGTGCACCTGAGGCTGATGGGACAGCTGAAATTGTCTCATTGCTTCTGTTCAAAGTAGGCATAACATGCATTGAGCTTGTTGGGTAGGAATGCATTGTTGTCCACGATTCTGGTTGACCTCACTCTGTGACAACCTGAGCTACAAATCTTCTCAAAACCCTGTTATGTCATGTAAGCCTTGCCACAATGATGGGTGTTTGTGAGGTTGGTCTGTGTCTCCAGCTTAGTTTGATGTTGCGTCCTGGTGTCTCTGATGACCCATTGAAGATGGTACCTGGATTTCCTGTATAGATCAAGGTTGCCCGGCTTCTACGCCTTAGGTCTGGAATTTAGTAGGCAGCGGACTTCCTGGTCCATCCATGGTTTCCGGTTGGAGAGCGTTTGGATTAACTTCTTTGGCATGCAGTTATCTACACACTCGCGTATGAAGTCTATGATGGTAGTGCCATACTCATTTAGGTTGGCCACTGAGTTCTTAAATATGACCCAGTCCACTGCTCGAAGCAGTCCCGTGGATGCTCTTCTGTTGACTTCAACCAACACTGCATTACTTTCTGTATTGGGTACTCATGCTTCAATTTCTGCTTGTAAACTGGGAGGAGGAGCAAAACATTAGAATCTGATTTTCCAAAATATGGATGGGGAAGGAGCGGTAGGAATCTTTGATGGTTGTATAGCAATGGTCTAGAATGTTTGGACCTCTGGTGGGACAGGAGACATGTTGACGGTATTTTGGTAACACATTTTTGAGGTTGATCTGGTTGGAATAGGTCAACATGGCTACAGGCAAAATGTGGACAGCAACTATAGTTGCCGTTCCAGACCTGAGTTCCATTCTCAGGACACCTGAGTCAAAGGTATGGGTATAAAGTCTTCACCAGTATGATTCACAGAAACCTTGACATTCATATAACTCTGGTGGGAAAAGTCATGCCTTTCCTCCAACAAAAAAAGTTTGTGTAGATTCTGTATCCCTGTATGACTGTGGTTTGCTTTGCCTCATTTGTGAAACAAGGAGTTCTTTTCCTCTTGACAAAAATTTCCTGTAACTCTCGGGATCTTGTTTACATTCCCCACATTCAAAGCACTGTTTGTACTTGGTCTCGCAGCTGCAGTCAGAGTTACAACTCAATCTGTTTTATTCCTAGTCAATACAACCCATGAATAAGGAACAAGAGTAGGCCACTTGGCCCTTCAAGCATACACTGCCATTTCATAACACCATGGCTGATCTGATTTTAACCTCAACTCTACATTGCTGCATATCCATGATAATCTTTCATCACCTTGATACTTCTAGTGGGTTGGAGTATACTGCAACTTAGTCTTACTGCATCTGTACAAAGTTACAAATCACACACACCAGGTTACAGTCCAACAGGTTTATTTGGAAGCACTAGCTTTCGGAATGCTGCTCCTTCATCAGGCGGTTGTGGAGTACTATTCTGCATTTTGAAGAGAACTGGTTATGGTAATGGACTCTGTGTACCAGAAAGGACTCTGTTTGTTGGTAACTGGACTGTCTTAAATTGTCTCCTTAGTTTAGGAGACTGACTTTGTGGATAAACCAGATCTCGATGGAGACTGAACACCTGCGTTGATTCTGTGGGGTATGTATTTGCTGCCTTCAGGAGTGGACACTGTTCCTGGGAATGGACTCTGCATTTTGAAGAGAACTGTTTATGGTAATGGACTATGTGTATCAGAAAGAACTCTGTTGGTAATTGGATTATCTGTTACTGTTTTGTGATGACTGAAAGTGGGATTTGAGGTTTGCCCTCATTTCCCTGGAAACTGGTTGAATGATAGGGTTTGGGCTTGGCTTTGCTGCTCCTCTCCATTGTAAATTGCTGTTTCTCTGTATACAGCTGTTAATGTTAATTGTTTTGTAAACTGTATTGTTTAACAAAATAAAAAAAAATAAACAGGAGATTCAGAAGATCTCCTCAGTCTGGGGACTAGCTCCAAACTGACTAGTCAGAGCCCATGTACTCTGCACAAGTAAATAAATGTCATGATTCGGAGATGCCGGTGTTGGACTGGGGTGTACAAAGTTAAAAATCACACAACACCAGGTTATAGTCCAACAGGTTTAATTGGAAGCACATTAGCTTTCGGAGCGACGCTCCTTCATCAGATGATTGTCACCCCAGTCCAACACCGGCATCTCCGAATCATGACTACTATCGACACCACTAACTGCTGGCTTAAAGTGGAGAGGATCTCCAAAGACAATCACCTGATGAAGGAGCGTCGCTCCGAAAGCTAGTGTGCTTCCAATTAAACCTGTTGGACTATAACCTGGTGTTGTGTGATTTTTAACCAAGTAAATAAAGGGTGACTTGGTGATGGGATACTGGCCTCTATGCAGATATTTCATCCATCAACCACATTTTTTAAATATCTCCAACATTATTGATTTATTATAAATTAAATCTTATTCAATGAAAATGTAAAACTGGCAAACACACTAATTTGTAAAATGAAAATATAAATATTTACCCCTTTACATGAACAAAAATGAGCACAAACACTTTTTCTTAATGCATTCATGGGATGTGGGTGTTGCTGACTAGGTCAGTGTCTCTAATTTTTAAGGACAACCACTTTGCTGCAGGTCTGGAGTCATATGTAGACCAGACCAGGTATGGTTGGCAGATTCCCTTCCTGAAAGGACATCAGTGAATTAGATGTCTTTTTTTCTGATGATCAATAATGATTTAATGGTCAGCATACATACACATACACACCTGCATATATGCCCCACGCACAACCCCATACCCACTTACACACCAGAGACACACACTCTGTCTTTCATCTAGCCAATATATCTGAGTTCTTGAAGGCAAAAAAGAGAAAGTTATGGTATTGTCATCTAACTGTTTGGCATTCTTGCATGTGACAGTGTCACCAAACATAGAAAATTGTCTCTAGGATCTGGGCAGGTGCAGTTTGCTCAGTATTGAGAAGCCTTTCCATTGCTTTTCTAGGGGCGAAATGGGATTAACACTGGTTTCACAAGAATTTTTCCATAAATTGGAGAGCTGGTCCTCATTAGACTTCTTCCTCATCTGAAAATCCAAACAAACTCCGAGCCTGCAAAGTACTGTTCAAAGAGCACAACCATAAAATCCATCTGGTGAAAATAAACAGCTTGGCTTGGATGGATGTTTTGCAGTGCAGAATGATGCCTGTACTTGGCTGATGGAGGTCTATCTCCAAACCCCTCCCCTTGCTTGAGGGCTAACTACCTTTAGTCATCTCTCTCTAATGAGAGAGGAGAACTATGGAAACTTATCTTACAGTCCAGAATAAAAGAAATGTTTTCCCAGGTTTACTAAGTAAACTCAAAAATATCGCATTTATTATTAAAAAAATCTGTTAATGTGACATAAACTTGGTTTAAAACTAAGCTATATTCCTATATTCAACTGTATCCTCTAAAGAACACATTGACATAGTAAACAAGACAATGCAGCAGTAAACAAGACAATGCAGCCCTGCAGAAATGATTGGTTTCTCAAGAAAGATAACTGAAGAAGAAGGAACACCCCATGTATCAAAGGTCTAAGCACAAAGGTAAGCTGGTACATGGTTCCCTAAGTTTTCTTTCAATGAGATTGAAGTACCGACTGTTGTAGGATGAAAGAATATCTTCAGACCAGATGTCAGTCAAAAGAAAAGTCAGTTAACTTAGGTCTCAGAATTAAAGTAACAATTCAGCTTGAAGGACTTATGAGGCAGTCAGAGGTATTAATATCTGAGACCTTTCTCAAGTCCCCAAAAATACTTCACTGAAAGAGATTTGAACAGTTTGTTTTGTTATAATTTTCTTACTTTTTGGAGAGATAGATATTTGCTTACTGCACACTTTGGAGATCTTTTACTTCTACTGACACAACCAAGAGTCTTGAAAAAAACAGAAGCAAGTTGGCTAGGGTGTTGTTAAGTAGCCTTCATCACACAAACACCGTCTCTTCTGATTAGTTTTATTAGCATTTAAAGGAATAAATTTCATCTCTTATCTCTCTTAAAAGCTTTGCTTTCCTTCTTTTCAAATTCACTCGACAATAATTAGGTAAGTTTTTTGTTGAACAATTTTGTTGAACAATTCCAAGAATAATTCCCTTCAAAATCTTAGTAACTACTTTTAAATCTAGAATGTATGAATATTCCACATGGCAGTTCATCATGGTCCCTAAATATGTTCCCAACAATGCTCAGGAAGAAGCAGCTCTGTGATATCATCATAGGGTTGCTTCAGGGTCCTAAAGCCCTTAAAACATCCAAGTCTATAGCCCATTATCACTCCTCACACATAGTGGGTGGGGAACATCTGTCCTACTGGGAGCAGGGTGAGAAATCCATCTTGGCCTGTGAGATAATTTTAGGTCACAGCACTCTGGTTCACTATATACTTCATCACCAGGTTTTTGGAAGTTTCAGGGTAGATTTCCCTTTGGGAATTTATAATATAGAGTGAGTATGCAGGATCTTGTGGTTCATCAGTGAATGGATAAATTTAAAAGAAAGATTGTGCAGACCATATTTAATTAATTTATTTAACAAGGAATTCAAAGGATTGACATTTTAGAAGTGTGACCACTGCCTTCTCTGTGAAAGGCCAAATGTACCATGAAAACATTGCATTTCTTACCATTTATGCTGTTCATATTCTGCCTTGTGCAATAAAAATGATAGCCAGTGATGAAATTATTAGTTGTGGGATAGCTCATTTTCATAGGTCTCATTAATAATCAGAAGACATATAATACCAGTTTGCATGCTTCACAATAAAGAACAGTAATTTTAATATTGCTAAGTTTGAATTATGTTAACAATTTAAGCAATTCTCAGGTAACTCCATTTTCACTGCTTCTACAATTAGAGTATGATACACCTAAACTCACAGAGAACATAATGATTAAAGTAATCCATCATGGAATACATTTTAAGAATATGAAGTAATAAGTCTTGAAATTCTATTCTAATAGAAACAGGGCTTCAACTGCAGAGCTGCAAATCTACCCAATGAAAACTTTAACTAGGAATTCAAAGTTACTTGTCAGAATTTACAGTACAGAATCTATCATTTGGACCAACATTCTGCTGGGGCTTATTCTCCACTCAAGTCTATTTTTGCTCTGTTTATTTCATTTCACATATTAATATTACCTCCTATTTCTTTCTTCCATGTGTATTTCTGTGGCTTCCTCTTTGAAACATTTATGCCATTTGCCTCACTGTTCACACTTTTACCATTCTAAATAAAGATATTCCTGAATTCCTATTGGTCTTATCATTGACTATTTTACTGCATGCATAGCTATGGCTCTTATTTTGCAACTCTCTACAAGTGAAAACAACACCCCTTTAACTGCTGTATTGAACTTCTTCATAATTTTAAGATCTACTTGAAGATCAAAGATGATTAAGAGACTGAACATGTTTTTCCACAAAGTTAAACATGAGGAGCACTGGAATGCTTAACGTCATTTGTAAACTGGCAAGATCAATGGAATTACCTTGCAATCTCTGTTTAGTCTGTTCATGTTGTTTACACCGAGCACAGGACTACAGTGGTTCAAGAAGGCAGCTCACCACCACCTTCGTAAGGGCAACTTAGGACAGGCAATAAATGCTGGCCAGCCAGTGATAAACATGTCCCATGAATGAATCAATTTTAAAAAGTACTGTATTTCATATTAATTTCCACAATATATTTTTATCCAAACACCTGATCGCTGACATGAGGTGAGATGAGAATGTTTTGAAAAGCTTTCTGTGAAGTGAATCAATTAAGTGAAATCTTATGTCGCAATGTGCAGTTTTATTTCCGCAAATATTGAGACAGATGGCATCTCTGTTCTGCTTTCTGGATGGTAGAAGTTGATTCACCAGTCCCAGAACATTTACACAGCCTTGAAAAACATCTAGTTAGGCAACACCCAGAACTACCACTCTGCGTGCCATGCCAACAATATGCTCTGCCAGTATGATCAAAGAATGAGGCAGCTGTCTATTCTATTTTCACAGCTTGAATTAGCACAGTACAGTATTTTCAGTAAAATATGGATATTTGAATCAATTTAATGCTAAAATTGTTGGTTTTCATTTTAAAAATAGATATATAAACAGGAATAAAGTTCCTAAGGCAAAATATTTATTAAAGTATATCATTGTGTTTTTGTTGCTTCCAGTTGAGATTTAATGCCAGAATTGAAATAAATAGATTTGTCAAAAACTGAGAAATGTATTGTTGACATGTAAACTCTACTAATCAGATGTTGGTGCTAATGAAAGACATCTGGCTTACTCAACTCTGGCAAAAGACACTTTCAATTTTTAAAATCTCTTTATGGGATTGCGCATCACTGGCAGTACCAGCATTTATTGGCCATCTCTAATTGCCCTTGAGAAGGTAGTGACAAACTATATTTTTGAACCATTTTAACAAGATGTTTCTTCTGCAGTAGGGAGTTCAAAGAATTTACCCGAGGGACAGTGAAGAAATCATAATATAATTATGAGTCAAGATGGTGTGGCACTTGGAAGATAATCTTTTGGTAGTGGTCCTCCTACATGTTTTCCTGCCTTGTTGTTCTTGGGAGTAAAGGCAGCAGAATGGGAGGTACTGCTGAAGTAACCTTGGTGAGTTGCTGCATTGTATCTTGTAGAGGATGCACACTGCCATGTGGTGTGTCAGTAGTGGAGTGAGTGGATGTCAAGGTGTTGAATGAGGTGCTCCTAAAACATGGTGCTTTCTCAATATCATAGAAGCCCAACAGTGTGGAAATAGGCCCTCCAAAGAGCAACCCATCCAGATCCATTCCCCCACCATATTTCTTCACATCTACCCCTGACCAATGCACCCAACCTACACATCCCTGAACACTATGGGCAATTCAGCATGGCCAATTCACCTGACCTGCATATCTTTGGGCTATGGAAGGAAACTGAAGCACCCGGAGGAAACCCACGCAGAAACTGGGAAAGTATGCAAACTCCACACAGACTGTCGCCCAAGGCCGGAATCGAACCCGGGTTCCTGGCGCTGTGAGGCAACAGTGCTAACCATTGAGCCACCATGCTGCCCTGAATCATTGAATCATTGAATCCTAGAATCATTGAATTCCTCCTGAATAGTTTTTGAACTTTTTGAGTATTCTTAAGAGGTATCCTTATCTAGGCAGTGGAAAATATTATATCCTGTTCCTTAAATGCATCTTCCAGATGGTGGAAAGATGTTAGGAAGATGTTATGAATCAAATAGTGCAGAGAATTCAACTTCTGACCTGGTCTTTTAACTACAGTATTGAAATGTCTGGTTCAGTTAAGTGTCTGGTCAACAATCAGTCAGGATGTTCATACAAAGGATTTGGCAATGGTGGTGCTGTTGTATGTCAAGGAAGTTGGTTAGTGGGGCCAGCGACCATAATTCTATTAGATTTAAAATAGTGATGGAAAAGAATAGACTAGATCTAAAAGTTGAAGTTCTATCTTGGAGAAAGGCCAATTTTGACGGTATTAGGCGACTGTCTGTGTGGAGTTTGCACATTCTCCCCGTGTCTGCTTGGGTTTTGTCCAGGTGCTCCGTTTCCTCCCACAGTCCAAGATGTGCAGGTCAGGTGAATTGGCCATGCTAAATTGTCTGTAGGGTTACGTGCATGAGTTAGAGGGAAATGGATCTGGGTGAGTTATTCTTTGGAGGGTCGGTGTGGACTTGTTGGGCCGAAGGGCCTGTTTCCACACTGTAGGGAATCTAATCTAAACTTTCAAAAGCTGACTGGGGGCAGATGTTCGCAGGTAAAGAAATGGCGAGAAAATGGGAAGCCTTCAGAAATGAGAAAATTAGAATCTAGAGAAAGTATATTCCTGTTAGGGTGGGAGGAAAGGCTGGTAGGTATATGGAATGCTGGGCGTTTAAAGAAATTGAGGGTTTGGTTAAGAAAACGAAGGAGGCATATGTCAGGTACAGACAGGGATTCCTTAGAAGAGTATAAAGGCAGCAGGTGGATACTTAAGAAGGAAATCAGGAGGGCAAAAAGGGGGCATGAAATAACTTTGGCAAATAGAATTAAGGACAATCCAAAGGGTTTTTTACAAATACATTAAGGACTAAAGGATAACTAGGAAGAGAATAGGGCCCCTCAAAGCTCAGCAAGGCAGTTTTTGTGTGGAGCCGCAGAAAATGAGGGAGATATTAAACGAGTATTTTGCATCAGTATTTACTGTGGAAAAGGATATGGAAGATATAGACTGGAGGGAAATAGATGGTGACATCTTGCAAAATGTCCAGATTACAGAGGAGGAAGTGCTGGATGCCTTGAAACGCATAAAAGTGGATAAATCCCCAGGACCTGATCAGGTGTACCCTAGAACTCTGTTGGAAGCTAGAGAAGTGATTGCTGGGCCTCTTGCTGAGATATTTGTATCATCAGTAGTCACAGTTGATAATGCCGGAAGACTGGAGGCTGGCTAACCTGGTGCCACTCTTTAAGAAGGGTATTAAGGACCAGCCAGGAACCTAAAGACCAGTGAGCCTGACATCGGTGGTGGGCAAGTTGTTGGAGGGAATCCTGAGGGATAGGATGTACATGTATTTGGAAAGGCAAGGACTGGTTAGGGATAGTCAACATGGCTTTGTGCATGGGAAATCATGTCTCACAAACTCGATTGAGTTTTTTGAAGAAGTAACAGAGAGGCTTGATGAGGGCAGAGCAGTAGATGTGATCTATATGGACTTCAGTAAGGC
>NC_057724.1:33505570-33509183 GCF_004010195.1 Chiloscyllium plagiosum | reverse complement strand
TTACAAGGATGTTGCCAGGGTTGGAGGATCTGAGCTACAGGGAGAGGCTGAACAGGCTGGGGCTGTTTTCCCTGGAGCGTCGGAGGCTGAGGGGTGACCTTATAGAGGTTTACAAAATTATGAGGGGCATGGATAGGATAAATAGACAAAGTCTTTTCCCTGGGATGGGGGAGTCCAGAACTAGAGGGCATAGGTTTAAGGTGAGAGGGGAAAGATATAAAAGGGACATAAGGGGCAACATTTTCACACAGTGGGCGGTGGGTGTATGGAATGAGCTGCCAGAGGAAGTGGTAGAGGCTGGTACAATTGCAATATTTAAGAGGCATTTGGATGAATATATGAATAGGAAGGGTTGGTGGATTATGGGCCAGGGGCTGGCAGGTGGGACTAGATTGGGTTGGGATATCTGGTCGGCATGCACGGGTTGGACTGAAGGGTCTGTTTCCATGCTGTACATCTCTATGACTCTATGAGATTCTCCGCATACAGAACTTTAGCATACAGAGTTTCTGAATCTCGGAGTTGACATCAACCAAACTGGCCTAGCACTAATGATAAGTGAGTCACTTCACATGTAGAAATAATTTCTTTCTATTTATCTTATCATGTTAAACACTTCAGTTACGTCACCTTTAAATTTTCTATAATCAAAGTAATACGAGCATGTGATGGTATCATAGTGTCATAGTGAATATGTTACTGGATAAGTAAACTAAGTCCTATAATACTGGTTTCTTGAGTAAGAAAATCACTCTATTAGCTGATAAATTAACATTTCAGTTATCAAATAAATCTTGAATAAAAGGCTAAGAACATCTATGCAGCAACTGGATTGTTGTAACAGTGCATCTGGTTCACTAATATCTTTTAGGAAAGGAAATTAGCCATACCTGTTAAATTGAGTATCTACCTACTATCACCACTCCTATTCTTACTAACACCTATTTCCTTACACAATGTCAATTTGTAGCCTCCCACCCCCCTGTGGTTATCAAACATCATCCAGAGGTCTATGTAGTGAACATCTGGAGAAAGCAGAATGAGGATGGTGGCACTTATCCTGGCAGTGGACAGATGATGTTGTGGAGAAAATATAGAGAATCACCAGGAGACGCAGAGAGTTCTTCAAGAAGTAGGACTTTTATTTGCAAACAAAAAACCGTGACACTGAGAAAGCAGATTCTCGAATGCCCCTGAACCTCAGGTTCCATGGATTTTTATATCTTTTTTTATTATGTTTCTGTTAGCTTATCAGCATGTCCAACTATATTAATCAAAGTACCTCACTCTAGCTACACATAAACTAGTGATGTTAGCACCCATAATCTCTTTAGTTGTACATTCTACTTAATGTTAGTCTAATGTCATGGTTAGATATTTAGTGCTAACTCTTGCAATGATGGTCTTTCATTCCAGACCCTACTTAATATTTTGCTAATGTCATTATTAGATATTTATTATCAGCTCTGCTACAGTGATCGTCCATTCCAGACTAACCTGTCATGACAGATATTTAGCTATTCCATCTATTACAATAGTTTCCTGTCTCAAGCTGGCTCTACTAACTACTAATTAGATACTTTAATGTCATGTCCCAAATATTTACGGTCCCAATCCTGTCATAATAACTCTTAACAGAGAAACACTGCTTTATTACTTGTATTATCTCATCTTGCCAAAGTGACCTTTCAGCCTTAACCTTACTCTGCTAATTGGTGTAAGAAAATTCCACTATACTTATCCCATCTTGCCTTTCACAGAACACAGATTGCCAGTGGTCTTCATGCTCTAACCTTTCCTATGCTTTCATGTTCTTTATTTTCCATATTCCCCCCTTTGAGACCTACTGGTCTCACCCAGAGAAAGAAGATAATAAGCTCAGCCTCTCTTGCACCCAATACAAACAATATAGGTCCCAACACGGAATAAATAATTTTCCGAGTCTGAGACTTAAAGGGTTCTTCCTCCATTCCTGGGGTCCCTTGGGCCAAAGACCTATCCTCCAATAACCAGAACAGGAAAAAAGACCCAAGATGCCTCACAATCTAGGACCCACGTGTTCTTCAGAAGTATCATCGACGTCCCCACGTGGACATATTCCTTGCATTGTGGCAGTTGTTAGATCACAATAATAGAGCAGTGGGGTTCCATCAGAGGAGTAAGCACATCCTGGGGTAGCTGAAATTACCACAAGTTGCCGTGTAGTGACGCAAACTAAAAAGGACTTAATAAATGGTAAAGCACAACAAAAGATGAAGGCAACAACAAGCAAAACCGCACCTACAATAAGACTAATCTTGACAAACCATGCTCCCCAAGACACTAATATAATATTCAGCCAATCAAAAGCCTGATGAACAAACCCCACATTGTCTTTTAGCTCCCGTCTTAGATTCTTTAGTTTTTCCATTGCTTTAGTAAAAGATCCCCCAGGGCTAGTGTTGTTAGGTATAAAGGTACAGCAATGTTCCCCAAACATCAAAGAAACCCCGCCTTTTTCTGCCAGTATCCAATCTAAGGCCTGTCTGTTTTGCCACATCATTTTAGTATTAGCATCTAATTGTTCTCCCAAGGCCACAAGGGCATTGTCAGTAAAATTGATAAGTCTCTGCTGGTTGCAGTAAATGTAATTAATCCATTCAGCATTCTTGCTAACACCTATCACAGGGATGAGAACTTCCCAGCCTGCAGCAATCTCATTGTGGGCCTTAAACTCTTTAGGAATATCTCTTGGCTGTCCTATGCTATCAATCCGAATTGTCGGACCAGGGACATTCTGTCGCTTAGTTCGGCGCAAAGTTGACTGAGATGTAGCGTCAAGCTGCGTGTGTGGCGATATTACTCCTTTGTGTAGGAGCATTACGTGGGGACAGCTGCCACTCCAGTCAGCGGGCAGTGTCGGGCAGAACCCTCCTTTCTTACCACACAGCCAACAAGTATCTGCCAGTGGGATGCGTTGAGAATTTAAAACAGCCTCCAATGTGCTGTCCACCTCGAGTTCAATCATATTCCCGCAAAGACCCTTAAAATAGTTGACTGGTGTGGAGCCATTTAGCTTAAAGCATTCAAAACTCAACCCTTCCTGTATCCTGAAAGCAGTCATGGGGAACGTGTAATTAGTCTTTCTGGTGGACTATGGCGTACTATAGCCACATTACCGTTGGAGTTCCTGCCAGCCCACATCATCCTGCTGATAGAACATAGTGCCCTGAAGTAGGAGGCACCAAAACGGGCAATGGAATTGCCTGTAAGTTGATGAATCATTGGAATAAGAGGTCGGCTAGAGTACAGGTGGTCGAGTTATAAAGCATAGGGACAACATAGTATGAGGGGGTTGCCTTAGTACACAAGAAACATCCTCAGTGCTTGGGAGCCTCCTGTGAAGCGCTTCTGTGGTGTTTCCTCCGGCATTTATAGTGGCCTGTCCCTGCCGATTCCGGTTGTCAGTTTCAGCTGTCCGCTGTAGTGGCCGGTATATTGGGTCCAGGTCGATGTGTTTGTTGATGGAGTTTGTGGATGAGTGCCATGCTTCTAGGAATTCCCTGGCTGTTCTTTGTTTGGCTTGCTCTATAATGGTAACGTTGTCCCAGTCGAATTCATGTTGCTTGTCATC
>NC_057724.1:33425591-33501220 GCF_004010195.1 Chiloscyllium plagiosum | reverse complement strand
TTTCTTCCGGCATTTATAGTGGCCTGTCCCTGCCGCTTCTGGTTGTCAGTTTCAGCTGTCCGCTGTAGTGGACTTTATATTGGGTCCAGGTCGATGTGTTTGTTGATGGGGTTTGTGGATGAGTGCCATGCTGCTAGGATTTCCCTGGCTGTTCTTTGTTTGGCTTGCCCTATAATGGTAGTGTTGTCCCAGTCAAATTCATGTTGCTTGTCGTTGCGTGTGTGGCTACTAGGGATAGCTGGTCGTGTTGTTTCGTGGCTAGTTGATGTTCGTGGATGCGGATCGTTGAAACTGACAACCGGAAGCGGCAGGAACAGACCACTATAAATGCCGAAGGAAACACCACAGAAGTGCTTCACAGGAGGCTCCCAAGCACTGAGGATGTCACCTAGACAGGGGACGAAACGTTTGCAACAAAAACTTCCAGCTCGGCGAACAGAACCACACCAACGAGCACCCGAGCTATAAATCTTCTCTCAATCTTTGAATACAAGAAACAGTCCTGTCTAGCCATCATTACAGTTTCCCATTGATATCAGTGATTGTCATGGGCATGTGCCTATGTTAGGACAGCAAGGTCTGCACTTCTAATAGGTCTTTACCTCCCAGCTTGAATGACCCCAGCATTACCAGTTCAGGTCTGCCAAATTAATGGTCTCCAAGTCTGAGTATGCAGGCCTGGCATCAGAGAGGGGGGGTATCATGGGCATCCCCCATGTCTTCCCCAACCTCGCTGCCAGGAGAACTATGCTCCACATCTCCATCACAATCATATCTAGAATGATCAGTATCCCCAAAACCCTCACTTGTATGTTGTTTGAAACCCTACTGATGGGTACTAGCCTCCTCTGTGTTCTGCCCGTGTCCAAGTTCCACAATCTCATCTCCACTTATCTCAGTGTTAGAGTTAGTTTGTGCTGGTGGGAGAGCTTTAGTACAATGATTAAGGTGGTACCATATGTGTTGTCCTTCCATTTGGATGGTGGTAGGTGATGCCTTAGTCACTACGAAAGGTCCCTCTCTCCTCGGCTCATCCCAGCGTCCTCGAAAAACCAAGATGTACACCCAATCCCCAGGTTTAATAGGTCCTTCCTCATTAACAGGTGGCGGTTCCCTTTGTGTTTCCTGCAGGTGGATAGTCATAGTTAGCTGCTGCATATATTGCTTACGTTCTAACGTTAACTATTCCAAGCTAGGCCTTTTGTATGTGCCTCTCCACCTGGATACTGGCATAGGTCTACCTGTGAGCATCTCATGCGGTGTTAGATTGGTCATGCGATTAGTCTGCATGCGATAACTCATTAGCACCAGTGGCAGTGCACCAATTCAATTAAGGTTGGTGCTTGCCCAGATCTTGTTTAATTTGGCTTTCAATGTCCCATTAAACTTCTCCACCATACTCTGTGACTGGGGATGATACACACACCCAAACCTCTGTTTGATTCTCAAAGACTGTAGTACCAACTTAACTACTTTCTGAATGAAGGCAAACCCATTGTCTGAACTAACCTTGGGATAACTTCATTCGTCAGAAATTTCACTACTGTCCCAGCTCCTGGTTTCAACCTTATTTCCACTGGACTCGCTGATTTCACTCTTCCCAGATCTGTATCATGCTGTGACCACAAAGTAGCTGGTAATGCATCCAATTGCTCATTACCATATTGATCACCTTCCTCCACTGTCACTGGCATGCTCCGCTGGGGTGTTACTTTGAATTCCTTTGGATTCCCTGTCAAGTTGCAACATGCTAGGATTTTAATATAGCTGCTATCCCTAGATCCCCAAACCCCTGTCGTGAGCATATGCCATTCCCTGACTGTTTCTACGTGCCTGGCCAGAGGTCCTAAGTCTTTAGATTGATATCCATTATTTACCAGTAAGGTTACATGTGGTGCAGCAATCTATACTCTACCACTTTTCCAGGAAGGAGAAAGTGAGGTCTGCAGATGCTGGAGATCAAAGTTGAAACTTTATTGCTGGAACAGCACAGCAGGTCAGGCAGCATCCAGGGAACAGGAGATTCGATGTTTCGGGCACAGGCGGGGCCTGTGCCCGAAATGTCGAATCTCCTGTTCCCTGGATGCTGCCTGACCTGCTGTGCTGTTCCAGCAATAAAGTTTCAACACTTTTCCAGGAACACATTTCTCTCTATTTGCAGGATCACTTCCTTCTCCCCTAATACTATTGCTTCACTTCTCAAATGTTGTGGAGCAGTGACTTCTTGCTGCCACTGCCTCTTTAACACCTCATCCTGAGACTCATCAAATATCACTGTACAATGCAGCTCAGACTTAGGTGGTCAACATCGTCAACACTTCTGTTTTCCACATCCCCCAAACATCTTGAATATCACTTGCTATATCCCCTATCCAATAAACAATAACATCTTTAACTTCTTGCATCACTAATTGTGTATTGGCCTTTTCTAAGACTAAGCCTGCGGTGTGCACTCCAATCTTACCTCTAACCGTAGTAAAGCATCCCTACCTATCAAGTTAATTGGCATCTCTAGACACTAATATTGGCAGAACTATCTCCCTACTTTCCATTTCTAATCTTACTGGTGCTGTAAATTGGGTTAACTGTGATTTCCCTAAGAATCCTACAGGTTTAACAAATTTACTTGACATGGGAAGGCGAGAGGCATACCATGGCTGTACACAAGTGTATATAGCTCCAGTATCTATCATCACCGGTGTCTGCTGCCCTTCTATATTACCTTGTATTACTGGTTCTAGATCAGTCTTCCATGCTACAACAGGGTAGTGCCCCTTCCCACCCATGATCTCACGGCATCCCTGACACATCTCATATGAGTTAACAGGTCCTGTTGGGCCTGTAGGTGTCTGGGAAGTGGCCATTGGGGATTCCCACCGTCCAGGCCCGCTGTAGGGCAGAGAGGGCCCGGTCTAATAAGGGCAATTCCTCCTAAAGTGGCCTAGTTGATGGCATCCTTAACGCATCATTTCTGGCCCGTCTTGAGCCTGATTATTTATCATGTTCCTGAGTCCCCCATTCCTACGTCCCTGTCCTTGGGGACCCCAGTTCTGTTTAGGCTGTTGTTTAAATCTGCCCTGCCCTGGATATGTCACCTAAGGGAAAGCTTTTCTTAAAAACCTCCATTGCTGGCATGGGACTTTCTGGCCCTGTCTGGCTACCTGATAGGACCTCCCCTTGCAATGGCACTTGGTTCACGCCAGTGTTGATTACTGTGTCAGTTCTTGCTAGCAACACCTTTTTAGCCTTCTCTCTTTCTTTCTTTTTAAGCTCTTCAAGCTGCATTTGTGACTGCTTCCTTTGCACCTCCTACTGCTGTTCAGACAGTTTCTCTTTGTCTTTTCAAAACCTTTCAACTGCATGAGCTACACAATCTCTAAATTCCTGGTGGCTCATCGATGATGTCAGACCCACCACCTCCTCCAGTCTTGACCTGACTTGGGAGGGCATTGCCTCAATGATGAAATTTTGGAACATTGTGGTCAGTAACTTATTAGTCTCTATGTCTTGCTCTGTTTCCAGCCTCCATTTCTTTAACTGTTTCTCCAAGTAGGCAGCCGGGTTTTCACTTTCTCCCAGTGATCCCCTCTCAGAGCCTGGGAGTCCATTTTGGGTGGATAACAGTCTCTTAAGGCCTGCCATACCTTCTGTCTCACTCGATCAAACCCGACCCCATCAACCAGTGGATTGTCTGCTGCATTTTTCAAATGGGCTCGGACCATTATTTCCTTTAACTTCAGGAGTCCTACCAACCTCACCAGCCGTGCCTTCAAGTCTCCTATAGCCAGCAATCGCTCTGTGGTTTCATCTTCAAAAGCCCTGATCCACTTTCCCACTCCCTCATGTAAACTGGGCAGTGCATTTTTCAGCCCTTCCAGATCCTGAGTTCCCCAAGGAATGTATTGTGGGGTTCTCCCCTCTTTTATAAGGAGCGGTAGCATCCTTCCCTTTATTACTTCTCAATGAATCTCCCTCGGGCTCTGAGTCTGATGCTATTTCTAATTCCTCCCATTCTTTAGGTACTGGGCCTTTTTCTTTCCTTGTCTCTCATCATCTCTTTCTGCTTGCTCTGCGTCACTTTCACAGCTTTTCTCTTCAGCCCTCCTTTTGTATCGCAATGAGTATTCTTCAATTGCATTTTGTTCCCTTAGCCCACGCAGCACACTAATCTCATGTTTCAGCTTTTCTTGCTCTCGTTGTATAGCTTCTATTTGCCCCTGCCTGTCCCTTTTCTCTCTTTCTCTTCTTTCCCTCAGTTCATTTTTGTCTTCTGCACTTCCATCCCATTCTAACTGTCCCTCTATTTCTACTGCTCCCTTTATTACTGGACACTGCTTCAAAGCCTCTTCATTCGAGTAGGTAGGAGGTCTATTCAACTCCTCCACCTCTGGGTACAGAGAGGGGGTGCTGGTTCCTACTTTTCTCTTTCCTGTAACTGCTCAGCTTGTTCTTTTGCAGCTTTCCTAGTCACCACAGGTGCCTGACAAGCTACCTTCAGTTCCTCATCCTCTTTCCTGAAAAGTTTCAGTATTTCCATCTCCTGATCCCTTTTTGGTTTCTATTTTTAGATTTATCTTTTGGCTTATAGTTCTTATTTAATCCTTCCATCTCATTGCACATATATATATATCAAAGGTACCTTCTTTTGGCCATTTAGTCAATAGGTCCTTAGTTCTTTTTCCCCTTTTCTCAGAAATGTTTGCAATATCATTTCTTGCCACTGCAAATTTCTTACTCAGTATTTCAACTGCAGTCCCTTTATCCCCCTATGATATATTTCAGTCCAACTAATGTATTGTCTTTGCTCTCATAAATCACTTCCTCATACCACTCAAGTGCGGTAGTGCTTTGTTCAATAGCATAAGCAATTCCTAACTTTATAACTTGCAATTGGTCCTTACCAACCTATCAATTTCTAACATCCTCAATTGCAGCTAGTTAATAGAAACAACCTATTCTCATTCATTCAACCTAAACCAATCTAACACTGCGCCTTCAAAATGCATCAATCACTAATGGTTTCTTGAGAAATTTCTCTCTCAAAAAAACTTATCTTAAATTCTTACAGTGCAAAATAAAATCAAAATATCCCTGGATCTTGAGCTCCAGGGACACAAAACATTTAACTACCACAAACAATTATGCATACAAATCAGATCACAATGATTAAACTACAAACTCTCTATATCACACACACACACACACAGACACACACACTTGCTGCTAACAGCCAAGAACTCTACTGAAAATCAATTGCTGTCAGCCAGAGCCTACTTAAACGGACCCTTTGTTCATTTCCAAAAATCCTATTATCCTACAGGCCTTATCTAAAACGTTTAACAGTCTAGTAACACTATGACTATTCTCTGCTATTTTACTTTTAATCATCCACTACCAATCTGCCAGCTTTCTAAACAGGTCTATCAGCGCTTCCAGTAAAACAATTTCCCCTTATTTATTCTGCCCTACCTATCTATAGGGTCTTATAAAACAATTTCCCCTTCTTTATTCTGTCCTATCTATCTATAGAGTCTTATAAAACAATTTCCCTTATCTATAGGGTCTTATATTTCTGCCCTATCTATTTATAGGGTCTTATATATACCACATGGAATTTTTACTCAACAATTGTTACTTTCTACTCTTACTCACCCCTCACCCCACTGCGCAGTTTTCTTGACCAATTCTCCATGTCTCTTTCAGCAGCAATTTACCCCTTGCCTTTGGATCTTGGATTGGAGAGACCGTCCGGCAGGTTCCCACACCTCCAAGTCCCCAAGGATCATTCCAAGCCACCAGAATATAGTCTGAATTCACAGCAAAAATGCAAACGTTTTTTTGTTGGGTACCCTTATTCTGTCAGTCTCGAGTGCCCCTGGGGGACCAAGAAGCGCCCCGTTACTGCCGTCCTCTGTCCAAGTGGGTCTCTGCACGATCCTGCTCGCAGCGCCAAATTTGTTTTGGAGAAAATATAGAGAATCATCAGGTGACGCAGAGAGTTCTTCAAGAACTAGGTCTTTTATTTGCAAACAAAAAACCGTGACACTGAGAAAGCAGATTCTCGAATGCCCCTGAACATTTTTTTTATCATGTTTCTGTTAGCTTATCAGCAAGTCCAACTATATTAATCAAAGTACCTCACTCTAGCTACACAATAAACCAGTGATGTTAGTTCCCATTATCTCTTTAGTTGTACATTCTACTTAATGTTAGTCTAATGTCATGGTTAGATATTTAGTGCTAATTCTTGCAACGATGGTCTTTCATTCCAGACCCTACTTAATATTTTGCTAATGCCATGATTAGATATTTATTATCAGCTCTGCTACTGTGATCGTCCATTCCAGACTAACCTGTCATGATAGATATTTAGCTATTCCATCTATTACAATAGTTTCCTGTCTCAAGCTGACTCTACTAACTACTAATTAGATACTTTAATGTCATGTCCCAAATATTTATGGTCCCAATCCTGTCATAATAACACTTAACAGAGAAACTTGCTTTATTACTTGTCACTTTGGCAAGATGAGATAACACCTTTCAGCCTTAACCTTACTCTGCTAATTGGTGTAAGAAAATTCCACTATGCCTATCCCATCTTGCCTTACACAGACCACAGATTGCAGTGGTCTTCATGCTTTAACCTTTCCTATGCTTTCATGTTCTTTTCATTTTCCATAATGATCACTGAACTTCTTGCAGCATTACTGTGCATTCCTGCTACATTCCATGACCGTAGCTTTTGATCTTAATAAATTCATATTATTCTGAAGAAAATTTAATATGCCCTTTGGGACCATGTTAGAAAGCAGGTGGACTAAAGAATTGGGAGCAAAGACAATGTTAAGGGATGGAGGGAACTGCTGCAGTGCCAGTCGCTTCCCTGATTCCATGCAATTCACTCAGCACCATAGTTTTCCTATTAGAAGTAAATTGAAGTCCTCATGGGGTGAACTAAAGGCCATGAATGTGTCTTGTTCCAACATTGCTGATATTTTACAAACGATGGGATTAGCCATCTGCTATGGTGGGGGGGGAGGGGGGTGGGGTGGGGGAAGAGTGAGGTAGCCACCCAACAAATGCTGCCAACCTTCAAGTGAGCTCATTAGACTTGGGAGTGAGTATGCTCCTAAGAAGGCATCCTGTGACCCATGAAGGGTCATGCTCAATGAAAAATATTCTCCTGTGATCATCAACATGGTCCACTGGGAAATGTCTGAGTGGCCCTGTGACCCTGACTGTATGATCCTTGATTCCAGTGTGGATGCTCCAATCCAGGTACAGATCCAACAGTTACCACTGTTCATAGTTGTACTGGTGGAACTGAGCTACCAGCCCTTGTGCTTCCAGATGGGTTCTTGTTCTTAAAAAGATGGGAATCCTGATATAATACAATGACTTGCCTGATAGGCACAGAAACTGGATTATGGTTCACAAAAGCATTTGAAGTGGGAATTCCTCAGCTCCTGTCAGGGCAACTGATACTCCAACAAAACTCATCCCCTAGGCCAAATCGTATGATATTTTCATGATGTCATTTTCATTGACTTTCATGGAGTGTTTCCATCCATGCGACAAAAGTGAGTTTTCTCACATTATATCCCAAACTCGAACTCAGCACCGCCTTCCTACCCTGCAATCATCTTCCTGGCTTTTCCGCCCCCACACCCACTCCGGCCTATCACCCTCACCTTGACCTCCCTCCACCTATCGCATTTCCAAAGCCCCTCCCCCAAGTCCCTCCTCCCTACCTTTTATCTTAGCCTGCTGGACACACTTTCCTCATTCCTGAGGAAGGGCTTATGCCCGAATCGTCGATTCTCCTGTTCCTTGGATGCTGCCTGACCTGCTGCGCTTTTCCAGCAACACATTTTCAGCTCTGATCTCCAGCATCTGCAGCCCTCACTTTCTCTCACCTCATTATGTACCTATGCTACCACTATGGTCTCCTTCTCATCTAATTCTACCTGTTTTTCACTCTTGCATGGCTGTAAGTTGTCACTACTAGCCAGATATTCTGAAATTAATTTGTATCAGTACCATATCTGAAATGCTATTGCACACCTGAACAAGCACTGACATTCCAGAACAGCCTTGCACAAAAGCACATGCTGTCTTTCATATATGGCAGACAAGCAGAAGGAGCTTAACAACTTTCTGAACAGGGACCCCAAAGCTCTGGAGGGGCATGGTGGAGCAGAGGAGGGCTGTCCTTTTCCCTGAGGACCATGAGAGAAGTTAATGACACCAGACCCAGGAAGGCCGGTACGGGATTACCACCCGGGCTAGTGTGCTCTCCACAGTTTGGAGGAATGCACGGTAATGCTGCAAGACATTCAGTGACCAATTGTCCACTGTCAGAATACATGCCACTATCTTCACACTGCTAGCTCACACTCACTCTATGTCTGCTAATGCACACACTTCTCATTAAGGCCCATGGAATCATAGAATCCCTGCAGTGCAGAAAGAAGCTTTTAGGCCCATCAAGTATGAACCAAACCTCTAAAAGGCATCCCGCACTATCCCCATAACCCTGCATTTACCATGGTTAACCTGTACATCTTAGGACACTATGGGAATTCAGCATGGCCAATCCACCTAACTTGCTTTCTTTTCTCATGCTCTACCATCTCAATACTGCACTCAACTTCTTCCTTTACTTGCTCTCGCCTCCCCCAAGTCCCTGTACTACTGCATTGCCTACTCACTTGGATCACTGTACCACCTTTTTCTACCTGCTTACTTCTCACTCAACCTCTCCCTTTCTCTCACTACAGAAGAAAACAAGTCACAATAGGGTTAAGAGAGCCAGGAGATGTGGTGAGATGCCTGACATTTGGCTCTTCAAGCACATAAAGAGAAAATCTTGACCTTGACTGGTGAGAAGTGGGACAGGTCATGTAGTGATGCTGAAACATCCATGTCCTGACAATCAAGTACAGGTATTCATAGTAGTGCAACTCTCACATTGACCTCATTGTCAATGTAATTCTCACCTGCCACAACTTAGAACCCTTAGTTAGTACTTTGCAGGTACCAGCTGGATGTCAACCCAAACCTGAAAATAATGGATGCATTGGTAGCCATCTCCAAAATTCTACAGATGCTGGAGTGCTCCGACAGATGGAAGTGTGACCAATGTAATCTCACTATTTGAAAAGGAGCAGGAGGGAGATAAAGAAAGAGAATTACAGACTAGTGAGCTTCACATCATTAGTGAGGAAAATTTTAGAGTTTACTATAAAAGACATGATAATGGAACATTTAGAAAGCATTGCTGGCATTGGACAGCTGAGTCTATAAAAGGAAAATCATGTTTAGCAAATCTACTGAGAATTCAATAGATGCAACTGCTGGAATAGACAGGGGAGTACCAGTGGAGGTGGTATCTTTGGAATTTCAGAAGGCTTTTTCTAAGTTCCTTAATAAGAATTTGCTGACAAAATCAAAGTATCTGGGATAGTGAGTAATATATTGGCATGGATTGAGAAACATAGAAACAGAAAATAGGAGTAGGTGTAGGCTATTTGATCCTTTGAGCCTCCTGTGCATTCGATAGGATCATAGCTGATCATCTGATCCTGGTCTCACTTTCTCCAAAACCCACTGATCTCTTTATCTTTAAGAATTATATCTAACTCATTCTTGAAAACATTCAATGTTTTGACCTCGATGGCTTTCTGTGGCAGAGAATTCCACAGGCTCAGTGTTCTCTACATAAAGAAATTTCCCCTCATCTCAGTTCTAAATGATCTACCCTATATCCTTAAACTGTGACCCCTGGTTCTGGACTCCACAGTCATCGGGAATATCCTTCATACTTATACCCTGTCCAATCCTGTTAGAATTGTATATACTTCTAAAGATCACCCATGACTCAGTTAGCTGGCATGTATGCCTCTGAATCATGACATTGTGGGTTCATCTCTCACCTAGGTGTTGATTGCATACATCTAATGGGTACTAGACATTCAGTGGAGACTGTATTGTTCAAGGTGCTGCCTTTTGGAAGGTAAATCAATGTTCTCAGCATCCCATGGGGTTGAAGCTGAAGTGAAGAAGCAGAGATTGAGAAGGTGAGAGTTATGATTATAGTAGGCAAACATTAGGAAAGAACAGTGAAAAGAGAGAAGAACTGGATTTGTAGATAACATCAGAAGCTGGTCAAAGGGAGGAAAGTCTGTGACATGCAGAATTGCAGGAAACGAAAAGATGCATAAGACCTCTTATGCGCAATGAATAATTATGGACGGATGGAACTATTATGCTGACCAAAAAATTGTTACAGGCCTATTTAGTTGACTAATGTCCATTTCAAAGAGAATTTGCTGTCCTTCTTTGCACTGACCAATAAGACTCCAGCTCCACTGCCATATGGCTGACCTTTAACTATCCTGGGAATAGTCCAGCAAACCACTCCAACTGGCATGAATACAGGTTAAGATGGCAGCTCATTGACACCCTCATCAGGGTTATATACTAAGTGGTGGTATTGCCAGTGATGCCATCAAAATAGCAATGACTCAAACAATATTACAATAGGGCCAATGGACACAGTACTTGCAGTCCTTATTTTCAGTTTTATATTGTCTACCCATGATATTCTCTGCTCTGCATTTTGAAGGCCGGAGGCAGTTAAAGTGATAACTTTACTGACCACCTCATTTCAATTTTCAACTACGACATTCCCACTTTTACTGTTTTGTCCTCAATTTTGTACCTTTTAAGAAAGCTGAACAATGGTTTGAGGAATAGCACCTCATCTTTTGGTAGGCAATTCTCAATTGCATTTCATAATTTTAAGATATATCTACAATTTCTAATTTTGTTTCAGAGACCTGCTCATAATGATGTGTTTCATTGTCAAATATATGGGTTTGAATCTTATGTTCTTTGCCTAAATGTCAGTTGTGTCAAGAGGTTTTAGTTGTGAGTCTGAGAGAGTTCTCACTTTATCTTACCAAACTCACTCACTAACTACCTATTCCACGATATCCCTCTATCTGATTGTAGCTCCACATTACCGTGTACCATTCCAGAACAATTTGCTAGTTATTGGATATAGAATTCCTGTCATCCATGCCATAGCCAAAATGGCATTTTGCACCAGGATGAGCACTTACATTCCAAAGCTATCCTGTTTTGTGCCAGCAGTCATTATGAATATGCTGGAGAATGAGGAGATGGCACTGTGATTCTCAACAAGGACCTTGAGTTCCCGGGTAGAGAGCTGATGCAAAGGTCTGCCAGAGCTGGCCACCACAGTAGATCATGACTGCCTGGTCATTACCTGGGTCAGTGCAGTCTCCATGGGTTAGAGGAATGGCCAGCGATGCTGCAAGAAGGTCAATGACACATTTAATCTCTCTCTGCTAATGCACCCACCTCCCATCAAGCTTCATACTGTATCACTCTCACTACTGCATGTAAAATCTACCTCACTCACTCTTGTTTCCCCTATCCTCCTGCATCTATAATCACTGCCTTTTCAATCACTCAGGATGCCTCATACCTTTCCTCCACCTGCACCAGTACTAAAAGCTGTGCCTTCCACTTTCATCTTTCTCAATCACACCCTTGCTCTCATTCCAGGAGAAGACCATTCACAATTGGGCAGAAAGGGCCTGGACACTTCAAGGAGCATCTGACATCAGGCTCGTCAGCTGTGGTGAAGAGAAATTCCTGACTTTAACAATAGAAGACTAGGACAGCTCCTGAGGAAATGCCAAGCCATTCATCTCCCACCAACTAAGGAAGGACAAGTCTTCACACCACTGCAACATTAACCCTACTGTCCATGTTAGTCATTGCACACCACCAAGCATGTGATTGTTTGGCTGCTTCCTTGGACAGGTTGGTGGCTGCCATGGAGATCCGGGCTTAGCACACTGAGGGACTGCTGAATATGTGCACAGCATTGCACTCGATCACCCCAGCAAGTGGTGCACAGGACAAATGTCATGGCAACTGAGGAAAAGGAAAACTGAAATGCACTTCAGGTACCCCTCCCTTACAAGGAGACAGGTTAGTGCCAGGAGAGACCCAACTAGAGGAGCCCCTCAGACGTCTCCTCTCTTGGCATTCCAGAGAGAGTGCACACACACCCCCCACCCAACCCCCGTCCCCTCTAACTCTTGCAAGGTTAATCTGAGGAGATTCCACTTCTGTCTGATTCTGCCACAAATGTTGCCATAAGCCACTTTGCTGAGGTCCTTATAAGATTCCACCGATGAAATATAAGAGAATACTACTGAAACTTGATCATTCAGTGCATTAATTTTATTTCTTCCAATAAAGGGAAATGGGGCAGTTGCTTCTTTGAGATAGAGATTGCTTATGGTTTCTCAGTCTTCAAGGCATGAGGAATATTAAGTATATTAATTTTATCGTATAATACAAATTATTAAAAGTTTTTGAAAGTTTCTGGTTTAGGTAAGAAAGGTAGCTGGTTTAATGTAATAAAAAATTACAGAGGCCTATTCATAAAATTACCAAGCAGACAACATATCCACCTGGATTATGCTGATTTTTAAGCTCCACATAGTCTAGTCCATGGTAATTAATTTAAATAATAATTAACATTTCCTTGTGTTATGTTTCTTCTTCATGTGTTTTCAAACTTAACTTAAAGTGCAACTGTTCTACTTGCCTCAACTAACTCTTTCACTTGTGCATCAGAACAAATCCGTCTGTTATAAATCTATAGTGTATGCTCACCATCAAATTCTCAAAAGGCTTCTGGAATTGTTATACAATAAATGATTAACACTTTAGTATGCAAAACAGTGCAGGAAGTACATTTGATTATTGTTCTGCTGATGAGGTGTTATCTATGAAATAAAATATTGATTGCTATGAAGGCCCTTGTAAATGTAAGCACAATGATATGAGTTCATTATAAACTAAAGATGTAACATCAATTACATCCAATACCAGTTTATCTTATCACATAAACTTCTGAGTAAATGAGTCACAATGCATCACCCTGGCAGTAGGGAATTGTATTGAATCTTGGTTAGACTACACCTCAAATGCTATGTGCAGTTTTGGTCTTCCTACTTCAGGAAGGTTAGTATAGTAAAAGGATTTCAACAAAGGTTCAACAAAGGGTAATCAGACTTGTTCCTGGGATGGAAGTACTGTCCTATAAAGAGCAATTGGGAAAACTGAGCCTATATTCTCGAAGAACTTCAAAGAATGAACAGTGATATAATTGAAACCTACAAAATATTTAAAGGGATATCTACTGTTGTGGGGTTTTATGTCAACATCATAGGTTTAAGTTCAAGACAGACTGCTTGAGGAGAAGACAAAGTAAAGAACAGCCTTCAGGATTGGACGTCTTTACAACATTGTTTGAAATAACAGAGGCCGGTATCCTGTCACCAAGTCACCCTTTATTTACATGTGCATTATATGAGATGCAGACCAAGCCAGCACAAATCCGGCTCTAAAACTGAGCATAACCTCTGTTACTCCTGTTTATATCTGTCAGCTAGGACTCCCTGACTAGACCAGGTTAACAGCCCCAATCTGGAACTCATATTCTATAAGATTTATTTGGTTGACACAATTCCAATCATGACTGTTTATCACACATTTAGACTAAATACTACAACACAAGTTATTTAGAAACATACCAAGCTCTGGTATGACTGTTACATTATTGAAAGACTATACCAATACTCAACTACCAAATACCTGTTGGTGAACACTACATGCTTCCCTTTTGCTCTTAACTCCATCAATAGTATGTCATTCACACCTAGTGTGGAGTAGCGCCTTGACGTTATCAGAAGTTTGCTTAAGAGCCTTAAAGCCACAAGATCCCTCTCAAAGCTTTCTGTCCCCATCATAAACATTGTTTGACATTGATGTGTTTATTAAAATATGAAAATGGAGAAGAAGAGGACCACTTGGCTCCTTCAGACTACCCTGCCATTTATGAAGGTGATAGTTGATCTGTAGTTGGTTCAAACTCCAAATTCTCGGCTGCCTCTAATGAATATATTCAATTCTGTCTTAGAAGTATTCAATGATGCCCTTTTCACTACCTTTTGAGGCAGAAGTTCCAAAGTTATACAGAACTTTGAGGGCAAACATTTCTCCTCAGTGCTTTCCCAAAAGGGTGACTGCTAATTTTCAAATAGTATCCCTTACTTCTGGATTGATCCACAAAAGGAAGAATTGTTTCCACATCCACTTCATCATGGCTACCTTGAATCTTATACAGTTCAAACAAATTGCCCCTCACACTCCCAAACTCAAATGGAAATAAACCTAGGCTGCCAACCCGTTCTCAGATGACAGCTTACTCAATCCATCAATCTAGTACATTTTCTTTGAAAAAACTCCAATGCATTTCCATCATTCCTTAAGTAAGGTGATCAAAATGGAACATGGTATTGAAAGCAGATTCATCAAGTGGAAGGCAAGACAAAGAACCATCTTCAGGCTTGGGCTTCTATAGTTCGGCTAAATACTAGAATATTTAGGCTAAATGCTAGGCATTCAGAGATATATGAAGGTCTCTCATGATTCTCAAAAGAATTGCTAGATTGCTTCCTTTTACAATGTATTCTTTACTTTTCTTATTTGGCTCCTCTCCCTGCCCAAGTCTTTGATTTGTTCATCTATGACAACAGGTGGAACAGGTGGTGAGTTTTCTTTTTATTTCTGTTATCTTCTGATCTATCAGCGGTGCTTAGTGGTCTTGCACTGATGTCACTGCAGGAATATATTGGAAAGTTATGATCTTTTTTCCTGCTCCACCATTAGCATCAGGATCAAGTGATGCTGCAAAAAGAGATTTGTTGTTCAGCCAAGTTAGCTGTTACATATATAGAGAAACTTGTTCCCTTGCAGTATTGACCCCTTCTTTAAGATTCTGTTCCAAGCCATAAATATGCGTGTTGGTAGGGAAATAATTTTGTTTGATGCTTGATGTAGTTCTTTAGGCTGTAGTCTTTTTTGAGAAGAGTTCCCTTTTCCTACAATTAAAACATTGTTGGTGCGGTTTTGTTTTTCATGATGTGGAGTTTTAAAACCACACCTGACATGATACTGTAGTATTAGATTTCTTTGGATTTCATGCTGATGTTGTCACATACAGTATATCTTTCAGGTGAGAAGTCTGTCCCCTCTGGTCAAACAGTCTATTGTACTTCAAGTCATCAACATTCTCTGAATGATATACTTTTTTTATTTAAAAAGTTCAGTAATTGTTTTATCTCAGAGACTAACAACAATTCTATTACAAATAAGCTCTTGCTGTAAGTTTTCATGGTTGCATACTTCACCAGGTACACAGGCTATTAATAAAACTATCTACATCATCTCTTTGGAGTTAAAGCCTGCCATTGATGCATGTGTTCTGTTTATATTTGGTATGAAATATTAATCAAAAACTGTTAGGTAATTGTCAAATGTAATTTGGTTTTCATTGATCTGTTGTCAATGTAACATGTTACCTGCTGCTGTCCTTATAGGAGAGCTAATGCTAACATATCAGCATTTGATTGGGGGGCAGTTCTGAAATTGATTAATATTATCAGAGTTGTGCTTTCCAGATTTGCATGCTTGTTAAATTATCACATGAATTGTATGGCTGAATCTTTTTTAGCGGGGTGGAGAAGATCAGTAAAGTTAATCTTCTTTTGTATTTGCTGATCGATGTTGCTGAGTGTTTTCTTAATTTGGATGGCTATTGTTAAGATTAGCTTTGCCTTGCTGTATTCTTAATTGATGAAAGTTATTGTTGAGTCTTTATTGTTGTAAAGATTGCTGTTATACCAACAAAATTGAAAGTTGTTAAAGTTTCTGCAGTTCTAAACGGTGTTTATAAAGTAACATTAATTATTTATTAATACCCAATGCATGGTCTTCTTAGAGCTGCGTGAAGACATTCCTTTTCCAAGATGGACCAGGATTTCAAAATGATCAGTGGGAGGAATCTTTCTCAATAAGAGTCAATCAATAAAATGTAATGACTTCTTTGGTCTTTCCAAAAATGAGATTTTAAATGATTTCTTTCTTGATAACTGAGGTCATTTCAATCAATCTTTGACACAGTCTATTCGGATTTACACTTCTTTATCTCTGTTTATTTTGTTATTTTAGGAATTAAAGTTGATGAGTCTTCTTGTTGAGGAAAACTTACATTTCTCACTCATACTGCAAAAATAATAAAGATTTAAATATATTCAGTATTGGGGCTTTGAAATTTTGAGTTCCAATGATTTTTATTCCGGATCTTCCTGAGTATCTTGGTTTAAGTTTATTTATGAAGTATGTTTACTTTAAGCTGATTGCAACCTACTTTCAGCAGGATGGACTTCACTGAGAACACCATAACCTCACTGTATTATTCAACCTAATGATGCATTTGCTTAATCTTCTTGAAATCTCCTAAGAGGGGAAACATTTCTTATGAGGTCCAAGTGGATAGCGGCAATGCTGAATAAGTTCCTTTAATGTTCTGAAATCTTTCCTAGCTAAGGTTTCATCTTTGTACAATCGGTTCGTGTAGATGCCTGAGTATAGCTTCTAAGGAAAAATACTACAATAACTGGGTGGACGGCACCAAGTATGAACCTAAGTGGCAGTATATATCATTAGTCTCTTCCTCTGCCATATCTTGCCCCCATCATTGACTGTCCAGATTGAAGCCCGCTGGTTTCTGCAATGAGTACAGATAAGAGAGTAAAGTTTCAGTGAGGTAAATCAGTTAGAAGCAGGTCATGCATGCTTAGACCATCTACAATGGTTTCTGTGAGCAATAGCTCCTCCTCCTTCAGTGCCCAATCACTACCAGCCAGATGCTGCTTTCTGCTTGTGGTGATGCACCACCTTTTCCTGCAAGTTTGTCAATTGGTGTGACACGATGTGCTTGGGTAATATGCCTGTCATGTTTGAAGCTAAAAATCACATAACACCATGTTACAGCCCAAGAGGTTTATTTGCAAGTATTAGCTTTCGCAGCACTGCTGCTTCTTCAGGTAACTCCGAAAGCTAGTACTTCCAAATAAACCTATTAGGCTATAATCTGGTGTTGTGTTCTGTTTAACTGTATCCTCCCCAGTCCAACGGCAGCACCACCACATCATGTTTGAAGCTGGCACTGAGTGTGAACAGTCAGATGCAAGTGTGGTACTTGTCGAAGCGGTAAGCATGTGAGTGTGAGTTGAACCTATCAGTGTTAAGTGCGAGTCGTGATTGTCTCAGAAGGTCATTAATCTATGGAATTCTCTTCCCCGGGTCATTGGAAAAGGGCCATTGAATATTTTGAAGACTGAGATTAATAGATTCTTGATGGTAACAGAATTGAAAGTTGTATATTCCCTAGAATGGCAGATTTCAAGATTGGGGGCACATTTTTAAGGTGAGAATATAGAGATTCAGAAAAGTTGTGAAGTACAAATTTTTGCACAGTTGGATGGTTTGCATATCAAATGAACATCCTGAGGAAGTGGTGGATGTGGGTACAATAACAACATGGAGAAGACATTTGGATAAGTGCATGAATAGGAAAGGTTTGGATGGATATAGATTAGGAGTAGGCAGGTGGGAATAGTTTAGTTGGGAATTATGTTTGGTAGGCACTGGTTGGATTGAAAGATGTGTTTCCATGCTATATGAAACCATGACTCAAAGTCTGTATGACATGGGAGTCAGGCAAGGCAATAGAGGTCACAATCAGATCAGCCACAATAAGGGATCAGGCCTGAGGGGCTGGATACTCCTGCTCAAAATTCATGTGTTCCTATTTATGTTTAGGTAATTATCCTAAAATCATAGAATCCCTACAGATTTGAAACAGGCCATTTGGCCCTACACGTCCACACCGACCCTCCGAAGAGTATCCCACCCAGACCATTCCCCTGCCTTATTACATTACATTTTCCCTGACTAATGCACCTAACTTACACATCCCTGAACACTATGGACAATTTAGCATGCCCAATTCACCTAACCTGCATATCTTTGGACTGTGGGGGAAACTGGAGTACCCAGTGGAAACCCACATAGACACGGGGAGAATGTGCAAACTCCATAATTATGGTAGGCAATTGATGGGGGTATAGCAGATTGAGCAGTGTCTGATGCTGCTGCTGGAAATGATGGCATTTGAAGATGCATTCACTGACCTTGACCACACAAATGAATTTATTGAAATTCTTGTGGCATCGCATCCAAACGCATAAGTCTACACTTGTGGAGGTGACTGCAATGGCTGCCTGCAACTACTGCCTTAACTTGAAGTATCTTTTTGAAAAACCAATAGTTTCTTATGGATAGAAAATCACCAACTTAGTCACCTTCATATCCTTTCCAGTGCTGTACAAATGAATACTGGAGCCCACTCTCTGTTAATGTCGTGTCTTTCTTTGTCTTTCCCAGGTTCAAACACATTTCATGACTGACTTCCAATACCTTTGCCAATCAAAATGCAGTTGCCCTTTAAGCTTCAATGATGTAGCATATATTGAAGATGACTTTGCATCCCTGCTGTGGTCAGTACCCATTCAACAATACAGTCAGCACCAGCTACACCGTGCAAACATATAAGTAAGCAAGCAGCACAAAGCAATTCCCTTCTCATTTTACCTCTTTTATCCTTTTCAATTTTCCCTTCTCATTTTATGTCTAACATACAAAGACTCCACAAAAGCATGTGTTGATGTCTTTCCACTTACCCCTGCAATTGTCCACAGTCAGTGGCCATCTGAAATGTAAGCCTTTCAATCCATAGGAAGTGCTTTCTCCCAGGAGGCCTAGTCACATGACCTCTGCAGTATTGACTGCAACTGCCATTTTTAACAACAAAATTTTGAAGTTGGAGCTTATAGATCAGTGCAAATCCATACAACATCCTCTGTTAACGTCACCGCTTCTAGCTCCAATCTGTGGAGGAAATGTGTCTGGCTGTAAAAAGCAGCCACCAATCTGTATCTCTGCATTCTACAAGTTAAAAACTCCTTTCATTGAAACAGTGAAGTCAAAGTCACATTTCAGCAAAATTTCCTCAGAAGACTTTTGAAGGAACATTTTTTTAAAGAGAAGGAACTGGCAACAATTTGAGAATATGTGGTTAGGCAATCATTGCAAACTGATAACTTCAACTCAGAACTCTTTGGACTTGGAAAAGCCAGGTCATTGATCCAATCAAAACCTTCTGTTGTTTTGTGTTTAAAAATGATGAATCTTGAATTGCATATTCTCTTTGGCAGTTCTGATTCTATATCTTCTTGTATGTTTGAAAGCCCACTTGAAATGCAAACTTTCACCAGCATTTGAGTGTATGTGAAATAAACTCAACTTTTGTTTTAAATTTACCACAGTATTGATGTTGTTGTTGCAAAGTCCTACCTGCAAATTATATCACCCAGTTAAAATGAGAGGAAAAGACAGATGTGTTGCACCTGAATAGGGTAGAAATTGTGGGGCCTTAGCAGAGACATTTGTATCACGTACAGTCAGGGGTGGTGTGCTGGAAGTCTGGAGGGTGGCTAATGTTGTACCATTATCTCAGAACGGCTGCAAGGAAATGCCAAGGAACTACAGAGCAGTGAGCCTAACATCAGTAGTTTAGTGACAGGCATATTTACATTTCTAGAAAGGTATTTATTTAAAATTTTGCTGATGCAGTACATTGTTGTGGTGGTGTCTAAAAGTATAATTTGCAGACTCCAGATAAGTAACAAGATTTTATTATTTTACTATAATGTTGTTATGGTCCAGCTGATGTTATTACTGGTCAAGTCAGATTACAGACGGAAGCCCCACTTGACAGATCGTATTTTGTTTCTCTTTGGTTTTATGAGGTGTTCTCTCACTGAAACATAAGCATGCGATAAGCGCAAATTACTGTGGATGCTGAAAGCTGAAACCAAAAGAGAAAATGCTGGAAAATCTCAGCAGGTCTGGCAGCATCTGTATGGAGAGAAAAAAGCTTTGACAAAGGGTCAGTTAGACTCTAAAAGTCAACTCTTTTCTCCCCTTACAGATGCTGCCAGACCTGCTGAGATTTTCCAGCATTTTCTCTTTTGGTTTCATAAGCATGCAATGTTGCAAATTTTGTTTTATAAAACACATGTTTATTAATTAGGAGAAGATATGACAAAATAGGATAAACAATAATGTTCAGTATGAATTCAAATTCAAAGAGTTTAATCAGACAGAAAATATAAATACATTAATCAAAAACACTCCATTACAAGATCTAAACGAGAATTATGTACAACACTAGAAGCACCGATCTACAATACGCACGTCAGAGAAAATGTTTTCCTTATACTTTGACAGGTTTTAGGTAACTGTGTTTTATCCAAAACATTTGCACTCCTCATTGACTAACTCCTGATCCATTTTCACTATATTCTCCCATTCTCAATCAAATTCAAAGGATTTCACAGAAATGCACTAAGCAACATAAAACTGAAAGAAAAGTTTCTCTCTATAAATGTAAATTCTCTTAATCTGCAAACCTCTGACGGAACTTAAAGCACAATTAGTTCAGGTGCAAAACATGCATATGTAAGCCAAAGCCAAAGGAGCTCTCACAATGGCTTTAAAATGAATCAACATGGTTCGAGAAATGCTCACAATTTAACTATTAAATTCAGACACACAGAAACCCCATATGCTGCTGATCGAAAATCCAAAACCCAAGCCTAAAATAAATTATATTGAAGTATATATGAATCAGTCAGTTTATATCACAAAATAAGAATATTTACAATTATTTAGCCCAGTAAAATATACCAGTTGTACAGTATGTACATATGAATTGTTTGTATGTTTAGGTAATAGATTTCTATATCAACGACTTCAAATAGCTACAACTCTTTCAGAATGTTTTAGTAAAGGTATCTGGTGCTTTGTTTTGAAAGTGGTTAAACTTGTCTTCTCCCACTACCAGTACTGTTGCAGGGAAAGAACGGGGTCTGTCTGGATCCTGAAAAAAAATAGAAATAACTGGTATTAATAATCATATGGATTTTAATCCTCCCTGTAGCATGTTCAAAGCTAGCTTCACCCAGATAAGGCTCTTGCAGGTCTGGCTCACACTCATGAAACAGAAATGATAAGATAGGACTAGTCAGGAATTGCAGCAATGGATGAGAAAGCCATATAGGTGCCAATTGTGTATTCTAAGTATATTGTCTTTCGTCTTGCCACACTCACACTGAAAATCAACTGTTGATTGTGGGAGACTCTCAGGTATTATGCAAGGACTATTTCTGATAACAAATTCAGATTGATTGTCATAAAGGACTCAAAATATTGTTACTTGCATTTTATTCGTATTTATATGTGGAATGAAATTAAATACTCACATCAACAGGATAGGCAGTAGTGGGGACATAACGGATCACAAAACCGCATCTTCGCCGATTTGAAAGGTTTGGTTCACTGAAATGGACTGTCAGACCATCATGGACCTGAAACAGGCCATCAAATTAATCACATAACAGAAATTTGATACTTATCCATCTCATTTGTTCTTAATTTGGATTTCTACTCACAGACATTTGTCCTGCTTTAAGAGGACATTGAATAGCCTTCTCGGTTTCAACCAAGTGTATGGGAATCTCCTGATTTGATGTCAACATATTCCCAGGAATAGTACTTGTTCCATGTTCCAGTAGCCCGAGCTTGTGGCTTCCTATGGATATCATTGAGCACAACATTATCTAAGAAATACTTATACCGGTTGTTATTTTGTTGTACAATAGTAATCTGTGCCGTTGGATTAGAAAATCGCAAATGGCATTGAATCAATTAAATGTCATCAAGAGACAAGAGGGTAATCGTAACTTGTTTTCCCTTGACATTTCAACTTTAAGGAATGATCTAGTTGAGGTCTGTAGAAGGATGAGGAAGTCAATGCAATAGCGACAGAAAGGATGTTGTCTTTTGATGTTGGAATCCAGAGCAATGGAAATCATCTTAAAACTTGAATGGGGCCATTTAGGAATAAAATCAGGAAGCATTTTGCTAGCCTGCCCTACCTGTGATTTCAGACCACAGCAATGTGGTTGACTCTGAAGTGTCCTCTGAAATAGGCTAGCAAGCTTTCTTTTTTAGATTATTCAGTATATCGACTGATCGAAGGTAATTTGAAAGAGTCAACAAATAGTTATTGGACGGATAGCATCCATCCCAGAAGAAAATTTTTAAAATACATAGACAAAGCCTTGAAATGTCTACCCAAAAATCTGCAGATGCTGTCTTAGTTGACTTTTTTCAATCTATGATTGTGTTTAAAGACTTAGTGATAAATGGAACAAATTGCAGCTAGATGGAGTTGAGTTATAGATCTGACATAATCAAATTGATTGGTGGAGTAGGTTTAGGAGGCCAAGTGGACTTCCTCTGTTCCTATGTACCGATCTTGATGTTGATCAATTGGGTCAATGGGCTGAGGAGTGGCAGATGGAGAGTAATTTGGATAAATGCAAGGTGTTGCATTTTGGTTAGGAAAAACAAATGGTACGGAATTAATGGTACGGAATGTGATCAACATGGAATAGTTGGACAGAAGGGTCTATTACCATGCTATATGATGCTACATGTAATCCCAAAAAAAGATATGTAGAGATAATTACATTATTGAAGTCATCACTGCTTATATAATCTAACCTGGAATAACCTGCAGGACACCATTTTCTTTGTCAACATCATCCAAAGCCAACCACACAGAGGTTACAGGTCCGCCTTCAAAGCCCCAGTATCTAATAACAAAGAATAATGTAACGTTAGAATTGCCTGGAGTTAAAGAACTATCATATTCAGAAACATGTCTCAGTTGTTTTTTGTACTGTTAATCCTTGATTCACCTGATGTCCTGGTGCCATGCAACATAAGGAGCCACATTGCTTTCATGAGGGACATCAGAGGCTGGATACTTGCAGATAAACCGAGAATCAAGCAGAATGACATCAGGTCCCAAAACTGCAGTGATGGCTTTGAGGACTTGAGGATGTGTAGCTAAGTCCATCACCCACTTGTACTCTAAATGTGCATTATGTAAGCTGTACTGGGTGTATACCTTACCTGAAATACACAACAAAGAAATTACAAAAGAAAATGGTTAACTAAGTTTTAAATAAGCATTTTATTATTACAATTAAATTATGATACAAGATATCTTCGAAGGCATTAACATGAATGCTAAGCCACATTTCCAGTACCCTGTAGTTGTGTTAATGTATTCTTTAACCTACAAAAAAGAACCTTATGATAACTGGGACACAAATATTTACTTACCAAATTTATCTTCTAAGGTTGAGAAGTTCTGAATGGTCAGCATAAGTTCATTTTTGTCCAGGATGTTGATTCCAGTAAGGTAGCCGTTCTTTTCATAGAGAATTTTCATATCACTTGTCTCTTTCTGCATGATTAGTAACTAGCTTTGTGTGACAACAGCTCTGCAAAATCGTTCTGATATTGATACTTGTTCCTTGTTGATGCTGACTTAAATAACTAGCCCAACAGTCTTAATTTGCATATTATTGATCAACTGTTCCATGAATAAAGATTATGTGTGTGTTAAAGAAATTTCCAAATGATTCATTGTTATATTGAGCAATCCCCTTTAATTACGTTTAGAATTCACTCAGTTGAGTGATTCTGGCTTGGCTAGAATTTCTTACTCATCTCTAATGATCCAGGTGTCAGATAGCTGGAGCTGCAAGGCATCCACTCAGATTTCAACATCAGTAATTGTCTTTGTCAAATGTCTTTCCATCTGTGGGAGAAGAGGAAATTGTACATAAAAAAGGCAAGAACTGTGTGTTTCACAATCAAATCTACTTTTTTATTAAATAAGTTAAATGCTTTTGTTCCAGTTTCTTCCAGCTTTGCTTTCTTATTATTTTCCCTGATCATGATGATTGCTTGTTTTACTTCTTCCTCTCCATTGACATTTCCACATCTCCCACACTTTCATATAAATCTTACCTGTTTCTTCCCCTTACTCACAGTTATTTCTTCCTTCTCCATTAACATCAATCACAAACCCAATGGCTCCGATATCAAAATTGTTGCTCTCATACAACTTCCTGATTTACATTAGTCCCCTCATAACTGCGGGGGATATATTCCTAAACCTACCGTGGAAACCCAAAACTGTATATAGCAGCAAACCAGTTTGTTTATGGGGCGGCATAGCTCAATAGTTAGCACTGCTGCCTCACAGCACCAAGGATCCAGGCTCGCTTTCCACCTCGGGTGACTGTCTGTGTGGAGTTTGCACATTCTCTCTGTGTCTACGTGGATTTCCTCTGGGTGCTCCGGTTTCTTCCCACAGTCCAAAGATGTGCAGGTCAGGTGAATTGGCCATGCTAAATTGGCCATAGTGCGAGGTGCGTTAGTTGGGTAAATATAGGGTAGAGAATTGGTCAGGATGGGTCACTCTTCGGAAGGTTTAGATTAGATTAGATTAGATTACTTACAGTGTGTAAACAGGCCCTTTGGCCCAACAAGTCCACACTAACCTTCCCGTAGTGTTAGGTGAAGGGGTAAATGTAGGGGAATGGGTCTGGGTGGGTTACGCTTCGGCGGGTCGGTGTGGACTTGTTGGGCCGAAGGGCCGGTTTCCATTTTGCAGGGAATCTAAACTAATCTAATCTAAATGGGAAACTTACCTTCCTGGCAGCCCACTGGTCGCTGGTCCCAGAGTGTTCCCCATGATATGTTTGGGCCGCGGTAAACCGTGGAAAATGATATGGGGGTTGCCCTGTAACAATATTCCTCTCTGTCAGATTCTTTGGGCTGAGTTTTCCGAGCCATGATAATGTGAGCATTGGTGAACTGGTTGAGATATTATGACAATAATGTGGTGTGGAGAAAAAAAAAGTCTGATTTTCCACCATGGTTTGAATGAGCAGGTGAGAATCTTGCTAATGATGAATGAGAGGCCAATTTCCATGTATTCACATCTCATTTGTACAGAATCTTGTCTTCTTTATATGCACTTTCCTATTCTCCCATTGGCTGGACAGAAACTTGACAGTATTGATTCCTGACATGAAATCTGACTGGGGTGCTTGGCAGCTCCAGCTCGTGTTGATTTCAGGGGGTTCACAATCTCTGTTGCCTAATATATTTATCTGACAATCTATTGTAATTTTCTGATAGTTTTTTGAATTTCGAAAGTAGCAGCAGTTTAGATATGATACATTAGATAATTAGATAAAGGCTGTCAGTTTGGAATGTTTTGGTCTCATTAAAGTGATGGGGGTTAGCATCCTGATATCTCTTGGGGAGGGGTAGTGGGGGAAGGGGTGTGGGCGGGTCGCTGTTAGGAGCCTCTTTCCTGAGTCTTCCTCCTCTCCTCTGGTCCATCTTCAATCTGCTTTATGAGGACTGCTCAATGAAGACTGCTCTCCGGGGATCATCTGATGAATGCTGCTGCCTGTAAGGTGTGTTTGATGCAAACTGCTCTCTGAGAACCCCTCAATACCAAGCACTTATTGTTATACTTCTAGGGGCAGGTAGGTTATACTGTGTCAATCAATGATCTGAACACTTGTGACCAATGACCATGGGACAGCCAAATATGAAGTTGAATGATTGTTGCCCCCTTGCACACCTCCCCCCTACCACCCCCAACCTTAATCTGAGGATTATTCTACCATTCTTTGTAAAACAAAAACCCACTCAAAAATAATCCACTAATAGTAGAGTGTGTTTGGCACCAGATAAATTGTTGATATCAGTTCAATGGGCATCATGACCTCTGTGCTTCTCATTATTCTTCCACTTGTTGTGAGAAAATGTTGGAAAGTTAATTATGACTGTGATGGCTGTTAAATTAAATCTCATGCTACACTGTTTAGTGATAGTAAAATTTGGTCTTTAAATTATTCCAATATTCAACACAGGGCCATTATCTTGGTCAGCATCCCCCAGCAGCTTGGGTTATACTCCACGGCTAATAACTCCCTGCACCTCATTGTCCATGTTGGTTGGTATGGGACACTCACCAGCCTCACCACATCATCATGGCACATCTCTGACCCACTTAGGATTTAGGTCTTCACTTCAGTGTGTTACAACTCACTGGGATAGCACAATGGAACTGGCAAATGTGTAATGAATGGTCTCTGGACTTGAAATGTTAACTCTGTTTTTCTCTCTACAGAAGATGTAAGACCTGCTGAGTTTCTCTAGCACATTCTGTTTTTGTTTCACATCTCCAGTGTATGCAGTTCTCCATTCAATTTCAATAAAACGGTGAATGCTTTTCTTTATTCATTCATGGGATGTGTCCCTTGATGGTAAGGCTTGCATTTTTTTTCCATTTGGTGATGTTAGTACGTCGTCTTGTTGGACTGGAAATAATGGCTATGTTCCCGTTCTCCAAGATGGAGAACGGGAACATTTCTGGCTGCAACAGGCTGCTTCTTTTTTGAGGTATTTTAGGTGTTGGAGGTGATTTCCTCGAATTCCAGGAACAGCAGTTACTATTTTATATGCTGTTGCATTGCTTTGGAACTTTGGAGAAAAAAATCAAAACAATGGCACTTTTAAATGAGAGAAGGACAGACAAAAGCAGCACATGGTCAGTGCAGGAGAGAGAGATACAGAAACACACACTGCTAACTGACACAGCAGTGAATTTGCACTGTTACTGCCTTTGCTGTTTGAATCCATGCATCATTGGACATCGAAATGCATCTAGGAAAACTTAAACAGCGAAATTCACAACTGATCTTGGAGGAACCTGTTTGGGAGAGGTCAGAGCACAGAAACAGACAAGTGAATAGTTTTAAGTATAGCCTTGCTGTAAGTCTGCAATAGTGAGTAGAGTGGATTCTTCTTGATTATATGTTTTATTGAGTTACGTCTCTGAAGTCATAAGTATTAAGTTAGCTTGGAGCAGTGTTTTGTAGAACAATAAGATGGTACTATTTTCTGGGTCTCTAGATTGGAAGAAGCAAAAATGGCCCTCAGTAGAGTGATATGCTATTCTTGTTGGAGTTTAGGGAGAGTTTACATGTTACTGAGCTTAATTCTGCAACAAATGACATTGGTTGTGCATCCTATCAGATCAAATGGATTGGTTGGAGTGACAGTGAGAGGCAAAGAAGAATTTATAAGCGCAAGGGGGTGTGATGGATGGCAGTTATAGGAAGGCAGAAAAGCCACAGATACAGTCACATAGATGAGTTAACTTTAGGAAAGGTATGATTCGGAGATGCCGGTGTTGGACTGGGGTGTACAAAGTTAAAAATCACACAACACCAGGTTATAGTCCAACAGGTTTAATTGGAAGCACACTAGCTTTCGGAGCGACGCTCCTTCATCAGGTGATCACCTGATGAAGGAGCGTCGCTCCGAAAGCTAGTGTGCTTCCAATTAAACCTGTTGGACTATAACCTGGTGTTGTGTGATTTTTAAATTAGGAAAGGTAAGAGAGTTCTGGAGTCTTTTGTGGCTATCCCCATTTCAAACAAGTATGCAGATTTGGAAAATGTAGGGGGAGCATTAGCACCAACAACGACATTTCTGGTATCGAGACTGGCTCTAATACAATGAAGGGTATATTGGGTTCTAAAAGATCAATTTGGATTGAGGCAGAGATAGACACTTCTGTGGCCAGCAGTGAAAAATCAGAATGGTGTGTTGCCTCCCTGGTGCCAGGATTAAGGATGTCTCAGAGAGGGTGCAGAATGTTCTCAAAGGGGAGAGGGACCAGCAGGAGGTCATTGTACACATTGGTACCACCCACATAGGAAGAGACAAGGATGTGGTTCTGAAGGGAGAGTATATAAAGTTAGGCAGGAATTCAAAAAGGAGATCCTCCCGGTGCAATGAGCTAGTGAGGGTAGGAATAGGAGGATACAGCAGATGAATGCGTGGCTGAGGAGCTGGTATATGGGAGAAGGATTAACATTTTTGGATCTTTGGAATTTCCTCTGGGGTAGAAGTGACCTGTACAAGAAGGATGGATTGCACCTGAATTGGAAGGGGACTAATGTACTGACAGGGAAATTTGCTAGAGCTGCTCGGGAGGATTTAAACGAGTAAGATGGGGAGGTTGGAACCCAGGGAGATAGTGAGGAAAAAGATCAATCTGAGACTGGTACAGTTGAGAAAACAAGTAAGTCAAACAGGCAGGGCAGGCAGGGACAAAGCAGAGAACATGGTAGGACTGATAAATTAAACTGCGTTTATTTCAATGCAAGGGACCTAACAGGGAAGGCAGATGAACTCAGGGCATGGTTAATAACATGGCACTGGCATATCATAGCAATTTCAGAAACATGGCTCAGGGACGGACAGGACTGGCAGCTTAATGTTCCAGGATACAAATGCTATAAGAAGGATAGAAAGGGAGGCAAGAGAGGAGAAGGAGTGGTACTTTTGATAAAGGATAATGTTACAGCTGTACCTAGGGAGGATATTCCTGGAAATACATCCAGGGAAGTTGATTGGGTGGAACTGAGATATAAGAAGGAAATGATCACCTTATTGGGATTGTGTTACAGACCCCCTAATAGTCAGTGGGAAATTGAGAAACAAATTTGTAAGGAGATCTCAGTTATCTGTAAGAATAATAGGGTGGTAATGGTAGGGGATTTTAACTTTCCAAACGTAGACTGGGACTGCTGTAGTGTTAAGGGTTTAGATGGAGAGGAATTTGTTAAGTGTGTACACGAACATTTTCTGATTCAGTATGTGGATGTACCAACTACAGAAGGTGCAAAACTTGACCTACTCTTGGGAAATAAGGCAGGGCAGGTGACTGAGGTGTCAGTGGGGGAGCACTTTGGAGCGAGCGACCATAATTCTATCAGTTTTAATAGTGATGGAAAAGGATAGATCAGATCTAAAAGTTGAAGCTTTAAGTTGGAGGAAGGATAATTTTGATGGTATTAGGCAAGAACTTTCAAAAGCTGATTGGGGGCAGATGTTCACAGGTAAAGGGATGGCTGGAAAATTGGAAGCCTTCAGATATGAGATAACGAGAGTCCAGAGACAGTATATTCCTGTCAGGGTGAAAGGAAAGGCTAGTAGGTGTAGGGAATGCTGGATGACTAAAAAAATTAAGGGTTTGGTTCATAAAAAAGGAAGCATATGCCAGGTATAGACAGGATAGATCAACTGAATCCTTAGAAGAGTATAAAGGAAGGAGGAGGATATTTAAGAAGGAAATCAGGAGGGCAAAAAGGGACATGAGATATCTTTGGCAAATAGGGTTAATGAGAATTCAAAGGGTTTTTACAAATACAGTAAAGACAAAAGGGTAACTAGGGAGAGAATAGGGCTCCTCAAAGATCAGCAAGGTGGCCTTTGAGTGGAGCCATAGAAAATGGGGGAGATACTAAATGAGAATTTTGCATCAGTGTTTACTGTGGAGAAGGACATGGAAGATATAGAATTTCGGGAAATAGATGGTAACATCTTGAAAAATGTCCATGTTACAGAGGAAGAAGTGCCAGATGTCTTGAAACACTTAAAGGTGGATAAATCCCTAGGACCTGATCAGATGTACCCTAGAACTCTGTGAGAACCTAGGTAAGTGATTTCTGGGCCCCTTGCTGAGATATTTGTATCATCGATAGTCACAGGTGAGGTGCTGGAAGACTGGAGGTTGGCTAACGTGGTACCACTATTTAAGAAAGGTGGTAAGAAGAAACCAGAGAACTATAGACCAGTGAGCCTGATGTCAGTGGTGGGGAAGTTATTGGAGGGAATCCTGAAGGATAGGATTTACATGTATTTGTAAAGGCAAGGACTAATTAGGGATAATCAACATAGCTTTGTGCATGGGAAATCATGTCTCACTAATTTGATAGAGTTTTTTGAAGAAATAACAAAGATGATTGAAAACAGCAGAGTGGTAGACGTGATCTATGTGGGCTTCAGGAAGGTTCTCGACAAGGTTCCCCATGGGAGACTGGTTCACAAAGTTAGATCTTGTGAAATACAGGGAGAACTAGCCATTTGGATACCGAACTGGCTTTATGGTAGAAGACAGAGGGTGGTGGTGGTTTTCAGACTGGAGGCATGTGACCAATGGAGTGCCACAAGGATCAGTGCTGGGTCCACTACTTTTTGTCATTTATATAAATGAATTGGATGTAAACATAAGAGGTATAGTTAGTAAGTTTGCAGATGACAAATTGGAGGTGTAGTGGAAAGCAAATAACGTTACCTCAGATTACAATGGGATCTTGATCAGATGGGCCAATCGGCTGAGGAGTGTCAGATGGAGTTTAATTTAGATAAATGTGAGATATTGTATTTTGGAAAAGCAAATCTTAGCAGGACTTATGCACTTAATGGTAAGGTCCTAGGGAGTGTTACTGAACAAGGAGACCTTGGAGTGCAGGTTCACAGTTCCTTGAAAGTGGAATTGCAGGTAGATGGAATAGATTAGATTCGATTCCCTACAATGTGGAAAGAGGCCACTTGGGCTAATAAGTCCACACCAACCATCTGAAGAGTAACCCACTCAGACCCATTCCCCTACATTTACCCCTGACTAATGGACCTAACACCATGGGGCCATTTAGCATGACCAATTCATCTGCACATCTTTGGATTGTGGAAGGAAACCCATACAAAGGGACAATGTGCAAACTCCACACAGACAGTGGCCCAAGTCTGGAATCAAACCCAAGTCCCTAGCACTGTGAAGCTGCAGTGCTAACCACTGAGCCACCATGCCACCCCAAAGGTAGTGAAGAAGTCTTTTGGTATACTTTCATTTATTGGTCAGAATTTTGAATATAGAAGGTGGGAGGACATGTTGCGGCTGTACAGGACATCGGTTAGGCCACTTTTGGAATATTGTGTGCAGTTCTGGTCTCTTTCCTATTCAGAAGGATGTTGTAAAACTTAAACTGAATTGAATTAAATTGAATTTAACAAAGCACACATCAGACCACTAGGTATGGTTAATTTATTAAAATTATTCATTGGTTGAACTTCAAAAATTGAATGAGCGGTTGAACTCTTCCCATCTTCCGATTCCAACTGCCCACATGGGACTCATATTCTCATACTGTCATACCCACTCCAACTATCTCATTTTCCTCCAATCATGTATCTCAAGAAACAGGGTGCTTGCCATTTTAGTGGTCAGCCTGCTTTTTGCTCGGACATTCTGTCTGTGCTTTTTGCAGCCATACAGTTTTTACTTATTATTTTCCACTCAAGTAACTTGCACAATATACATTCAACTGCAAACACTTTGTTTGAACACAATCAAGACTTCTTCCATAACTGGGGCAATCTCATGAACGTGGATCCAATGTTGTAAATAATTATATGATTTCCCGAGTTCAGTATAAATGAGTGAAGCTTCATTATGGAGATGGGCACTGATGGAATGTAGTAGCAAGGTTTATGAGGACAGTACACTTATCGGTTCACAGAATTGCGAGAGGAGAGAAAGCACTCATAGCAATGGACAGGGACCAGAGGCAGATGCAAGTGTACAACTGGTAGCAGAGGAGGATTGTAAAACCGAATGTACCACTGTCTGATTACAATCCGCCATGTTGTATGGTTATCAGTTCCTTCCTTCAGTAGAATGAGTGTGTGGAACACATGATCAGATAAAATTATATTTTATTAGGAATAGACCATCAGAGTGATCTCATCTTTGGTGCACCCAGAACAGTTTGATGATCATCTTCAAGTGCCAGACTCAGCCAATTGTAGAGACAATTGTTGGTACTGACTCTTACACTTGTGGAGGGGCATCAGGCAACGGTGTGCCCCACACCCAGAAAGAGATTTTCAATCTCCAGGCTCTATAATGATACTTTTACATTGAGTCTCCTCCAAGGTGGCATAGCCTGATGATATATTTCTTCTCTCAATTATGACATGCAGCATCTGTTTATGGAGTGGAGAAATCCTTAGACTTTCTTCCAGGAATTACCTGTCTTTAATCTGAAATAATCAAGATTTGGGAAATGGTTGCTTTGTGCTGAAGCTCTTGTCCCTCTGACAATCATCCATTCAATACATCAGGCCCAGTACACAAATCTGGCACCTGAAAATGCTTCCTGTTGTTAAATATGCAGGTTTAGCTTGGTAGTGCATTAATGGGAACAGGCAGGCACTGACAGCTTGAATCCTTGGGAAACCTGCAGTGAAAGTCCAGGTTTTTTGGATTGGTTGCTACAGTCCACTATAAATTCAATGAATTGCTCAGCTCATTTGAACATTGTATCATTAGACATGTTATTGCAATAATGGGTTGCAGGTTGGTTGATTCCACATAGGTTATTATGTGGTGCCTCAGTAGATTCACTATATGGATACACTGGTGGTCATCTTTTAAGATTCTGTAGACCCTGGATAGGAGGGTAGACAATGTAAACTCACCATTACAAAAAGAAGACAGGGAATATAGATGGGTTAGCCTGGCATTGGTAATGAGAGAAATTCTAATGTTCACTATAAAAGATTTTTACGCAAAGCACTTGGAAACCTGTGATTGGAACAGACAGCGCCAGCTTGGATTTATGAAGGGAAGTCATATTTGCAAATGTACAGGAATGTTTTGAGGATGTAACTCACAGAGTTGATAAGGGGAGCAAGTGGATGTGGTTTACCTGGACATTCAGGGGTTTGATAAGATCCCACATAAGAAATTAGCATGTAAAACTAAAGCACATGGGATTGGGAATAATGTACTGAATATATAAAGAACTGGTTGGCATAGAGGAAATAAAGACCTGAAAAAATGGGTCTTTTTTCAAGTTGCAGGCAGTGACTAGCAAGGGTCTGTGCTTGGACCATAGCTATTCACAACACAAATTAATGATTTAGATGAGGGTACTAAATGTGATCTCTCCAAGTTTGCAAATAACACAAAGTTGGGTGGAAAGTCAAACTGTGGGAAGGATGTAGAGATGCATCATTGTGATTTTGACAAGTTGAGTGAGTCAGTTTTTGAAAATAAGAAATTTCTGATGAAATAACATATGATGAAACCAGTAACAATTTTCTTGTGACGTCTACTAATGGAATTTTCAATTCCAGGAAAATGCAAGAGATTTGTGATACTGATCTCCACTCTTTTGAAAGAGTTCTAAGTAAGAGCAGCTACATAAATTAAGCGTAAGTGGGTATCTCTTCAAAGAAACTGACAGGACAGAATAAATTTGATAGTGAGCTGGAAACTGCATAGTCTGCCTGCTGTTTCTCAACTAAGGTAAACTTTACCAAACGACCTTGACAATTAGACCCTGCCAACTTGGTGTTATGCAAATTATTTGAAACATTAAGCCCAATGAACTTCAATTCTAATCAAGAAAATCATATTTCAAACATATAGGCTTAAATCTCATCATTCCTTCAATCTGGTTTTGGTCTGTGCACCTGATTTGTTAGTTGGGGATAAATGTATAATATTGCAGAAAAATGTCAAGAAAAATTCTCTCCATAGATTTTATATTTTGCGCTCAGAGTTTAATTTAATTTCACTATTGTCAAATATTATCATGTCCACGTTTAGGGAGATGAGATCGCTTATCTGCCTGATTGACTATTCTGTTTATGGAGTGTATTACTTGGAGTTAGATGTGAGTTGGCTTCCTCAGCGCGCTGTGGGATGTCTGTTTTCAGCTGTTAACCTCACTTTTATAAGAGGCCTTATGTGTCTATAGGTCCTTTTTCATTACTTCAAATAATTATTCCACAAGCCTTCTGTCAATGGAGAATTAACCTTAAGCAATTTATAGCAAAATAAACTTACAGCAGTAATCTGTTCCTTTATTCATTTCAAGCTGAATATAGATATAGATGGATAAAGTATATGACTAACTTCCAACAAGTCAAATAGATTTCAGGTCCCAAACATTCATCTGAAAATGTTTTATTCTATTTTTAAATGTAAGTAAGTTGATTGAGCAAGGAGTGATCTCAGAACTCAATTAAAACAACTGAATGCTTTCAGGAAGTGGAGGGTGCCAGCAAGGCACTATGGAAAAGGTAGAAAACAACAATGTTGAGGGATACTGATGCCATGCTGAGAGAAGCAGACAAATCACAAAAGGCTGCTAAAGACAGTGTGAAGTATAAATCAAGGTACATGCTCTCACTGACATTAATTGACTTTTCTAAACTACACAAAACACAGAGAAAAATAAACTTCCTTTTGCTGTGTGCTCTGTCCCAGCTCTGCTTTAACATGCACCTGACTTGAGTTTTGTCCAGAAATAAGATTGAAAATCTAATTACAGGTCTTTCTACCATAAATCATGTTTCATTAACGTGAATTTGCTGTAATGCAATTGACAAATTGGGAACACCGTTTCTGAAGTGTGAACTTTTAAAATGTGTGTTGGCTGTAATGCGATTATTTGCCAACACTTTAAGTGTTATTACTAAAGCGTGACTTTTCTATAATGTAGGGTTGCACAAGAACGCAACTATCGTGATATAGAAGAGCTACATGTATATTCTGGACATTTGAAATATGGTTTTCTTGATTAGAAGCCCATTGACCAATTCTTACAGGGTGAAGGGTTTGTTAATTGTTGGTGAGTCAGTTTCTTCGCTGCAAATCTTTGACAATTGCAATCTATCCTTGAGACAGCAGGATCCAGTTCATCCCTTTGGGAACACAATTTCCAAACAACACCTACACTAATTTCTGGGATGTGGCTATTAGTGACTAAGCCAGCTTTTATTTCCCATTCCTAATTGCCCTGGGGAAGGTGGTTATGAGCTGAATTGTTGAGCCATGGCAGTTCTTGTGATGTAGAGGCAGGGAGTTCCCAATTTTGAACCAGCTGCAGTGAAGGAATTGTAATATATTTGCAAATCAGGATGGTGTGTGACTTGGAAGTGCATTTGCAGATGGTGGTATTCCCATGAATCTGCTGCCTTTGTCCTTCAGGTGGCAAAGTTTGCCAATTTAAAAGGGTCTGTTAAAGGAGGCTGCAATGCATCTTGTAGATGTTACAGATTGCTGCCGTGGTGTGTTTGTGGTGAAGTGAGTGAAAGTTGAAGGTGGTGGATGGAATGTCAGTCAAGCGAGATGCTTTGTCTTGGGTGTTGTCAAGCTGCTTGAGGACTGTTGAAACTACACAGCCAAATGAACGGTATTCTGTCACACTCTTGACTTGTGCCTTGCAGATGGTGGACAGGCTTTGGGAATATGGGAAGTGATCTCTTTTTACACCACAGAATTTGTAGCCTCTGATCTGCTCTTGTAGCCTAAAGAGACTGTCTATTCTCAAGTGTCCAAGACCTTGCAACAACAATAACACATGTATATGTAACATACTTTGTTGAAACTGAATTATCTATAACTACAAACATATTAAGGGAAAATACTGTGAATGCTGGAGATCTGAAATAAAAAAACAAAGTGCTGCAAAAACTCAGTCGGTCTGTCAGCATTGCTGGAGAAAGAGCTAATATTTCGAGTCCAATGATTCTTCTTTGATTCTCAGACCTGCTGAGTATCTCCAGCACTTTCTACCTTTTAAATATATCTTATCACACTATTTGCTCGAGCTATTACTTGGTGACAAGATTGATGAATATTTTTAAAGTTTTCAATTTTTTTCCCCCCTCCCATGATATTTCTAGAACTTAATTGTATACTAACAGTTACAACTCATTAATAATATATTAATCTTAATTACACTTCCTTCCATCTAATGTCAAGAAGAAATCTATTCCATCCTCCTAGAACCTTTGTCTGTCACATTTATCTAATAATGCCTCCAGAGCTTCCAAAATGTCTTCCCATTTCCTCAAATAGTTGATTGGGTCTTTGGAGGTGTCTGTTCCATTATCTGCTCTCTCTGCTGAATATTTTCAGCATGTTTTAAAAGATTCTGATTTCTAATAATCACAACTATTTCCTTTTGCTCATTTTCTTCTCCTTTAATAGGAAGTTAATATTTTTATGACCATAAATTATCTTTTTGCCATATTCCTTTCTTTGCAACAAATAGTGCTGATTAACATTAATCTGCCCAGGCATTATTGAAGCCCGACAGATTCAAAGTCATGGGTGGTTGCTGCGACTCATTTTGTAGCGTGCTCATCTCTGAATTAAAAGCTCGTGAGTTCAAATCACATTTGTTGTGATTCATGCATCAACCCAAACTTGAGCAATGAAACCTCCGACAGATCCTCAGCTATCACCCTCTCTCAGCTGATGATTAAACACTCCTCCACATTGAATATCAATTCCACATATATTTGGTTTTCTTCTCCTCATCCAACAAATCTTCAGGTCAAGTGGTGAGTCATTGCTGCACTTTGGCAAATAATCTAGTGAACTGAACACCCTCCCATATGGAGATAGACTATACTATTCCAACAATGTGTGAACATTCCTGTTTCCCAAACCAATCATTCTTTGGGAAAATTCATATCACATAAATTGATTATATTTAAATTTCAGAAGCAAGGAACTGGTATATCAACCTCTTGTGCCAGGCAGTATATTTAGTGATTTTATTGCAAGATCACACATTCTTTTTAAATAGTTTGCAAAAACTTCTTAATTACTATGTAAATTTTCAATGTATCATACTTTTTAGTTATTGTGCATATATTTAACAATGCTAAGTTTTCTGTTCAGCAGTTGTGATAATATTTTTTGCTTTGTACTGAAAAATATAACAATGCTCGAATACTGATTACCCGACTTCCAAAGTTATCTACTTTTATCCAACTAAGAGTACAAACTGTACATTATGTTGATGCACTGAGCTTCGACGCCTGTGTCATCTCACTGGATATTTACAGTAGTAGCTTTAACAGTATATTACCAATTATATTAAATGTACAAGAACAGATCAATCCTTGTAAATCATCTTTGCACTTTCCATTTTCATATAGATTTGGATTCTACTTGCTGCTGTGTTCACTATTGGTCAGAAAGGTAATTGGAAACTTCAATCAAATTATTGTCTGGATCTCTGAAGTAAACTGAAGTGATAGGACCCACAGCACCAGTTCGTTCAATAGGACCTTCTTCAATGTGAACACCACATGTCTGTTAACAAAATATCAAGAATCACTGGGAGTCATAATTATCTTCATAAAGCATTTTAAAACAATGCCAAGCTTGGAAAATCATTATTAAATTTGCTCATTAAATAAATTTACATCTCACTTCCCTTAAACTTGAATTCAATTTGATAAATGACAAGCAGAAGTGAGAATAGTGGAAATAGGCTTAATCTTGTAAAATTACAACTAGGGAAGTATATTTAAAAAGTTTCCAAAACAAAACTTAATGATGCTGGATTAAAATTACCCAGAATTCCTGCTTGTATTGGGTCTCTGAAATATTTCATTATCACATGATTTTCATAATGAGAGGTTTCCACAGTGGCAGAGCAGTAAAATGATGAATTTTACACTGGGTTGTTCATAATGTTATTATGGAGAAAGCAGAAAAATGTTTCAAATAAATTCTGGGTGCAATTTCATTTCGGATGCTTCGTTTCCTACTGCCAACCCTTCATTAAGAACTTTGTTAACAAGCATACAGACAGGTGTTAACAAACAAAAAAAAGTTCTAATTCAAAACAGAGATTTGTTGTTTGCTTTACAATTTTAGAATCCCCAGACAATCCACTATAAAGACATTAAATGTATGAACTGTAGCTCTTGGTAAAGGGAAATGTATAATACAGTAATTCAAAATTTTAAAGCATCTCCTAGACATTTTCAATGATCATCAAGTTCTCCTATGTAAAAACAGTTTGCTTTATTCACATTGAATATTGTTTGACTAACCTTAAGATGTTCAATTACTTTATTGACTGGTGTTTTTGTGATCAAACAGACATCTATGGATCCTGCTGTTGGCTTGTGTGCCTTTGGCTCAAATTCTTTCCCAACTTCGTGCAGATTGAATTTCTGATTCCCAAAGGAAAGTGCTTTGCGGTTGCCCTGTTTTAAGAGATCCACCATCATAAAAACATTTATTAGCAATATCGAAAACATTTTTTTCAGCAAAGGTGTCAATGGTTCAGTGAACTTGTTCAGAAGAGTCTTTAGACTGGAAACAGTAATTCTGATTCTCTCTCCACAGATGTTTCCAGAACAGTTAAGTTTCTCCAGCATTGTTTTTTAGTTCAGACTTCCAGCATCTACAGTATTTTGCTAACTTGTGGGATACAAATCCTAGTCATGTGTACTTTTGACATATCATTAGTCATTACAGATTGAGCATAGTCATCTCTGTGAAGGAGAAGTAATCACAGGTGATCTTAAAATCGTGACCTATTGGCTATAATTCACAAATATATTCTTGTCGGCTGCACCAGGACACAACTGATTTCCTCTCACCTGGACATGTAAATATTCAACAGCATGGTCTTATATGCAATACTGCCTTTCCTGGCTGATTGCTCACATTATTAAAAATCCCTTCAGTTTCTGTTATTCTGCACGTAAGGTTAATGACACTATGGCCAATGGATCCACAGCAGGGGTTATTGTTGTTGTGACTGTGGTACTACAAAGATGCAGCAAAATGAAGGATGAGCAATTTCACAAGCAAACCTAGTACTGGTAGCAACCTGCAACAGCTGCCAAAAGCCTCCACTTGACCTTACATCTGAAGGTCCCTTCAGGGTGCAAAGAAGGAACAAGATGCAAAATCGCTATCAGCCTCAATACCATTTCCCCCAGAGGAGCTAGGTGCATTGCTGCTACAACTTGAGGAAATCTAAGGACACAGTCACAATACCATGCTAACTAGTGGAGTGGGACTTGTGACCTGAATCCATAGGTGGCCAACAAGATGTGGAATCTCTCAATTCTTTACCCACAAGTATAAGAAGGCTGTACCTGATGCCATTTTTGCCATATCACACCACCTCTTGTCATATTCCTGTGACAAGATTAGTGTGCAGTCCAAACAATAGGTTTTGCTAACATAGTTTGATTCCCTCAGGTGAAGAGCACTATAGGATATATTTTGTGTTGAGTGTCTCATTTCATAACAAAGCGGACTTCATGAACAGAAAAGGATTCCAGTCCATCAATGTGAAAGCCATCTGTCATCACTGGTACCACATCTTAGAAGTTTGCATAAGGTACCATGGAAGGTGCAAAAATGCTTATACCCTTAAGACAGAGATATTATTTCTGGCCTGCCTTACAAGGGTAATTACTGGGACACTTCCAATTCAGGAAGTCATTAATTATAGGTCGTTCTGCTATAACACGGTAGTTGCATTCCTTTGCAACCAAGCAGTGTGGAAAAACGCACTATGGAAAATGCTATGGAAAATCGCTACATTAATTCATTAGAAAGTTTGTGTTATTCAAACAGCATTCACAATTCATTGATTGTATTGACAAAACATGCATTACACCAGAACGACCTGTACACAACTTTCTTACTGCGGCAAACTCAAGATGCAAAGCAGTTTACTCTTCCACTGGAATCATTGTGAAGCAGACAATAAGCTTCGGAAGATGAGGTTTCCATATTTGGATTGGTCTGGAAGAGGAAGGCTTTGCAGTACTCTCCACACAGAATGAATCACATGATCCTGGGATGTTGGTTTTCTGCACAACTGGAGCTGGCAAAGACGGTCGCAATGGATACTAAAGAAGTGGGAGAGTGGTAGCACAATTATGAGGAGGAAGATGAGCACAAGAACCATGATATATTTAGTATGATGGAACAGTGCAAACATACGGCAATCATCCCATAATGCTGGGTGAGGAAAGTTACTTTGCCAGTGTTTTCAAAGGCGGGTGAACTTTTGATTGTTCCATTTTAATTACAAATTACAGCATGATTTTAGTTTTAATCACTTGTGGGATGTGGCCATCGCTGGCTGGCCAGCATTGATTGCCCTTCCCTAGTTACCCTTGAGAAGATGATGGTGAGCTGCCTTCTTGAACCACTGCTGTCCAGGTGATGTAGGTTGACCCATAATACTATTAGGGAAGTAATTCAAGGATTTTGACCCAGTGACAGTGAAGGAATGGCGATATATTTCCAAGTCAGGATGGTGAGTGGCTTGGAGGGGATTTTTGCTATTGAGTATTGGTATTTGACGGAATATTTGTGGATATAGTGGCAATCAAACATGCTGCTTTGTCCTGGAAGGTATCAAGATTCTTGGATGTTGTTGGAGTTACACTCATCTGGACAAGTTGGGGGTATTCCATGCTCCTGAATTATGCCTTGTAGATGGTAGACAGACTTCGAGGAGTAAGGCGGCGAGTTACTTTCAGCACATTCCTACCTGCTCTTGTAGCCACTGTATTTATATAGCTAGTCCAGTTCAGTTTGGTCAATGGTAATCCTGAGGATGTTGACAGTGATGGATTCAGTGATTGCAATGCCATTGAATGTCATGGAGTGGTGGTAAAATGTCTCTTATTGAAGATGGTCATTGCCCGACATTTCTGTGACATGAATAATACTCAACACGTTTCATTTCAAGCCTGGATATTGTCCAGGTCTTGCTTCATTTGGGCATGGACTGCTTCAGTATTTGAGGATTTGTGAACGGTGGTGGATACTGTGAAGTCATCAGTGAACATCCCCACCTCTGACCTTACGATGGAAGGAAGGTCATTGATGAGACAGCTGAAGATGGTTGGGCTGAGGACACCATTCTGAGGAACTCCTGGAAAGATGTCCCAGAACTGAAATGACTGACCTCCAAAAACAACAGCTATCTTCCTATTTACAGGTATGACTCTAACCAGAAGTAAGTGCTCCCCTAATTCCCACTGACTCCAGTTTTGCCTGGGATCTTTAATGCCACACTTGGTCAAATGCAGCCTTGATGTCAGGGACTGCCACTCTCATCTCACCTCTGGAATTCCGTTTCTTTGTCCATGTTTGAACAAATGCTGTAATAAGATCAGGAGCTGAGTGGTCCTGGCGGAACCCAGACTGGGCATCATGAACAGGTTATTGCTGAGCAAAAGCTGCTTGATAGCACTGTTAATGACACCTTCCATCACTTTATTGATGATTGAAGGTAGAGTGATGGGACAGTAATTGGTTGAATTGGATTTGTCCTGCCTACAGGACTAGCTGGGCAATTTTCCACATTGCTGGATAGATGTCACTGTTGTAGATGTACTGAAACAGATTAGCTAGGAGTGTAGCAGGTTCCTCAGCACAAATCTTCAGTGTTACTGCCAGAATATTGTCAGAGGCCATAGCTTTTTCAGTACCCAATATCTCCAATTGTTTCTTCATTTTGAGCGGAGTGAACCAGATTGGCAGAAGGCTAGCACCTGTGATGTTGGGGACCACTGGAGGAGGCTGAGATGGATCAATCACTCAGCATTTCTAGCTGCAGATTATTGTGATTGCTTTATCCTTATATTTCACACCAATGTGATAGACTCCCCTATCATTGAGGGTGAGGAACCTCTTCCACTAAATTGTTTAACTGTCCACCATCATTCACAATTGTATGTGGCAAACACGAGGAGTAGGACTTTGAACTATTTTCTTCATTGTCTGCCATTTTTCCTGAACTGTCCTTTGTGCTCAATCCTATTCCAGCCAACCCTACCCTTATTCCTCTATATATCATTATTTCAGTTTAATACACTCATTTCTGTCACTAGGTTGTCACGCTCGAACTGAATGCTAAATCCTGTCATTTTACAACTATTGTTTCTTCGGGTATTTATTAAACCTGCCTCATTATACATTAAGAGATCAAAAATAGCCTGATCCCTGATTGAATCCACAACCCAATTCTAGGAAACTGTCTCAAATACATTAATTTTTCTGCATGATTATCTCAATCTACATGAAGATTAAAGTCACGGATGATTGCCTTTTTTTATATGCTCTCATTATCTCATGAATTATTCTCTGTCCTACTGCACAGCTACTGTTGGGGAGATGGAGACCAGCAGACTACTTCCACTGGAGTCTTCTTTTTTTTTTAAACTCTATCCAAATGAATTCTACATTCGTAGATCCATGATTTCTTGCTAATGTAGTTATTCCATCTTGTATTAACAAATACAATACATTTTCAAAGGACTGAGTGAACACTGTTGGAAAAATCTCCCTTAAATATGGAAAAGGTTTTCAATTCTGGATGCATTTGAATTTTTGAACTGATTTAAATGTGAGTTTAGCATTTGAGAAAGGAAGTAAACCATCTCAATATGAAGCAGACATATGCAATTATTTCCTTTTGTGACCAAGAAAAAGAATATAAGATCAGAGAGGATGTGCTAGAACTGAATGAATCATTAGGAGAATGTGAGGACTGCAGATGCTGGAGATCAGGTGCGAGAGTGTGGTGCTGGAAAAGCACAGCAGGGGAGGCAGCATCCAAGAAGCAGCAATGAGGCTCATTCCTGTTGAAGGGCTTATGCCCGAAATGTCAATTGTCCTACTCCTTGGATGTTGCCTGACCTGCTGTGCTTTTCCAGCACCACACTCTCAACTCTGAATGAATTATTAGTTAGGCCAGAGCTTGAACTGTGTGCAGGTCACCTCATTATAGGAAGGATGTCTTTGCACTTGAGAAGGAACAGAGGACATTTAGAAGGTTTTTGCCAGGACTGAAACACTGTAGCTATGCAGAAAGATTATATAGACTGCATTTCTTCGCCTTGGAACAGAGGAGGCTGAGGACAGATTTGATTTCAATGTATAAAATTGACCTGGACACAATGGAGGGGAGGGCTTAGTTACTTTAGTAAATCGATCAGTAACTAGAGGTCTAAATTTAAACTAATTAGTCAAAACATTAGAGCAGGGAGGAGCAAAAAATAATGTGTCACACAGACAGTGATAGAGGTTTGGAATTCAGTCCCTAAGAGGGTAATGGGGTAGAAACCCTTGGCTCATTTAAGAGATGTCTCAAAACGTACCTCAAATGCTGTAGTATGTAGGGCTGTGCATCAAATGCTGAGAAGTTTGACTACACGGAGTGTCTTATTTTTCAGCCAGTGCAGACAAAATCAGTCAAATGGCCTTTTTCTATGCCTTAAACTTTCAATAATTGTATAAATATAGCTTTACCTTGAAAGTGGTAACTTCCATGCCTAAAGTTTGGGAGTAGAATGCCACAGTATCTTCAATGCTCTTTACAGTCAGAACAATGTGATCCAATCCTGCGATCTGGATTGGCGAGGAAGTATTCTTCAATCTGAACTGAATCAAACTCTACACAGGACATGAACATTGAAAAGAAATGTAGAAAATTATAGTAAAGCATCACTTCAGTGTGCCATTTCCCATATAAAGTACAGAGAATATGTACAGTCACGACAATCAATTACTCTAAATACCTTTGCAACAATGTACTCTGAAGAATTATTCTACTCTCAGAATTCCTGTGCCCAAGCTTGTTAAGGGAGACAGTAGCTATGAAGCAGGGAACCAAGTTTTGAATCCCAGTGTGGATTTTGCAAGTTCATTATAGATCTCACTATCTAACAATGAAACAAAGCTAAAACAATGAAACATCATCTAATTAAACACTTTCCCGAAAACGTGCACTAACAACTGCAGATGGATTTCTAAACCTAGTGAAGAAAAAAACTATTGTATATTGTACAATTTATGTCAAAGGAATTTTTAAAGATGAGACAACTTTCTTGTCATTGGAAAATGTTTCTCTTTATTTACTCCATCAAAACTCTTCATGTGATTCAGACGTCTATTCTTCAAACTCTTCCATTCATTCTCCCTTTCAAATCTCTGCTATCTGGTAAGTCACTCTGCACCTTCTTTAAGCCCTTGACAGCTTTCCTATTACTGTAATATGACACCTATAATTGCCCAATCCTCTAGCTAGTGAGTTATAAAGAATTAACGTTGCTTCTTTGTTTCTATAACTAGGATGTGTGCTGCCCAGACTCCCTCCCAACCCACTTCCAAACTTGGCATTAGACTTGGATAGCCACTGATGGACACTCAATCCCGGGTCAGATTATTCTGCTGCCGACACTGCGTTGTTCCGGAGACGAACGTCAGTTGTGAAGAGCTCGGGAAAAGCACACGGACAAGAATATAATTCCTTTATGCCCCATGTTTTGTTTAGTATAAAGGTGAAATGAATTTACCTGCCGGTAAACACCACGACAACGGTAGCCTGTAAAAAACAAACTCTTTAAAAGCGCCATGTTGCTTAAAGTACTGGAACTTGCAGCTACTTCCTGAAGTGGAACTGACTCCACTTCCTCTCAAGTGTAGTCTGCTTTGGGCAGTGCGAAGTACAAAGGAGCACCTTTCATTTCGCCACCTTTGTGCTGAACAGAGCAGTCAAGGAAAACATTTCAGCTACTGATGTGAATGAGACTTTCACAAATCCCTTTGTTTCGTCAATTACAACAGTAAACCTTACTCCTTCACAAACCCCTTTGTTCCATCAGTCCTACCGGACCCACACAATTAGAGCATTTTAAATAAACGAAATTAAGGGAAGCTCAGAATTAACCTAAACAAAACAAATTCTATTTTTGGTCTTTGATAGCCTGACGTAAATGACTTTGGATCATATAAACCTTTATAAGGTCATCCCTCAGCCTCTACTCACCGGGGGTGGGATGTCCCAGGCTGTCCAGCCTTATAACTCAAATATTCCAGTTCTGGATAACATGTTTATAAGCCATTTCTTTGCACTTTTTCCAGGATAATAACATCCTTCCTATAGCAGGGTGACTAGAATTTGCATGTACTACTCCAAATGTGGCCTTAGCAATATCCTGCACAGTTGTTAACTCCTGTACTGAATGCACTGGCCAGTGATGGCAGCATGCCATATGCCTTATCCTGCATGCTTGGTGATGCCACTTTCAAAGAACAATGTGCCTGCATCCCAACTCTCTCTGTTTGACAACACTCTCCAGGACCTAACATTAACTGTTTAAATCCTGGGTAAAAACAATGACTGCAGATGCTGGAAACCAGATTCTGGATCAATGGTGCTGGAAGAGCACAGCAGTTCAGGCAGCATCGAGGAGCTTCAGCAAAATCGATGTTTCGGGCAAAAGCCGTTTAAATCCTGTCCTGGCTTGTCTTACCAAAATGCAACACCTCACATTTGTCTGAATTAAACTCCATTTGCCTTCCTTGGCCCACTGACCTAGTCAATCAAAATCCTATTGGACTTGAAGATAACCTTCTTCACTGTCCACTGTACCACCAATTTTGGTGTCATCAGCAAACTTACTAACCATGCCTCCTACATTTTCATCCAATTTGTTTATACAACTGAAAAACAACAGTGAACCCAGCACCAATCCTTGCAGGAGGCAGCTGGTCACAGCCTTCCAGTCAGAACAACTATCCTATACCACCACCCTCTGTCTCTTACAGGCAAGCCATTTTGTATCCAATTGGCTGGCTCTTCCTGGATCCCATGTGATTTAACCTTACCAGCCAGGCTACCGTTTGGTACTTTGTCAAAGACTTTGCTAAAATCCATGTAGACAATTTTATCACCCAGCCTGCATCTATCTTCCTGATCACCTCTTCAAAATATTCAATCACATTTGTGATACACACACACAAAGCCATGCTGATCATCCCAAATCAGTCGTTGCCTTTCCAAATGCATGTAGATTCTTGTCTCAGAATCTCCTCCATCAAATTACCTGCTACTGACGTCAGGCTGTCTGTCTGTAGTTCCTTGACATTTCCTTGCAGCCTTTCCTGAATAAAGGCACAACATTAGCCACTCTCCAGTTTTCCGGCACCTTACCTGCAGCTGTCAATGATACAGTCTCTGCTAGGAGCCCAGCAATTTCTTCCCTGTCTTTCCACAAGACCTAAACTTGATCACATCTTTGTATTTATCTATCTATATGCATTTTAAGACCATAAACCTCTTATTCTGTAATGTAGACTCTTTTCAAGATATCACTATTTACTTCCCTGAGTTCCCTAGCTTCCATGTCTTTCTCCATGGTAAATACTGACAAGAAATATTTGTTTCAGATCTCACCCATCTGCTGTGGTTCCACACATGGATGATCTCATTGATCTTTAGGGGACCCATTCCTCTCTGTGGTTACTGTTTTAGCCTTAATATACTTGTGGAATCTCTGGATTCTCCTTGACATTGTCTGCCAAAGCTATCTCATGTCCCCTTTTTGCCTTCCAGATTTCCCTCTTATATGTACAACGATGTCCCCTCTACACTCAAGGGATTTACTTGAACCCAGCTGCCTACCCATGATGAATGCTTCTTTCTTTTTCTTGACCAGAGCCTCAGTACCTCTAGTCACCCAGTGTTCCCTTCTCCTGCCAGCCTTATCCTTTACATTAACAGGAACATGCTGGCCCTGAACTCTTGTTGTCTCACTGCTGAAAACCTTCCACTTGCCAGACATCCCTACACCTGAGAACAGCCTTCCCCAATCAACTTTTGAAAGTTCCTGTCTAATACAATCAAAATTGGTTTTGCTCCAGTTTAGAACTTTAACTTGTGGACCAGGCCTATTCTTTTCCATAACTACTTTAAAACTAATAGAATTATGGCTACTGATCTCAAAGTGCTCACCCATTAACACCTTACTCACTTGTCCCACCTTATTTCTTAAGAGATTGTCTAGTTTTGCCTCTTCTCTCTTAGGGCCATTTAAGTTTGATTGAACTTTTTTTTCCTGAACACACTTAGCAAATTCCTCCCCATCCAATGCCTTAGCACTATGGCAGCCCTAGTCTATGTTTGGAAAGTTAAAATCCTCTACTGTTACAACCCTATTATTCTTATATCTCTCCCTATATATTTGTTCCTCGCTGTGGAATTAGTTTTATAAAAAATATTTTGTTAAGTTTTGAAAACTATATGGTCTCCTAACTGGTGACTTTTGGTTGTACAGTGGCCTAATTTCATGGTTTCGAGTCCCATTCCAGAAATTTAGGGCAAATTTTCACTGGCAAACTGAGTTTGTGTGCAGGTTTGGGGTTAATTCCACAAATCTCACTAACATACTAGGATAGACTGAGAAATCCAATATGATCTTTGTTATGCTTTTCTTCACACTGTGCTTTTGTATGTACATAGTAGGTGATCAAAATGCATCAACCAAACATAATGGATTGGTTTGACAGAGAAAGGTGCTATTTCATTCATTCAGGATCAGAGACGTTGGCAGCATATTATACAATTGGTGAACTTCCAATCATCTGAGTTGGTAGTTTCCTCTGAATAAATATGCGACTATGTTTTAATCACGTGACACTTGATGTATTGCTGGAATGAATGTTTGATGCTGCAACATTCAGCTATTTGTACTTTGCAGATAATTCACAGGCTGACCCATTTATCTATTTTTCTTTAAAACTTTTAACTTTTGGGGCTCAACCTTATGTTTTCAACAAATGTATGTTTATGGTGTTCCTAATTCTGCTTCTATTTAGTAAGTAATATTCTTACTCTCTGTTAACTGAAGAAAACTTGGATAAATAGACACCTTTTAAAATATTAGTTTGTTTGGGTCTAGAAGAAAGGCATCCAGAAGAGAGGATCTGCTTTGAAACACCAATCTCTCTCTGGAATAGATGAGACTTGAACCCAAGCAGCTAGGTTCAGAGATAGGGATACTAACACAGCATGACAAAAGCCCACTCTTGAATAAATAATAGGTGTCAGATAAAACTCGGCTGACAGGACATCCATCACTCACTTTAAGTTGGTTTGAAATCCAATTGTACACTTCAATTAGGCTGGAAGTTTCCACTCACTCACAGCCAGCAGTTAAAGTGAACTACCTGCTCAACACCAATTGCTTAACAATGAAAGTAGTTCCACTTTTGAGGTATGTGGCCTCTTTACCAAGATCAGCGTTATTCCCATGTTTCCTAAAATTATTGTATTGCCTACAACTTTTACCATACCAGAAAGGAATCAGCCCAAAACCTATAACAAAAGAATGGGAAATCTTTGGTTTCTCATGATTGGTTTTCCATGCCTTTTGTGTACCTGTTATCTGTTATTTAAATGTGGGACAAGAATCATTAATCAGAAATACTTTCTAAATTAACATTTTCTTTCATTGCATGAAAGGTAACATCAAGTGGGGTCTACTGCAGGTGACAAATCCTTTTTGCAATGTGATTAAATACAAGTAAAACATGACCAACTGTTTTCAGGATAGAGAAGCGATAAATTCATTGAAAGGTTTGCTGTACTGTGGTTAATTATGGTTGACATTATTTAGAAAAATAATAAATGTTGGAATAAATATCCATGGGTTAAATTTTGTTGCATGTATTGAAAACAGTGACAGATATTAAATATTAATCTCATTCTGGGGTTATTGTTCTGAATTATTGTAGAATTTTCCAATCAATGCAATATGCCAATGTTTTGAGTACTTAACAGAATCGATTTTTTTACATATGTGCATTAGCAGCACCAGAAAGCTTCCACTGGTTCCTCTTTTATTGGCAGTACCAGATTCTGAATGTAAGTCATGTTAAATGTGAGCACTGTGTTCATTGTCCCCTGTGTTCACAAGATTCATAGATCAAAAGAAAATTGGAAACTTTACAGATTTAAGAGAGAAACTTAGAGGAAAGTATGTAAACTTTCTACACTGTGATATGGAAGTATTATCTTGAGAAAGCTCTCTCAAGATAATACTTCCATATTGCAGCATAGTACTTCTAGAATCTTAGCAGAAATGGAATTGGTCCACAGGAAGGCAATGTTGTTTCAGCTACAGGTGCAGGGTTAAATATTCCAAGATAAAATAGCATGTCAAAAATCTAACATGATATTTCTCACTTCCACCATTTACTGAGGTGAGTTGAGATAGAGTAGGAAATCCCCAAAGTAATGCTGTCTCTGTAATGTGAATATGTTCAGACATAATCACTTCTGACATTAACTCAATACCCTGACATTAATTTCGCAGCTTGTAGATTTCTCAACGTGTGAAACTTACCAGAGTGAACCAAACAAGAGCACAATGAGGAACAAGAGATCAATAAAATTAACAGTCTGGAAAGCTTTTCAAAGATTAAACTGCACAACTATTTCCTTGCCTCAGTGAAAGGCAGCTCCTCAGAGCAATTGTTCAGAGCAAAACTTAATTGCTTTGAGAAAAATTCCAAAATATTGGAAGTCATTGCTGTCCTGATATTTTACAAACTACAATCCAACCTTCCCTGTTCTCAGTTTTCACAGCAGCATGGGAGCAGCTTCTGCATCTCCATCTTGGACATCAGATGAGGGCACAAGCAGCAGCAACACCAACATTAATCAGAGCAACATGATTAAAACCAACAACTGCTCAGCTTCATTCCATTTAGCCTCATGCTGCTTGAGGGGCACAAATCTCGAGGTCACAGGAGTGACCTTGGTTTTCTAATTTGTCTAGTTTCCTAATTTCTATTTACCCCTTTCTTGAAATTAATTTATTCATTTCTAACCGACTGAGACCATTCTGTAACTAAATAAATGTTGGAAAATCTGTCTCCACTATCACTGCTGTGACCTCTTTTTGAACCTTAAGATGTACTGACAATATTTCATGAAATATTTCAAGAAAAAAGTGCTTCCACTTGACTTACTCCAACTGTTTCCTACAATAGATGAGCGTCTGTAAATTGCTCTCAAGTAGTTATGCCATTACCCTACAGAGCTTTCTTGGGGGTAAGGGGTTGGAATACCAATGGGTGTAATATCAGCATATCATAATTTCCCTTATCAAGTTATATTGTTGTACAAAACATATTTAAATTATCCTATTCCATACAATTCCATATTTAAGTGAATGCAAATCTTTGTAGTGCAAGAATTACAGAACCAGAACATTATTGGCATACAAGCATATTTCTCAGAATGAAAAGAAAGCATTTTCACTCAGCCACCTATTGACTGGAAAAACATCCTGTTTATGAAGCCAAGAGAATTGACTTTGCTGCCCTCATTATTGATACTTACAACAACTTCCAATAAACCCTGTAATTTAGTACATGATATGCTTTCCTTTTAGCTAATAGGTACTTTACAGAGTGAAGTAACATTATTGCCTGCTTGTGTACAGTTGATAGTTCCTGGTGTGGTGTGGAAGGATTCCATTGTTTGAAGATTTAATTCGAGAAGAAATGTTTTGTTACTTCTGTTCCAGACATTGATTAAATCCTGCACAATGAGTTATCTCTTTCATAGTGCTACTGAAGATCAATTTTCTCAGAGGTGTTGGGGAAATATAAAGTAGTTTCTGAATTAATGATTATGCTCAAATACTTCAGAGGCACTGGCTCCTGCATTTATTGGCATTTTATCATCCTTTTGCTCATCACAATTCAAAAGAATACACCATTGATGCACACAAAGTGACACCCATTCTCTCTACTTTGTATGATGTAATGTTAAATGTTAAAGCAACTTAGAATAATAAATCAAAATAATAGTAAGGTCACAAAAGTAATTTGGTCAAGGTTGAATGCCTGATCTTCTAACCCAGTCAATGTCACATTCTTTTTACTGATGATATCCTGCAAAATGTAACTAATAAAATAAATTAGAATGTAAGACTGGTCAATTAGATTTGACAAAAAGGTTCAAGATACAATTAGATCTAGTTGGAGATAATAAAATTTGATTCATGTCAAGAATTAAGTCATCTGGCACTAAAATGAAGTTGAAAACAATATCAAATATTAGGTTTTCTGCGGTCAAATGTAACCTAGCACTTTTCTACACTGAAAAATGGCAAACTTTCCTGAGGATTCTAGCTGTTATAAATTGTTGGAATAATTGCCTTAATACTGTTATGGATCAGGCTGGACCCCCTTAAAACAATTCAAGAAGGTTGCCCAGACCCTAACCTTTCTCGTAGTTGTAAGGTCAATATTCCAGGAGCAAGTCAGCTGGTCAAAGCACTCGCTTTTAAACAAAAGAGAATTTATTTATTCACGAACAAAAGAAAACAGAATTTAGAATAACATTACTATTTGAAAACACAACTGACATGAAAATGCAACTTAACAAAGAGCTGATATGATTCTCATAATACACCCCTGAGCAAAAGACTAAATTCAAACACAGGTTTTTGCAGGAGAGATGTCAGAGAGAGAGTGGATCAACATGGAGCTGTTTCTTTGGGTATCCAGCTAAAGCTTGACCAGCAGCTTCAAACAAACTGCTTGCTCAAACCAAACCAATTGAGGGAAAAACCCTGAACTGGAAGAACTGGCACTCCCCTTTTGTTGTACAAGTTTTTTTTAAGAAAAACATTAAAAGCCTTTTCAAATAGATATTTCCAGACATATCTTAACCTCTGTCTTTATGATCCCTCTCGAGAAAAAGCTATTAACTGTATAAGTCCTTCTAAGATTTGCTTTCCCAGAATGCTGCACCTCACATTTATCTAAACTAAACTCCATCTGCCTCTCCTCAACTCGTTGGCCCATCGGATCAAGATCCTGTTGTAATCTGAGGTAACCTTCTTCGCTGTCCACTACACTTCCAATTTTGGTGCCATCTGCAAACTTATTAACAATACCTTGTATGTTCACATCCAAATCATTTACATAAATGATGAAAAGTAGTGGACTCAGCACCGATCATTTTCCCAGAATGCTGCACCTCACATTTATCTAAACTAAACTCCATCTGCCTCTCCTCAACTCGTTGGCCCATCAGATCAAGATCCTGTTGTAATCTGAGGTAACCTTCTTCGCTGTCCACTACACTTCCAATTTTGGTGCCATCTGCAAACTTATTAACAATACCTTCTATGTTCACATCCAAATCATTTACATAAATGATGAAAAGTAGTGGACTCAGCACCGATCATTGTGGCACTCCACTGGTCACAGGTCTCCAATCTGAAAAACACCCTCCACCACCACCACTCTCTGTCTTCTATCTTTGAGCCAGTTTTGTATCCAAATGGCTAGTTCTCTCTGTATTCCATGAGATCTAACCTTGCTAACCTGTCTCCCATGGTTACTGGTTACTGAAGTCTATATAGATCACGTCTACCGCTCTGCCCTCATCAATTCTCTATGTTAAGTTTCCACATGGTAGGCTATTGGAGAAAATATGGAGGCATGGGATTGAAAGTGATTTAGCAATTTGGATTAGAAACTGACTTTCTGTTGGAAGGCAACAAATCGTGGTTAGTGAAAAATATTCAGCTTGGAGTCCAGTGGTGTGCCACAAGGATCTGTTTTGGGACCATTGCTGTTTGTCATTTTTATAAATGACTTGGACGCAGGCATGGGTGGATGGGTTAGTAAGTTTGCAGATGATACTGAAGTCGGTGGAGTGGTGGACAGTGTGGAAGAATATTGAAGGTTGCAGGTAGACCTGGATAAACTGCAGAATTGGGCTGAAAGGTGGCAAATGGCATTCAATGCAGATAGATTCACTTTGAGAAGAATAACAGGAAGGCAGAATACTGGATCAACGGAAAGATTCTTGGTAGTGTGGATGTGCATAGGGATTTTGGGGTCTATGTACATAGGTCTCCGAAATTTGCCACCCAGGTTGATAGTGCTGTTGAGGCATACGGTGTGTTAGATTTTATTCGTAGAGTGATTGAGTTCCGGAGCCATGATGTCAAAATGCTAGTGCGTCCTCACTTGGAGTTTTGTGTGCAGTTCTGGTCGCCCCATTACAAGAAGGATGTGGAAGCATTAGAAAAGGTGCAGAGGAGATTTACCAGGATGTTGCCTGATCTGGAGTGAAGGTCTTATAAGGAAAGGCTGAGGGACTTGGGTCTGTTCTCGTTGGAGAGAAGAAGGCTAAGAGGAGATTTAATAGAGACATACAAGATGATCAGAGGATTAGATTGGTGAACAGTGAGAGTCTTTTTCCTAGGATGATGACATCTGCTTGTATGAGAGGGCATTGCTGCAAATTGAGGGGTGATAGATTTAAGACAGATATCAGAGGCAGGTTCTTTACTCAGAGAGTGGTAAAGGGCGTGGAATGCCCTGCCTGCCAATGTAGTTAACTCAGCTACATTAGGGGCATTTAAACAGTCCTTGGATAAGCATGTGGATGATGATGGGATAGTGTAGGATGATGGGCTTGCAACATGGAGGGCCAAAGGGCATGTTTGCGCTGTATTGTTCTATGTTCTATGTTACTTCTTTTAAAAACTCAATCAAGTTCGTGAAACATGATTTCCCAGGCACAAAGCCATGTTGACTATCCCTAATCAGTCCTTGCCTTTCCACATTCCCCCCTTAAAAAACATCATCAGTATCCAAAGATGGCTTCAATGTAAAACCCCTTAATCTTATACAGTTAGCACCCTACAACATATTATGTTATTTTGATTATAAATATGCAAATATGCATGACTACATTGTGCTGCAGTCGTTTACTCCTGTCACCAAATGCCTCTGTTTCTCGTCCAAGTCTCAACAACGTGTCAGCAATCACATTTTACATCCTGCCACATGTACAGTTTTCAAACTGAATGGCTGTAACAAGTTCCATCTAAACAATCTGGAATTTTTGACCTTAAATTTCTTCACAAACTTTAATAGATTATGATCAGTGTTAATGATTGTCTCAGATATATTACTGGTAACATAAAGTTTGAAAAGGTATAACGCCAGCACCAAGCTCAAAGTCGCCTTCTCAACTGTTGAATATTTCTGCTAATAAATATTCAATTTCCTGGAGACATATATGATAGGTCTTTCTATCTTCTCATCATCTTCCTGTAAGAGCAAAGCACCAACACCCACATTACTCACATTGATAGCTACTTTGCGTAATTTTGCGTAATTAGGTGTGGCTAACACTACAGCAGTGGTTCACACAGTTTTCAGGCTGTCAAATGCCTTCTGACAGTCTGCTGTCCACTGAAATTTCTTGCCTTTCTTCAGTAATTCAGTGAGTGGAGCAGCAACACTGCTAGAATTTGGTATAAAGTTCCGATAAAATCCACTTAATCCCAGGAATCATAGTACTGCTCTTTTTGTTGATGATGTGGGAAACTCCCCAGTTAACTGTTTTTGCATTCCATGGGGCCATTTGTCCATGTTCAATGACATGACCCAGGAAGGTGACTTGGGCTTTGGCAAATTCACTTCTAGCCAGGTTTATCACCAAGCCTGCCTTCCGAAGTCAATTGAACAATGTGCAAATGTTCCTTCCATGTGTGACTAAAAATCACCTGGTCATCAATATATATGACACAGTTGGGTAATCCGGAAATGACCTTATTGTTTAGTATTTGAAATGTGGCTGGCGCATTTTTCAAATTAAATGCATGATCTTAAACTGATACAGTCCATTCGGAATTATGAGCCAAAATTGTCTTCATTCCTTTGGACAAAGATACCTGCTAGTATCCTCTGAGCAAGTTCCACATGGAAATTTAAATTGCTTGTCCCACCTTTTCAACACAGTCTTCCAAATGTGGAATCGGATATGCATCAGTCTTTGTAACTCCAATGACTTTGTGATAGTCCACCAATAACCATTGGGTATCATCTGGTTTTGGCACCATTAATATGGGTGAACTCCAGTCACTGCATAAAAGCAAATTACTGCGGATGCTGGAATCTGAAACCAAAAAAAAAGAAAATGCTGGAAAACCTCCCTATTTCTCCTTGTTTTAGCTTTGACAAAGGGTCAGTTAGACTCGAAACATCAGCTCTTTTCTCTCTTTACAGATGCTGCCAGACTTGCTGAGATTTTCCAGCATTTACTCTTTTTTGGCTCCAGTCACTGCAACTCAGTTAGATTATGTCATCTTGGAGCATGTGTTCAATCTCCTTTTGAACCTATGCCAACTTTAGAGGGTTATGCCTATTAAGATGTTGTTTAATCAGAACAGCATCTCCTATATATGTCATACATAATTAGCTTAGTACTTCACAGTTTATTTCCAACTATCTCCCCATGAGATAGCAATAACTCTTTCAGGTCATTTTGATATTCCTCTGGAAATTAACTCAATAATTTATCCAAATTTTTGACAACTTCCTCATTGTCCAATTTAATTTGAGGAATATCCAATTCAGAATCCTCTGAACTTGATTCTTCACTCTGTGTTGAAACCAATGACATAGTCTCCTTTTGCTTCCCTTCCCTTCAGAATCCTCTGAACTTGATTCTTCACTCTGTGTTGAAACCAATGACATAGTCTCCTTTTGCTTCCCTTCCTGTCAAAATACTTTTTCAGCATATTCACATGACACACTCTGGAAAAGTTATTTTTGTATGGAGTCTTTATCAAAGATTTCACCTCACTTAATCTCCTTTCAACTTGATAAGGTCCACTAAACCTTGCTTTTAAAGGTTCACCTATCACTGGCAGTAACACTAACATTTTATCCCTAATAGCAAAATTGCAAGTCTTTGATTTCTGGTCTGCTTCCTGTTTCATTGTATGCTGTGATACTTCTAAATGCTGTCCAACCAACCTCCCTGTGCCACTTAATTATTCCCTAAAATTTGACACATAGTCCAAATATGTGGACTCTGAATTATGACTTATTAATTTCTACTTCATCGATTTTAGTGATCCTCTCACTTCATGTCCAAAAACTAATTCAAATGGATTGAATTTGGTTGATTCATTTGGTGCATCCCTGATCGCAAAAAGTACAAGTGGAATTCCTTTATCCCAATCATCTGGATAGCCTTGACTATAAGACCCCAACATGGTCTTTCATGTCCAAAAACTAATTCAAATGGATTGAATTTGGTCAATTCATTTGTTGCATCTCTGATCGCAAAAAGTGCAGTCCTGCCCATCCCTGAGCCATGTTTCCGTAATTGCTATGGCTCAGGGATGGGCAGGACTGGCAGCTTAATGTTCCAGGATACAAATGCTACAGGTAGGATAGAAAGGGAGGCAAGACAGGAGGGGGAGTGGCATTTTTGATAAGGGATAGCATTACACCTGTGCTGAGGGAGGATATTCCCGGAAGTATATCCAGGGATGTTATTTGGGTGGAACTGAGTATTAAAGGTGCAGGTTTTTTTAACTGCCTATGATTTTCCAAATACCTGACAAGTATGAAATGTCTGGCAAAATTCAATTACATCCTTGTGCAGGTCATGCCAGTAAAAATGTGTTTGTATTTTAGCTTGAGATTTTCTTTCCCCTAAATGACTCCCTAGTGGTAGTTCACGTGCTACTCGCAACATCTCTGTTCTATAACTCACTGGCCATACTTGAACTTCTGCCCATTTCTCTTCTGCCTGAATATGTGATGGTTTCCATTTCCTCATTAAGACATCATTTTTAAGATAGTAACAGGGTTACATTCAGATTCTTTTCCTGTGAATGCTTTTTGATACAATTGTTTTAAATTTTCATCATTCTGCTGTAACTCAGTTATTTATCTGAGCTAAAACATCTGCTGTGTCATCTATCTGCTCCTGGTTTGTCTCCACCATCTGATCAAACAGGCTGTCTGCTAATTCCACTTCAACTTTCTTATCTGTACTCTTTGATCTCTCCAGTTTCAACTGGTGAATTTGTGACCTCATTACCACATAGTCCAGAAAAATCTCAGGATACATGTCCTGCAATAGTTCAGTTGCTTGAGTTTCCACTGGCTTTCAAAAACAGTAGGCAGCACTCCTACCTGTGAACCACTTATATCATTAGCAAATTGTATTCCTGGAGCTGAGAGTTTGTCCAGTACTTCTACCACGATCTCTCCACTCTTCACTGAATACTCTAACCTCACTCTACATAATTGAGCATTTCTTGTCTCACTATGAATTCCTGTTACTAGTACCTTTTCTTGCAATAGTCCTTCAGAAGTACGCATCTCCTCATTTTTCAACATCACAGACTGGGAGGATCCTGTGTCTCTTAACATTGTAACCTCTTTACGTGCTGCTCCTGGCCTATGTGAGTAAACTCTACCATCGCAGGTATATGGTGTAAGAAGATGTGGCACTTCCTCCTTAACCAACCTCTGACCAGCTTGTACGTTCTGGTGCAGCTTTCTACTGTGCTTTCTGTTACTACTCTAACAAAATTCACTGGCTTATCCTGTTTTCCTACATCTGGCTTCCCAGTGCTTTTCCTAACCCACCAGCACAGTAATTCCATGTGGCCTATTTATTGCAGTGAAAACACCAGAGCTTTTTAACTTCTCTGTCTCCTTCAAGGGTTTCATTTTAACCCTGTGGTAAGTTATCCTTAGGATCTTCACTGGGATCTACCTTTCCCTTTCCAAATGAGATGAAAAAGGCTTCCACATCTTTCTCATCAAATTTAGGCAATGTTTGAACGTATTTTTAAATAGATTACCACCAGGCCTTTGGCTATGATGGGTTTGCTCAACCTCACTCTCTTCCTCACTAAGCTTACCTTCAGCCTTCATCTCCCTCCTTTCAAACTGACTTTCTCATCGAGGTGCCAATTAGTGAAGTTCAAATTCTCTCTTTCTTCCTTTCTTCTCTCTCTCTTTCTCTCTCTTCTCTCTCTCTTTCTCTTTCTTCTCTCTCTCCTTTGTCTCTTTTCCCTTCCTTCTCTCTCTCTTTCTTTTTGTATTTCTTCTGCCTTTATTCATAATTCAAATGTTTCATTTCGTTTTCTCTTTCCTGTCCTTTTGCCTCTAACTCAAGCTGCTTCATTCTCAACTGAATTTTAGCCATCTCCAAAGATTCTAATGGTGTTTACAGCAAATTTCCAGTTATGGCTCTAATTATCTCTCCTTTTCTTATAGATGAAGGTAATTCCATCTCCAGCTTGTCTGCCAATTCCAGCAAATCTGCCTTGTTCACCTTTTGTAAAGTCCCCAAAGTCACTTCTTCCACCCTCAGAAAATGTTTAGCGATTGAAAGAGCCATTACCACATCAAGCACAGTTTAAACCAACTGAATTCAACTCCCAGAATGAAAGATACTAACACTACTACTCACTGCCCTGGAGTCCAGCAACCCTAAGCCAAAATTGGAATTATTGAACAAATCCCACAGAGCCCCCAATTGTATATTGACCATGCTTGACCCCTTTAAAACAATTCAAGAAGGTAGCCCAGACCCTAACCTTTCTAGTTGTTTCAAGCAGATGTAAGGTGAATATTTCAGGAGCGACACAGCTGGTCAAAGCACTTGGTTTTAAAGATGAATCCTGAGTACTGGAGTGGCGTGTGGGAAACCAGAAATCTGGAGCGATGTGTGGAGAATTCCAAGATGTGAATCAGTGTGTGGGGAATCCTGAATAAAGGAGTGGTGTGTGGGGAATTCTGAGTCCTGGAGCAGTCCCCGAGATCTGGAGCGGTGTGTGGTGAAACCCTACCTTGGACCTTAGATAAGCACACAAACATCAGCAACATTAATGTTAACTGGGGCAGCAGGAGTAAAGCTAACAGCAGCTACCTTCTATTACTGACTCTCAAATTGATTAAGATAAATGTATGAAATGGAGTCCAGAGTGATCATATTCTGATCATAACTCTTTAATTTTTATGGAAAAGTTTAAAACCTAGAATGCCAGGTCATTCAGTTGGAGCTCATTCCTTCAGCCATACCATCTGAAAATGATCATATTGGCAGGAAATAAAACTATTGAATTTTAAGATACGAGATTTTTGGGTCTCAAAAAAAGACATCCAGAAGAGAAGGGATCTGTGTGAACATTCTCCCCGTGTCTGTGTGGGTTTCCTCCGGGAGCTTCAGTTTCCTCCCACAGTCCAAAGATGTGCACGTTAATTGACCATGCTAAATTGCTGCGTAGTGTTCAAGAATGTGCAGGTTAGGGGGGTTAACCATGGGAAATGTGGGGTTAAGGGAATAGGGTGGTGGGCAGAGTTTATATGGTATGAAGAGTCAGTGCAGATCTGAGGGGCTGAAAGGCTTCTTTCCACACTGTAAGGATTCTATGGTTATGCGATCTGCATTTAAATTAATGTTGTTGTGAACAAATAAGGCTACAGCGGAATAAAGAGGGTGACGCAGTTCATCCCACTTCACGAGGGACCTTAACAGTTGGCCATATCCTTTCTGGATGTATCAAGACATAACAAAGTTGAACTATGGAAAGTCAGTTATAAAAACAAAAACAAAAATGCCAAACTAGATCAAACTATTATGATTCCCCCAGGTGCTCTGGTTTCCTCCCATAGTGCTGTTATGTGGATTGGCCAAACTACATTGTCTTGTAGTGTCCAGGGATGTGCAAATTCAATAATTCTATGTTATTCTTTCTTGCGACCAACTGAGGTGCTGGGTGAATATAGAAGGTGAGTAAATTCATCCCCCTTCATGAGTGGCCTTAACAGATTGCCATGTCCTATCTAGAGGGATCTGGATATAGCAAAATTGAATTGCAGAAATTCTTTTACAAAAATTAAAACACACTATATTGATTATAATGCGGTCTGCTAGGTGTATTTCATAAAATATTAGTTCCTTCATTGGGTCTGTTATCCCAGTCCTATCAGGGAGCACCAGCTGACACATACCAGTAAGAGTGTCAGAGATTCCATTCACTCTGACAGCTGGCTGTGGGGAAGCCGAGAATGTGGTGCTGGAAAAACACAGCAGGTCAGGTAGCATCTGAGGAGCAGCAAAATTGTTTTTTAGAGCAAAAGTCCTTCGTCAGGAATGAGGCTGGGAGCCTAGGGGGTGGTGAGTTAAATGGTGGGGTGGGGCTGGGGGAAGGTAGCTGAAAGTGTAATAGGTGGATGGAGGTGGGGGTGATAGTGATAGGTCGGAGAGGAGGGTGGAGTGGGTAGGTGGGCAGAATGATTGACAGGTGGGACAGGTCATGAAGTTGGTGCTGAGCTGGAAGGTTGGAATTGGGATAAGGTGGGGGGAGAGGAAATGAGGAAACTGGTGAAATCCACATTGATGCCATGGGGTAGGAGGGTCCCGAGGTGGAAGATGAGGTGTTCTTCCTCCAGGCATCAAATGGTAAGGGAGTGGAGATAGAGGAGGCCGGATGTGAGGAAGCTGGATCAGTGTAAATTAAGGGTGATTAGATAATGGGATATCAGTTTCTGTAGAGTCTTTCACATACCATGCCAAAACAAATGAGACTATTATGATAATTGAGAGCATAAAATGACAGTGACCAGCAAAGAGGAAATTTACAGTAAATTAACTGAGAATCCTGCTGATTACTACATCACAGTTCTGCCCTTTCCAGTTAACTGATGAATCAGTTCACTTCAATGTTGAACATCAGGAAGCTCTGAGTGAAGAATGTGCACAGAATGTAAGCTATGTAGGGAACTTCGATGTTCAACATAAAGAGTGGCTTGGAATCAACACTGAGACTGAAGACCAGAAGTGTTAGGGATCTGCAGCAGGTAGTGAGAGGACTAATAAGAGGGAAACACATAATTGTCAGCACCCTTATCATCCTTGTTCTTGCCAAGGTCAACACGGTTGCCATGCTTTCTCAAAATAATTCTGTTGCTTGTAGACTTTGTCAATCCAGAAAGGGACCAGCACAGAAATCAATGATACTGTTCCAAAGGAATAAAGAATGAGGAAAACTTTTGTTTATTCCACTGTTGGTTTTTCCGTGCCTCTGGTTTACCCCTATTATGTGTTACTTTAGAGTGGGCTTGAAGCATTGACCAGAAGCTTCTGCTGCTTAACCTTGGATGTTAGATGAGGACAATAGCAACAAATCTGATCGAGATGAGCATATTGTTTGATCGCATGGATGATAACATCACATGAAATCTATTGCAGATTAAAAATCTTTTCAGTAATGTAGTATTCATGACTGCAAATCTCAAAGTTAACACATTTCTTTCAAGATGCAGAGGAGATAGACTCATTGAAAATTTTGCGATACTATAATAAATTATGGTTGACATCATTTAGAAAAATAATTAGTGGTGGAATGGATATTCGTAGTGTAAATCTAATTGTGTGTTATAAACAATGACAAATATTAGAGATTAATCTTATCATGAAGATGTTGTTCTAAACTACCGTGGAATTTTCTAATCATTCAATATGCCAATGTGTTGAGTTCTGAACAGAATCATTTTATTACATGCTTGCATCAGCAAAACACAAAGTTTCCATCAGCAGTACCATGTTTTGAATGTAATTCCAGTTAAATGTGACACCTCTGTTCATTGTCCAGACAAAACAGTATATAGTGCCTTGTGTTCATTAGGATTCATAGATCGAAACAAAGTTAGAAATATCATTATTTTAAGAGAGAAATTTAGAGGAAAGTGTGAAAACTTCCTATTTTGTGAGATAATGCAATGGAAGGTTCTCTCATGGTGATACTTCCATTCACAGGGTAGTACATCCGGAATCTTAGCAGAAACTGAATTGGTCCACAGGAAGGCAATGTTATTTTGGGAACAGGTGCAGGGTTAAATATTCCAAAAATAGCATGTCAGAAATCTAACATGGTCCTTCTCACTTCCACCATTTACTGAAATGAGTTCAGAGACAATAGGAAATCCCCAAGGTAATGCTGGTTCTGTAAGTTGAACATGTTCAGAGTCCATTATTTCTGATACCATCCCAATATCCTGACATTAATTTCGAAGTTTGTAAGTTACTCAAAGTGTGTGAAACTTACCAGAGTGAACCAAGTGAGAGCACAATGAGGAACAAGAGATCAATAAAACGAAGTCTGGAAAACTTTTCAACGATTAAACTGCACAACTATTTCCTTGCCTTAGTGAAAGGCACCTCCTCAGAGCAAATGTTCAGAGCAAAACTTCATTGCTTTGAGAAAAATTACAAAATATTGGAAGTCATTGCTGTCCTGATATTTTACAAACTACAATCCAACCTTCCCTGTTCCCAGTCTTCACAGCAGCATGGGAGCAGCTTTTGCATCTCCATCTTGGACATCAGATGAAGACACAAGCAGCAGCAACACCAACATTAATCAGAGCAACAGGATTAAAACCAACAACTGCTCAGCTCCCTTCTATTTAGCCTCATGCTACTCGAGGGGGCACAAATCTCAAGGTCACAGGAGTGACCTTGGTTTTCTAATTTTGGTTTCATTTCCTAATTTCTGCTTCACCCTCTTCCTCCATAACATGTTACACTTATTAAATTCTAATCTGTTGAGGACCAAAGAAACCAAAGAAATATTGGAAAATTGCAACCAGCATTTACTTTCGTTGCTGCTACTTTTTTTAGAACCCGAAGATGTACTGACAATATTTCCTGAAATATTTGAAGAGAAATGCAAGTTCAGTTGACACATTCCAACTGTGTCTTACAATTGTGAAAGTCAGGACTGTAGATGCTGGAGATCAGAGTCAAGATTAGAGTGGTGCTGGAAAAGCACCAGGCCTCATTCGTGATAAAGGACTTTTGCCCGAAATGTCAATTTTCCTGCTTCTCGGATGCTGCCTGCCCTGCTGTGCTGTTCCAGCACCATTCTAATCTTGACTGTGTCTTACTATTGCTCAGCATCTTAATTAGTTGTGCCATTTTCCCACAACATTTTCCTGGGGATTATGGGAGGGAAGGGCTGTGGGTGCAATGTCAGCATATTATAAGTTCCCTGCTCAAGTTATGTTGCTTTGCAAAGAATATTTAAATTAACTTACTCCATGCAACTACATATTTAAGAAAATACAAAACTTTCTAGAAAAATAAATAATGGGAACACAAAGCTACTTCTTGAAATGAGGAGAAACATTATCACTTAGCCACCTGTTGAGTGGAAAAAAACTTCCTGTTCCTGAAGCCAAGAGAATTGACTTTGCTGCCCACATTGTTGCTCCATATAACATCTTTCATTAAACTTTGCCATGTGGTACATGCTACACTTCCCTTTCAGCTAATGGATACTTTCTAGAGTGCCATATCATTATCACCTGCTTGATGTATTTGTGCACATTTGATACTTGAACTGGCCAATAGTTCCTGATGTAGTTTGGAAGAACTCCATTGATTGAAGGCTTAGTCCTATAATACATGTCATTGTTACTTCTGTTCCATACATTGAGTGAATCCTGTACAATGGGTTGCCTCTTTCATAGAACTAGTGAAGACCAATTTCCTCTGTGGTGTTGGGGGAATATAAAGTAGTTTCTAAATTCAGGATTATGTTCAAATATTTCAGAGGTTGCTGCTTCTGCATTTATTATCCTTTGGCTCAACTCAGTTCAGAATGAAAACCATCGAAATGCCCAATAATAAATCAAAGTAATAGTAAGGTTGTAAAAATAATGTAGTCAAAGTTGAATGCCTGACCTTTTAACCTAGTGAATTGGTGATTCTTTTTACTGATGATACCCTGAGAAATGTACCCTGTGAAAAAAATTGCCAAATAAGACTGTTTAACTAGATTTTACAAATAGGTTCAAAATACACTTAGATCTAGTTGGGGCTGATAAAATTAGATTCATGACAAGAATTAATTTATATGATAAGAAACTGAAGTTGAAATCAACAACAAAAGTCATCTTTACTGGGGCCTAGTCTTTTTCTGTGCTTGAAAATGAAAATGACTAGGTACACCTCTTTTTTTTTCTAGGAAACACAATAGTTTTTTAAGTGGAATAATAAAATAATACTTAATCCAATATACAGAACAATATCATTAATTAGAGTTAGATATTAAAGAAAAAGAGAAAGATTTAGGGGTTGGTTGCTCATGTGGCTTAATGGCTGGTCTGTAATGCTGATGGATTGCCATCAGTGTAGTTTAATTTCTTGCACTGGCTGACCATCAAGGTCCTACCTTCACAACTTTACCCCTAGCCTCACAGGTGGTAGTCCGCAGAGTAAGCCACCATCAGCTGTCTCTCTGTCTAATGAGAGAGAAGTTCTATGGTCTGGTGGTCTGTGGGCGGCACGGTGGCACAGTGGTTAGCACTGCTGCCTCACAGCGCCAGAGACCCGGGTTCGATTCCCGCCTCAGGCGACTGACTGTGTGGAGTTTGCACATTCTCCCTGTGTCTGTGTGGGTTTCCTCCCAAAGTCCAAAAATGTGCAGGTCAGGTGAATTGGCCATGCTAAATTGTCTGTAGTGTTAGGTAAGGGGTAAATGTAGGGGTATAGGTGGTTGGCGGGTCGATGTGGACTTGTTGGGCTGAACGGCCTGTTTCCACACTGTAAAGTAATCTAATCTAATCTAATATTAACTTTAAATACAGAACAACCTTGGTTATCCGAATATAAATTATCTGAATTTCGGATTAACCGAACAAGACCTCAAGTTCTCTGACCACGCATTTCAACTGAAGCAAGGAAATTCTATTCCTCATCCATTTAATGTATCATTTTGTAAATTTGAACAGGAATATAGATGCAAGTATGCTTTAATAAATAATTAACTTCACATATATACTCGACATGACGTTAGAGTTAAGTTTTCCACTTTTTATAAAAAGTCTCTCCAATACGTATTCTCCCTGAGGACAAAGGTTTATGTATGTGAACGCACAAGAACAACAAATGTGCAAGCCCGAGCTGTGAGCTCTAACAGCAGATTCCCTCTCAACATTGATTCGCTCCGTTTAGCAAACCCTTTTCCTCAGCTCATTCTCCAGAGAATTAAGTCAAAAATACGCTGACAGTTTTAGTTTTCCGTTGCTTTTTCCTCCCGTTATCCCATGACGACACTTTTTTCCAAACAAAATGTAGGTCAATATCTTTCAGCTGACAGGAAAATTTAATGTAGCCTTTTTTGATGGGAGAGAGCAAATTGTAGTGAGTTAGCACAGGTGAAAATAAACAGGAGGAAAATTGACGGGAGGAAGCACAAGGAAAACATTACCCCCTGAATAAAACATTGGTGAGAGGACAGAAACTGAAGTCAGCGAAAAAATCTTCCCTCTCACTCGTGTCCCCCCTTTATTTTGCACCACTCTTTAAGGCTCGGTGGTCGCTGAGGAGGGAGGGGCGACACCGAACAGAAAGATGCCGGCTGCTGTGGAGAACCGGGATAAAACCGAGGAAAATGTCAGCGAAACATTACACAGATTTCAAACTGCAGTCAAAAAGTGATTTTATTTGAAAAATATAATGATTTTTAAGCAATATCCAATGGTTGAGCAGATTTGATCGATTGAATTAAATAAAAACTCTCTAAACGTGCTTTTTTTTAACGTAATTATGTTCAGTATGGCTTCTTTTGTTTACGATCAGATCAGTTATCCGAACAAAATATTCCCCGCCCGTATTGTGATCAGATTAGTTATCCGAACAAAATATTCCCCGCCCGTCTTGTTCGGATAATTGAGGTTGTTCTGTATTTAATTTATTCACTGTAGTAGTTTTCAATTACCTCAATGGGATTTCTACTCTGAACCACATCAAGGACATGTCAGGTAACTATTTATAGTTTATGAATTAATCCATTTCCCCTCTTGTACTGCGCCGGTTTAACTCAGCATCAGGCAACAATACCAATGTTTCACTTTCTTGGTTCCTGCTTTCATGTTAATGACACAAAATTGCTGCTGTTAAATGCAGTCAGTGTGTGTAGTAAGAAGGACTTGGGTGAGTGAGAAGATCTTAGAATTAGTCTCTCTCATGTCTAATGTTTCTGTAAATTGAGAAACTAACCAATGATACTGTTTTAGAAATATGATGTAGTTTAATAGAAATGAGCCGACTTTCTTCCTTGTTTAAGCAGAGATAACCAAGTGCCCTTAGTGCAACTGTGACTAGTTAACAAGTGAACTCACTGAAGCTTCTTCCCTTTGCTTTTGCACACCACACTCAGTGATATTTTCCGAAGTTATCAAGTTGGGCAGTGGGAGTGTTCCTACCTGTGAACCAGGAGACCCAGGTTAGGTTTCCACCTGCTCCAGAAGCATGTAGTAACATCTCTGAATTGTATGATAAAAAATATCTATAATTTTCAGGGTTTCTTATTATTGCCTTTGCACTGACTGTGAAGCCAGCAATGGGTAAGAGAGGGTACTTCACCAAGATGGAAACTATAAATTAATTTATAAATAAATAAATTTAATGAATATCATAAATATCTAATTCCTTTGAATCACTATTTCACTTCAGTATATAACCACATGATAAACAAGACCCATTTGAAATATGGAATGGTTTACAGTGATGCAGTTTACAATACAGTAAGTTACATGTGTTAACACAGAGCCCCGTTTCACAATGTGCATATTGACCAGTGAATACAAACTTTTGATAGAAAGTAGAAGAGAAGCCATTGGCAGATGAGATATCGGTTCCAATTCATGGGACACTGGAACCCAAACTGGGGAATGTACCATTGAGCTGGACCTCACCTGACCATTGGTGTGTGTTGTGGCCATGTTTCACCAGTACCGCCTGAAGTGCTTTGGATAGATTCACTGTCACCAATCTTTCAGGCTGTTCTTCTAATAAGTCATATACTGTAACTAATAATGTAGAGAGAGCTTTCAACTAAATAGAGGAGGGATCTGGATTTGCATGAAAATCTGGACTGTATTCACAACTCTCTGTAGTTTCTTTCGGTTGTGGGGAAGGGCTTATGCCTGAAACGTCGATTCTCCTGTTCCCTGGATGCTGCCTGACCTGCTGCGCTTTTCCAGCAACACATTTCCAGTTCGGTTGTGGGGAGACCAGCTGCCATATCATGCTGTGACGCATCCAGATAGGATGTTTTCTGTGGTGCATCTATAAAAAAATGATAAGAATCTTTAATGATATGCTGAATTCCTTAGCCTCCTGAGGAAGTAGATAGACAGGCAGGAGGCTGGGAGAACACAGCAAACCAGGCAGCATCAGGAGGTGGAGAAGTTGTCATATCGGGTGTAACTCTTCTTCAGGACTGGGGGTGGGTGTGAGTGGAGCTGCAGATAAAGGGGGAGGCCGGGGCAGGGTGGTGAAGTGGAGATAGGTGAAGACAGGTAGAGGGTACGATCTAGTTGGGAGCAATGAATCCAGTTGGTGGCAGGAAACAGTGGAAGGGATGGGGAGGGGCTAGGAAGGGAGTCGGGGAATGGGAAGGGAGGTTATTTGAAATTAGAGGACTCAATGCTGAGCCCTCTGGGCTGTCAGTTGCCCAGGCGGAAGATGAGGTGTTGTTCCTCCAATTTGCGGTTTGGTTTATTTTGGCAATGGAGGATGCCAAGGGTGGTCATGTCGGAAAGGGGCTGTTTGGGGGAATTCAAATGGGCAGTGACTGGGAGGTCCAGTTGGCCCCTGTGGGCCCGGCTGGGACACTCGGCAAACCGTTCCCTAAGTTTACGTTTGGTCTCCCTGATGTAGAGAAGACCACATTGGGAGCACCTGATGCAGTAACCTAGGTTGGAGGAGAGGCTGGTAAATTTCTGTCTCACCTGGAAGGACTGTTTGGGTCCCTGGATAGAGGTGGGGGGAGTCGTTTACTGGCAGGTTTTGCATCTTTTCTGGTTGCAAGGAAAAGTACCTGGGGGTTCTGGGGAAGGGTGGGTGGGGTGGGGTGTAGGGGTGGGGATGGGTGGGGAGAGTGGAGCAAACCACGGACTGTCTAAGGGAACAATCCTTGTGGAAGGCAGAGAGGGGTGGGGAGGAGAAAATGTTCTTGGTGGGGGAGTCTAGTTGCAGTTGATGTAAATGTTTAAGGATAATGCATTGGATGCAGAGACCTTTTGGGTGGTATGTGAGGACAAAGGGGACTCTGTCTTTATTGTGTTGGGCTGGATTTAGAACAGTGAGGCAGGGAATGGAGGTGGTGTAGTGGAGGGCTGTCTGGATGATGGAGGGAGGAAAAACATGTTGTTCAAAATAGGTGGACATCTGGGATACTTGGGAGTGGAATGTCTCCTCATCCAAGCAGGTGCAGCGAAGATGGAGGAATTGGGAGAATGGGATTGAGTTCTTGAAGGATACAGGGTGGGAGGAGGTGTAGTCCAGGTAGTTATGGGAGTCTGTAGGTTTATAATAAACATCTGTCTGGAGACTGTCACCGGAGATGGAAACGGAGAGGATGAGAAAGGGGAGGGAGGTGTCTGAGATGCACCGTGAATTTGAGGATGGAGTGGAAGTTGTGGATGATGTCGATGAACTACTCCTGTTCAGCCTGGGTGCAGGACGCTGCACTGATGCAGTCATCGATGTAACGGCGGAAGAGTTGGGGCACAGTGCCTGTGTAGGTACTGAAGAGGGACTGTTCGACATAGTTGACAAAGTGGCAGACATAGCTGGGCCCATCTCTGAGGAAGTTCAGGCATTTCTGTGTTTTTTTGACCATAGTTTCACTTTGCGTGGATCAGGACAGGTTGTTGGTGATCACCACTCCCATGAACTTGACGCACTCTATTATCCCCACCTCAGCCACCATTGATGCACTCAAGGCATCAACCAGTCAGCCACCATTGATGCACTCAAGGCATCAACCAGTTTCAAATGAGTTTTTCGCATTCACTATTCCTATACTTCTGCAAAAATCATCCAAGACCTACATATCAAGAAGAATACTATGGCCTCGTGCTGTTTTGATATTAACTGGTTATGGATCCAGTGTCAACTCAAGGAAGCCACTGAGATTTGCACTGCTTCACTACAGCTTGGTAATCTGGATGTGCCACTGTTGTCAGTATCTGTTTTGTTCAAAATCATGAACTTGGGAACTTCCACAGCTGTGTTCAGTTTCAATGACACCATGTACAGCCAAAAGCTTAGTGAGGCTCTGGGATCACTCCTAAATCTTGCTCTTTGCTGGTTACCATGAGAAATATGTCTTCAGTGGAATGACTTCTAATCTTCTATACTTTGATTAGTTTGAATCTGTAAATGATATGTTTGAGATATCTGAATCTGCAGCAGCATTAAGTAACGTTTTTGACTAGTCTATGTTCTGTGCTCAAATTCATCATTGAAATTAGTCAATTAAATTAGGTGCTCTTCTTTGAGAATGAGAACCTGAGCAGGACTTATGCACTTATGGTAAGTTCCTAGGGAGTGTTGCTGAACAAAGAAAACTCGGAGTGTTCCGGGGTAATGGGCACCCCTGCTCTAAGCTGCTGGCCGTCCCCATTCTGCTCCGGGCCACTGACCACCCCCACTTTGCTCTGGGCTACCAGTTGTCCCCGCTCCATTCCAGGCTGATGACCACCCCTGCTCCGGGCCGCTGGCCGTATCCGTTCAGTTCCAGGCCCTCTAGCCCCCGGCTCCTCTCTGAGTTGCTGGCCGTCCCCGCTCTGCTCTGGGCCCACTATTCACCAACCCCTCTCCGGACCATTGGCCACCCCTACCATGGGGTAGGTACCAATGACATGGCAGACAAGGAAAGAAGTCCTGCATAAGAAGTTTAAGGAGCTAGGCACCAAAAGTAGGAATCTCTAACTGTGAAATTTGGCACTGGGTAAACAAGATTAGAAAGATGAATTATTGTTATAAGGAACTCTTACACAACAACATTTAAGGGTTATGGCCCATAAAATTAATTCTCTACATTGTTACTAGATAAATGTACAGGAAAATATTGGGGAGGCAACACTAAACTCAAAGATAGAAATTGCTGGGAAAGCTCAGCAGGTCTGGCAATATTTGTAGAGAGAAATCAGGGTCAATGTTTTGGGTCAAATGACCCTTCCTCAGACTGTTCTTCTTGTAACTTGAGTACATGTGGCAATAAACTTAATTCTAACATGGGCCATCACAATTGGATTCCATCATTCACACCTTCGACAGCTAGTTCCTAATCAGTCGTGATTAATATCACAAACATTGGCACCAAAAAAGAAATGCAGACTTTTGGATTTTTCTCTCCACAATGCTCGCAGACCTGCTGAGCTTTTCCAGCAATTTCTATTTTTGTCTCTGATTTATAGCATCCACAATTCTTTTGGTTCTTTTTTCTAACTCAAAACCTCTTTTTCCACGGTTGAAAGTTTCTGCTGGCAAGAATTTATCTTGTGAGAAATGTACATGACTGGCTGGTCAATCCCCATCTTACCCACCAGTAATAAAACAACTCAAACATTGATGTTGCTGACATCAACAACCATTTTGCATGATTTGGTACTTTTAAAACCAATGCGATAGTCCGTATCACTTCCCAGCTCTCAAAGGTCTTCTAGCACTCATCAGCCCATTCAAATCTCTGAATAAACCTCCTTTAATAAACTTGTCAGAGTTGACTACAGTGCTGAAACTTGGAACGCTTGTTTTCATTTGTTCATGGGATATAGGCTCACTAGTTCTTATTGCCTATCTTTACTTGCTCTGTGGACATGATTTGGAGATGCCGGTGTTGGACTGGGGTGTACAAAGTTAAAAATCACACAACACCAGGTTATAGTCCAACAGGTTTAATTGGAAGCACACTAGCTTTCAGAGCGACACTCCTTCATCACAATCACCTGATGAAGGAGCGTCGCTCCGAACACCAGGTTATAGTCCAACAGGTTTAATTGGAAGCACACTAGCTTTCAGAGCGATGCTCCTTCATCAGGTGATTGTCACCCCAGTCCAACACCGGCATCTCCGAATCATGACTACTATCGACACTACTAACTGCTGGCTTAAAGTGGAGAGGATCTCCAAAGACAATCATCTGATGAAGGAGCGTCGCTCCGAAAGCTAGTGTGCTTCCAATTAAACCTGTTGGACTATAACCTGGTGTTGTGTGATTTTTTGGTCTGTGGAGGTAGTAATGGGCTAGCTTCTTTCACTCCTGCCATCATGGGGTGTAGAGATGTCCACAGTGCTGTTCGGAAGGCTGTGTCAGAATTTTAATCCAACGATAGTAATAGAACAGGGACAGGATGGTGTGTGACTTGGAAGGGAGCTTGCAGTTGCTTGTATTTCAATGCTGCTTCCCTTATCCTTTCAGGTAGTAGAGATCATGTGTTTGGAAGGTGCTGTTGGAGGCGATTTGGTGAGTTGCTGCAGTGCATCTTGGCACATACTGCTGCCACCACGAAAACAAATATTAAATGTGGAAGATGGAGTGGCAATTCAATCTGGCTGTTTGTTTCGGATGGTGTCAAACATTTTGACTGTTACAGAACAGTACTAATCCAAGTAAGTGTAGAGTATTCCATCATATTTCAGTCTATGTCTTGTCGATGATAGATGAGCACAAGAGATAACTTTCTCCTCACAGAATTCCTGACACCGATGCTGTTCTGAGGTCAGGAGCTGAGTGTATCTGGCAGAAGCCAACCTGAATGGCACTGAGCAGTGCTGCTGATAACCCCTTCCATCACTTTGCCGATGATTACAAATAGACTGATTGGGAGTAATTGAGTGGATTTGTCCTGCTTTTTGTACAGGACATACATGGACAATTTTCCACATTGTTAGTAAAACCCCAGTATTGTAGATGTACTCAAACAGTGTGGCTACAGCTGGTTCTGGATCACACTCCTTCAGCTAAATGTTCACTGAATGTTGTCAGGGCCCATAGACTTTGCAATTTTCAATGACCTCAGCCATTAATTTATTTCATGTGGAACGAATCAAATTGGGCACAGACTGCCATGTAATACTGGGGACTTCAAAAGAAAGCTTTACGACTTCTTGTTGAAGATGGATGCAAATTCTTCGGCATTGTTTTCTGTACTGATGTTATGGGTTCCCCATCATTGAAGATGGGAAGTTTTTGGAGCCTTTACCTTTTGCTGGTTGTCTAATTGTCCAGCACCATTCATCACTGGAGGTGGCAGGTTTGTGAAATGTGGATCTGATCCATTGGTGGTGGAAACATTTAGCTTGTCTATTGCATGCAGCTTCTGCTATTTGGTATGTAGCTGTAATAGCTTCTCTAGGTTGATTGGTATACTTAGTGCTGCTGCTGGCATATCCTTCTGCAGTCTTCATTGAACTAGGGATGACCTCCTGGCATTGTGACAGCGGTGGTGTTGGTGACATACCATATGAGGGTATGAAGTCTGCCACCAGGAATATATTTTGTGTCCCAGATTACATTCTGTGTTTTTTTAACTGGTGTTCAACATGAAAAAGTGCATATCAGTTAAGTGGGGGGTGAGGGAGGTGTGTGTGTGTGTGTGGGGGGGTTGGGGGCGGGGGAGGTGGGGTGGAGGGGGGAGACAATGTGATAATCAACAGGTGATTTCCTTACCAAGGTTTGATCAAACGCTATGAGATTTCATGGGTTTCTTTGTCAATATTGAGGACTCCCAGGATAACTCCTTCCTTTCTGGCGGAATACCACGGTGCACCAACTGTTATGGGTCTTCCTGTTGCAGTAACAGGATATTAAACCCATCAATGATGCTAGCATAGCACCATCAAGTCAAATTAGATTTGAAGGGCTAGTGCTGTTTCTTTCTCCACAGATGCTGACAAACCTCTCTCCAGCAATTTTTGTTTTTGCTATCGTCATTTGCATTACCTAACTTGATGCTGGGCAGTCTGTCCAGTAACTTTTGACTTTTTCGTGGTTTGATACAACTGACGGGCTTTCTAGGCCATTTGTGAGAGGGCAGATAAGTATTAACCATATTGTAGTTTTGGAGTCTATACAGGCCTGACCATGAGTGCAGATTTCTTTCTATAAATGACATTAATGAACCAGACTTTTTATGACAATTGACAATAGTTACATGGTCACTGTAAACCTATATTTTAATTACAATTTTTAAAAGATTATTCGCTATCTGCCATGATGAGTTTGAACATATATACCAAGATTATTTGCCTGGTGTCCTGGATTACTAATCAAGTAATATTACCGCATGCCAGCATCTGATCTTGTTTCTGATAGGATCCACTGATACAATATACTGCAAAATTTCTCATTTTGTTTTGGGTTCTAGAAAATCCAGGACAATCTGCAATATTTAAGTCAAAGCAATTTTTTGTCCACTCTGATTTCACAGCTATCTCTTCAGAAGAGGTAAAATATCTTTCACTTGAAACTTTATAAATGTAGGCACCAAAGAAAGATATTAGCTAAACCCAATTCCTCATTCCTCATTACAATTACCTTCTGAACTATTGCTTTCCTCCTTTACTTTCAATGTCTCTCTCGTGATGGCATATTGTTTGAGCTTTTACTGTCTGGAACTTTTTCAATACATTTCCCTGTCCATTGGTCCCTTTTGTTTCTTCTTCCTCTGTTGCCAATTTAAGCTTTCTTATTTTCATTTCTCTTTTTATCCCCTATAAATTGGGTGGCACAGTGGCCCAGTGGTTAGCACTGCTGCCTCACGGTCCCAGGTTTAATTCCAGCCTTGGGTGACTGTGTGGAGTTCGCACATTCTCCCTGTGTCTGCGTGGGTTTCCTCCCACAGTCCAAAGATGTGCAAGTCAGGTGAATTTACCATGCTAAATTGCCCGTAGTGCTAGGTGCAGAGGTAATTGGGTTTGGGTGGATTACTCATTGGAGGGTCGGTGTGGACTGGTTGGGCCGATGGGCCCATTTCTAATCTAAATGATCTTTTTCCATTTCTCTTTTTTTCCCTCCTTCTATTTCAGCTTTTATTGTTTTAAACTAAATCTTGCTTCCGCTTTTTAACTTTAAATAATAATTAATCGCTTTAGTCATCACATCCTTTGGAGATTCTGCTTTTATGTCTACCTTCAACTTTTCCTCTAACTCTTTTTCAGTTTAGCCTTAGTTGAAGATTTCAAATAATCCATTGTTACATCTTCTACTCATAAAGGTATTTTAGCAACCAACAAAGTTATTTTGAAGTTCCAACCATTTATGTGTAATACTCTTCACAGCAACTCACCTGTTCTTATGCCATACCTCAAAGTATTAATTTAGAGTCCTAGAGTTATACAGCATGGAACCAGACTCTTCGGTCCAACTCATCCATATTAACCAGATATCCTAAGTCAGCCTGATCCCATTTGCCAGCAGTTGGCCCATATCCCTCTAAACCCTTACTATTCATATACCCATCCAGATGTCTTTTAAAGCAGAAGATGCAGAGGAAAGTTTGTGAGAAGATTTGTAGCTCAGGTGCTCATTGTTGTGGTTCTGTTCGCTGAGCTGGGAATTTGTGTTGCAGACGTTTTGTCCCCTGTCTAGGTGACATCCTCAGTGCTTGGGAGCCTCCTGTGAAGTGCTTCTGTGATGAAACACAGAACCACAACATGCAGAGGAAAGGCAAGTATTATTTACTCAGGAAGTGGGATGTGCACATTTCTACATCCTCATAGATGAGTTCCTAGTCTTTTCCCAGGTCAAATTTCTTTTCCTTACATCAGTGAGTCTCCTTTCCTCAACGGGGTGAGATGATGGACATCTACCCAATTCCACAGCTGTGTGCAGTCACTTAACTCTATTAGGAGTTACCTTCCTATGCTGTAACAACGTAAGGCAGGTGAATTAGTGAGATAGAAATTGATAGCATAGCTCTTAGAGCTGATGCATATGGGGGAATGTTGTTGATGTGCTCTCAGGAAGTGATGATCCAGCACAGAACTCAAGCAGGGTTAGTGGTGTAGGAGGATAGGGGGTTAACAAATGAGCGTGAGTGAGTGAAAGAAGATGTGACATGTAACAGAGTGGGAGTTGGTGTAGGTGTCAGATAGCAGAGTGCAGGATATTGCACTTAAACTGGCAGAATGGACGAAACAATTATCCTTCTTGTGGAACTGCTGCCTCAGTGTCCTCAGCTTGAAGATGGCACTGACGTGGGTGGTGATCTCGGCGAATGTATAGTGATATGGCCTCCCCTGCCTCCCCTGCCAGTTCCAGTAAATGATTCCTCTCTATCACCCCATGCACAAAGACCTCCAGCTGTCTCTCAGAGGCACATGATGCCAGCCTCCTCTTCTTTGCTATCTCTCCTGATGCCTGACGCAAGATGACCAGGATAACTACTGACTAGCAGCAATGCTGCAGGTGCACAGTAGGTTTTGAAAGATGGCGCTACCCATTGGACCCTGGCCTTATGGAGTACTTCCATGAGTGGTTAATTCCTCCCCATGTGATAAGATGGGACAGGAATGGGGTGTGATTCTCAACCCAAGGACTGAAACAGCAATTAAAGAGGGAAGTTTTGTAAGTTACAGCAAATAAATTCAGTTGACCTCATGGCAAGGTTAGTCTCAATGTGACTTGCATTTAACCAAAAAAAAGGTAAGATACCATACTTAAGGTATTGTGAGCAATTTTCCCTATCTAAGGATAGACAAACTTGTCATAGAGAGAGTATAACAATGATCTTCCAAGTTGATTCCTGAGATAGAGGGATTGTCCTACCAGCAATCATTTAATTAGACTGTGGTTTTATTCTCTGCAGTTTGGAAGAATGAAAGGTGAATTCAAGCTTAGAAAATTCTAACAGGTTTTTGTTTTCTGTTCGCTCGTCCAACATGAGTGTTGCTGGCTGGCCAAAATTATTTGTCCTTGAGCAGGTAGTGGTGAGCTGTCTTCTTGAATCATTGCCGTCCATGTGCTATGGGTTGACCCACAATGCCATTAGGGAGGGAATTTCAGGATTTTGACCCAGCGACAGTAAAGGAATGGTGATGAATTTGCAAGTCAGAATGGTGAGTAGATTGGAGTGGAACTTGAGGCGATGGTGTTCCAATCTGCCACTTTTGTCCTTCTAGATGGAAGTGAAGTGGGTTTTGAAAGTGCTAAATAAAGATTTCTGAATTGCTGCATTGCATCTTGCAGATGGTACAGATTGCTGGTCAGTGGAGGCAATAGATGTTTGTGGATGCCGTGCCAATCAAGTGGGCTGCTTTGCCCTGGATGGAGGAAAGGTGGGGCACTAGAATAGCATAGCAAATCAGGCAGCATCTGAGGAGCAGAAGTGTCGTCATTTTGGGAATAAGCCCTTCATCAGGAATGTGGAGGTGGAAGAGGGCTGAGAAATAAATTGGAGTGGGGCTGTGGGGGAAAGTAGGTCAGAAGACAACAAGTGG
>NC_057724.1:33398238-33425579 GCF_004010195.1 Chiloscyllium plagiosum | reverse complement strand
AGAATGGACAAGTAGGACAGGTCAAGAGGGCAGTGCCGAGTTGGAGAGTTGGATGTGGGATAAGGTGGCGGGAGGGGAGCTTTGGAAACCGGTGAAGTCGATGGTGATGTCATGTGGTTGTACACCGGAAGATGAGATGTTTTTCCTGCAGTTGCCGGGTGGTTTTGATTTGGTGGTGGAGGAGGGCCAGGACTTGCATGTTCTTGGGGGAGTTGGAAGGGGAGTTGGAGTGGTCAGCCATAGGGTGGTTGTGTTGTTTGATGCTCTCTGAAACATTCTGCGAGTTGGCGTCTTGTCTCCCCAGTGTAGAGGAGACCACTTTGAGAGCAACAGGCACAGTAGATAAGGTGTTTGGATGTGCAGAAAAATCTCTGCCAGATTTGAAATGATTCTTTGGGGCCTTAGAGGTGAGGGGAGAGGTGCGGGCGCAGGTTTTACACCTTGTACCGGGAATGGAGGGTGGGTTGGTGGGTGTCATAGACTTAACAGGTAAGTCACGGAGGGAATGGTCTATGTGGAATGCTGAAAGGAGTGGGGAGGGAAATATATCTTTGGTGGTGGATTCACTGTAGGCAGTGGAAATGGCAACGGATAATGTGTTGTATCCTGAGAGTTGTGGGGTGGAAGAATAGGACCAGGGGTGTTCTATCTTTGCTGCAGTTGGAGAGGTGAGTTTTGAGGGCGGCAAGTGGAGAATGTGCTGGAAGGCATTGACCATCGCGTCGGAGGCATATTTGCGGTTCTTGAATCTGCTTCAGTATCTGAGGAGTTGCAAATGATGTTGAACATTGTGTAATTATCAGCAACATCCCCAGTTTGGACCTTATAAGGGAGGGAAGGTCATTGTTGAAGTAGCTGAAGACAGTTGGGCTTAGGATAGTACTCTGAGGAACTCCTGCAGTGAAGTCCTGAAATTGAAATGACCAACAATAGCATCATCCTTTTATGTGCCCAGTATGATCAGGAGTGAGTTTGCCCCTGATCCCCTTTGATTCCAGTTTTGCTCAGGTTCCTTGATGCCACACCTGGTCGATTGCAGTCTTGCTGTCAAGGGCTGTTACTCTCACCTTACCTTTGGAATTCAATTATTGTCCATGTTTAAACCTGTAATGAGGTCAGGAGCTGAGTGGCCCTGGTGAAACTGGGCATCACTGAGCAGGTTATTGTTGAGCAGCTCCTGCTTGGTGACACCTTCCATCACTTTTTTGGTGATCAAGAGTAGACTGATGTGGCAGACTGATGTGAACTCCAAATCTTGAGTTGGATTTGTCCTGCTTTTTGTGTACAGACAATACTTGGGCAATTTTCTATATTGTTGAGTAAATGCCAATGTTGTGACTATACTGGAACAGCTCAATTTGATTTGATTTATCTATTGTCACATGCATTTATTACGAAGTCAGTGAAAAATGTTGTTTGTAGAGGAGCAGCAAATTCTGGAACACAAGTCTTCAGTACTACAGCCGGAATGTTCTCAGGGCCCTTCTTACCCTTTGCAGTATCCAATGCCTCCAACCAAATCTTGTTATCATGTGGAGTGAATCTAATTGATTGAAGATTGATATCTGTGATAATGGGAACCTCTGGAGGAGGAAGATTACTGAGAATGCTTCATCCTTATCTTTTACATTGATGTTGTGGGCTCTTCCATCATTGAGGATGTGGATATTTGTGAAGCCTCCGCCTCATGTAAGTTGCTTAATTGTCCAACATTTGACAGGATGACAGAGTTTAGACCTAATCCTTTGATTGTGGGATCACTTAGCTGTCTGTTACTTGTTGCTTATGCTGTTTGGCATGCAAGTAGTCCTGTTTGGTAACTTCACTAGATTGACACCTCATTTTAGGTATGCCTGATGCTACTCCTGGCATCGTCTCTTGACCTTTCCATTGAATCAGGGTTGATCCCTTTGCTTGATAGAACAAAGAACAAAAAAAAGCACAGGAACAGGCCCTTTTCACCAAGTCTGCACTGACACATTTTGCCCTTCCATGCTAAAACTGTCTTCACTAATAGGATCCCTATTCCTTTATTCCTTTCCTGTTCATGTATTCACCCAGGAGTTTCTTGAATGCTGCTGTTGTGTCTGCTTCCACCACTTCCTCTGACAACACATTCCAGACACTTACCACGCTTTGTGTAAAAAACCTGCCTTACTCATCTCTTTTAAACTTCTCCCCCCCGCACCTTGAACCTGTGTCCCCAAGTAATAGACCCTCCACCGTGGGAAAAGCTTCATTCTTTCCACTCTATCCATGCAATTCACAATCTTATAAACTTCTATCAGGTCCTTCAACCTCCTGCGATTCAGTGAAAACAACCCCAGTCTATCTAACCTTTCTCTATAGCTAAAATACCTCATACCAGACAACATCCTGGTAATCCTTTTCTGTACCCTCTCCAAAGCATCCACATCCTTCTGGTAGTGTGGCGACCAGAACTATATGCAATATAGCAATAATTTCATGAGGTCAATGATGTCCATAAGGTTACAGAATGTGTTGGAGCACAATTCTGCTGCTGTTGATGGCCCACAATGCCGTATGGTTCCCAGTCTTGCGTTGCTAGATCTGTTTGAAGTCGGTCACATTTAGCATGGTTACGGTGCCACACAAAACATATAACATGTGATGGCATTACTTTACCTCCACAAGGACTGTGTGGTGGTCACTCTTACTATCATGGTCAGATGCATCTGCAGCCAACAGATTTGTAAGGTTGAGGTCAAGTACATTTTTCCTTCTTGTTGGTTCCCTCAACATCTGTTGCAGACCCAGTTGAACAGCAATTTCCTTTAGGACCTGACCAGCTGGATGGTCATGCTCCTGCTGAGTCAGTCTTGGTGGTGAACCTTGGTATACCCCAAACAGAGCACATTTTGTGCCCTTGCCATCTTCAGTGCTTCCACCAAGTGTTGTTCAGCATGGAGGAGTACTGATTCATCAGCTGAGGGAGGATGGTATGTGGTAATCAGCAGGATCTTTCCTTGCCCATGTTTAACCTGAATCCATTCATTGGGGCCAGAATCAATGTTGAGGACTCCCAGGGCAACTCCCTCTTGACTGTATACAACTATGGGTCTACCCTTGCTGGGTCTGTCCTGCTGGTGAGACTGGACATATCCAGGGCTGGTGGTGGTGGTAAATGGGATATCATCTGTAAGGTATGATTCAGTAAGTATAAATTGTGTCCGGCTGTTGCTTGACCTGTCTGTGAGAAAGCTCACCCAATTTTGGTACTAGCTCCCAGATGTTAGTGAGGAGGACTTTGCAGGGTTAATAGGGCTGTTTCTGCCACTGCCTTTTCAGGTCATTAGGTTGATGGCAAATGGTCCGTTCGGTTTAATTTCTTTGTTGAGACTTTGTAGCGATTGATACAACTGATTGGTTCACTTTGCCATATCAGAGGGCAGTTGAGAATCACTCACATTGCTAAAAATCACACAACACCAGGTTATAGTCCAACAGGTTTAATTGGAAGCACTAGCTTTCGGAGCGACGCCCCTTCATCAGGTGATTGAATATACAATCACCTGGTGAAGGAGCGTCGCTCCGAAAGCTAGTGTGCTTCCAATTAAACCTGTTGGACTATAACCTGGTGTTGTGTGATTTTTAACGTTGTACACCCCAGTCCAACACCGGCATCTCCAAATCATGCTCACATTGCTGTTCCTCTTGAGTCACATAGAGGCCAGATCAGGTGAGATAGGTGCAGGAAAGATGTTTCCTTTGTCTAACATAATCAGGATCTCAGAATAAAGGATTGACCACTTGGGATTGAAATTAGAAGATAATTATTTTCTGAAAGGGTGTTCAATCTTTCGAAGTCTCTTATCCACAGGGCAGGACAGGCTTAATAATTTAATATCTTTTAGACTGACATTGTATCCTTGTTGCATATTTAAAAGAAATGTGAGTGGGAGCAGGAAAGTGGTGAAGTTCAGTTGTGAAATTATTGAATGATGGAATGTGCTGCAAGAGATGATTGGGCCACTCCTAAAACTACATGCATACGTGAGATGTTGCCTTTAATAGGGGAGCAGGAAAGACTTTGTAAAACTTTATATATCATGAGTATTTTTCTATCTAACGTTATGGGCATAAATTATTCAGCCACTATGGTTAATATCAATTATAAAAATGGGATAGCAAACAGAAACAAGCACAAGAGATGAAAGGAGCTGAGAATGTTAGAAAAATACAATTTAGTAAAGTGTTAGTGACCAATCAGAAAATAAATGAGAAATTTATTGAGAATCAACAGCAAATGGTTGACTTTACTTATTACTCGCATGAGGAATTTGCTTTTGTTTTTTCTGCTCTTCTCCCTTTTTCTTTGGAAAGTTAACAGAACTGAAGGCAATACAACAAACTCATGATGTTCATCACTGTTAATGATAGATGATGAAGAATGAGGAAACTCTTGGGTTTTTCACTGCTGTTTTCCCCTGTTATGCTTTTATCGTTGGTAATTTTATAGGACATACTAAAATAGTTATCAGTAAAGTACTCTAGGCAAGATTTTATCTTTGACATTAGAATGGTAACCTGCTGGACAAATTGCCTAATTTGCATATCACAAAGTCCAACGGATTTATATCACTGGGTCTGATGACAAATCTGTTCCAGCAAGTAATGACCACACTTGAAAATTAACTTCACCTATTTCAAGATGGTAATGAGAAACATATGTTGAATTGTTCACTGTTGTTTATAGGTTGTATCGGTATTTTAAATGACTTTATGGGTATCATTTACTCAACCATCTTGTTAATATTGAATTATAAAGTTGAAATAGGTCAGGTGAATTGGCCATGCTAAATTGTCCGTAGTGTTAGGTAAGGGGTAAATGTAGGGGTATGGGTGGTTTGCGCTTCGGCGGGTCGGTGTGGACTTGTTGGGCCGAAGGGCCTGTTTCCACACTGTAAGTAATCTAATCTAATCTAATCTAATCTAATGTAAACCACATAAAAAGACATATGAGTTTTAGAAAGCTACAGTCCATGAAACAAAACGATTGTCAAACAGGAAACTAAGAATCAGTTTGTGAAGAAGCGACAACAAATGTTATAATTTTATTTGTTTCTTTGAGTAATTTGTATTGTTATTTCTGTCATCCTTTCCACTTCAACACATACTGGTGATGGGTTTGTGGTTATCCATACATTACTCATGTAACACATACCACAGAGAGTCAGGCACTTACTGAGGTGGATATCTTAATTAACATTTAACTGTATACAATAATATGACATTTCAGATTTACCTGTGCAGTCATAGCTATATGATTACATTAGTTACAATTATATTACATTTAGCTCAAACAGGCATCAATACTGGGACTACAAATGATGATGAAAATATTGAATATACTATGATCAAGTTTGCAGATGACACAAAAACAAGTATGGAAGCAAGTAGTGAGCATAGCACAAGGAATCTCCACAGGCATTTCATGAAGTGGTCAGTCACCAGAATGTAGTCGTATCCTTGGACATGAAAAATATCAGTTGCAATCTTGCACTCTGGCTCCGGAGGAATGTTACATGGAACAACTTACTTGATTAGTTGCTTGACATCATAATTGATGCCAGGCCAAAAAACTGATTTATACACTAATCTGTTGTTTTCTTTTACACCCATATGACCTTTATGTATATAGTTCAGCATGTATTGGCATACAGCTTGCCACTCTGACCACTTGGTTGCCTTCAAAGATTACATTCCTATAGAGTCATAGTCCACCTCTGAATGACCAGAAAGAGCATGTTTGCTTGGGGTTAGAGTGATAGAGTTGTAGTTTGTTTCTATGGCACAGGAAAAGGCCTTCAACCCATTGTATCTGTGCGTCGTCAAATATACATCTATTCTATCCCAGCTGCCTGCATTTGGCCTGTAGCATTATGTGCCCTATATTCAAGTGTTCACTTAAATATTACTTGAAGGCACCCACCTCTACACCATTTTAGTTAGTGAATTCCAGGTCCACAACCCCCCAGGTGAAATCTTTTTCTTCAAATCACTGCTAAATGCTTGCTGTCTTCCTTAAAACTGTGCACCTCATTATTGACCTTTCTATCAGGATTACGTTTCTCCCTACCTAACCTGTTTATGTCCCTCAGACCTTCAAACACCCTCAGCCTTCTCTGCACTAAAAAAAAATTTGCACCCCATCTAGTCCCTCTTCAAAGCTGAATTGCTCCAGCCAAGGCAAATTTCCTCTACGCCCTTTCCAGTGTAATCACATCCTTTCTACTGTACTCAGAACTGCAATCAGTACTCCAGCTGTTGCCTAACTAACATCATATACAGCTTCATCATAATCTCCTTGCTTTTCTGTTTAATTCCTTGACTCATAAAGGTAAGTATCCCACATCTTGACCACTTTATCTATCTATCCTGCTGCCTGATCTATGGACATGCACATTAAGGTTTTCTTTACTTCCTCGATTTCTACTGTTCAATGTATACTCTCTTGTATTGTTGACCCTCCCACAATGTTTCATCTCTCACTTTTCAGGATTAAATTTAATCTATTTTTTAAAACGTTACTTGTGGGATGTGGCCGTCACTGGCTAGCCCACATTTATTGCCCATCCCTAGTTGCCCTTGTGAAGATGAAGGTGAGCTGCCTTCTTGAACTGCTGCGATCAGTAGGCCCACAACATTCTTAGGAATTCTAGTGACAATGAAGGAACGACGGTGTATTTTCAAGGCAGGATGATGAGAGGGTTAGAGGAGAACTTGTTGGAGGTGGTGTTCCTACATATCTGCTGCCCTTGCCATTATAGAGGAAGTCGCCATGTGTTTAGAAGGTACAGGCTAAAGATCTTTGGTGAATTTCTGTCGTGCATCTTGTGGATGTTACAAATGCTATTGCTGAGCATTAGTGCGGAATGACTGAACATCTATGAATGTGATGCCAATCAGCTGGGCTGCTTTATTGCGTATGTTATCAAGTTTAGGCCATTGGCAATTGGACCATTGTCAGTCCTAAGCAATGACAGGATGTAATGCCACATTGGCACATTGCGCATTACAGGAAGGTAGCACTCCCTTAGAAAGGGTTCTAAGATGGTGTAGAACTATAGACAAGGAGCCTCTGTAAATTGATTCTTGAAGTTGCAGTTATTATGATAGTGAATCAGGCAGTTGGTAGTGTAACGTGGCTATGCATTTACAAATATGAACTTTGATTTGCTATGAATTCTTACCCAGGACATCTAGGTGCCTTCTGAATCTTTTTCTTTTCTCTCCCCCTAACTGTACTGAGAAGGGCTATTCATGACTGATTCATTTGATGCACAGCAGGGCCTTAATAATAGCACCAGCGGTGAAAATCCAAGCAATTCCTGGCATTGGTAAGTACTTTGGCATGATAGCACGAGAGCATTGCCACAGAGACATGGTGCACAGTCCATGGAAATTTGTCTGAGATAACTACTTGAACTCACGAAAGGAAACCCTCTATGAAACTCCCTGAAATTGACATTTAGTTGACTTTTGAAAAATGCAGTTCATAAACACAACCTTGGTCAATCTCATGGATTTTCTCAAATTCCATTCTTGTTGATAATAATCACCTTCTTTAATAATTTCTGATTCTTCCTTCTCAATGGTCACACATATTGATGCTACCAAGTAGCACCAGTCTGTCAAGGTCTCCTTATCAATATGTCTTCCACAAACTGTTCAATACTCTTGAAATCTCCTCAGCAAGATTTCTTGAGTTGTCAATTTCATTAAGCTTTTAACTGAAATGTTACTACTTTAGCAGATTAAACATTGAGGCCAGTCTGAAGCAAGTGTGAGAGATTGAATAGCTTGTGTTAAATCATTCCTTGAATCTGAGTTGAATCCACCATAGGTACACTGAATTATTTAAAAGAAAAACATAATGAGCTTAAGTGTGTTAATGTGATTAATAAAGCATGTCAAAAGTTTTAGATTTGAATGCTAACTATGTTCACTCAAGTATATTTGCATGATTTTCATGCAGCAGCACATTCTATTATTGAAGAGCTGTCCAATGATATAAGTAAATCTCGTGAAGAATACTAAATAGGTATCTTCACATAGAAGGCTCATATCTTAGAGTGATAGTGTTCACATTCTTCAGTATAGTCTCACTTTCAGCCACTGGCAATAATTATCATTATTAACCTCACTAATCATCATGATATGGATCTGAAACAATAATCCAGATTAGCCAATACATAGGATTGTAGGCTTAGGTTGCTGCACAATAACATCCTTCTGCAACTTAACCCACTGCAGCCATTGATTATAGTGTTTGAGCAGTCGATTCATCTGTACAGTGGTGATTAGTAGAATCAAGCATTCTGTCCCTCACTGAGCAGCAAGGGCTACCTCAGAAAGCCGTCAGCCAACTGATTGAGCAACACCTCTGGAGTCCCAGCAATGCCAATAGTTGGAGGATAAAGTAAGTCGCAAAAGGCCTGTGACTCATATTGAAATCTGGTGAGACCCCCACTGATACAATTTCCAGGAGCTTTAATGGAATAAAATTTCTACTAGTTAGCAGGTAACCTGTTGCCAACTTCACTGAAATCAAATAATTACTGTAGTTCCTATCATGGGATGTATATCTTTCTCTTGAATGCTGCTGGCTATCAAGGATTAGCTGCTCATTTACACACCAGACAGCTCCACTGGGATCAGTAGCCCCTGGTGGTGTTGTACTGACATCAGAGATGGATCATCTGGATAGGGAGGGAGGTGGGAGTGGGGATGGGAATGGGAATTATTGTTTTGAAAATCTTCTCCATCATTGATCTTAAGATGACTGGCCAGTATTACTTGCAGGCTTTCTTTCTATACCCTGCAATTCTTTAGTCGTTGTTTTCAGGGGAATTGGAAATTATGGTCAGTGTCTCTGTAATTTCCATCTTTACTGTCCTTTACTGTTCTTGGATGCATTTCATTTAGTTCTTATGATTTAATAATTTTAAGTGGAACCAAACTATCCAATACATCTTCTTTGTTAATTATTTCATGCGTACTGATTAAAGACTTAGTAGCCATCTAGGTTTGTTCAATACATTCGCATAAGTTGTACGATCCTTTGATATTTTACTTATAAATTCTGTGCCCAATTTATTCTCTCTCACTAGCTGCTTGAGGAAGGAGCAGGAGCTCTAAAAACTTACAGTTTCAAGTAAACCTGCCGGAGACAGGTGATATTTGACTTTGTCCATTGAAAGAAGGGATGTAGATGTCAGTGACAGGGATGGCTACCTGTGACACCGCACAGGTTCTGCAGATAGGCATAAAGTGTCCCAATCAAAATGCTGCAATAAAACTCAACACAGTTCAGGTAGAATACTGAGGTTTATAGTGGGTTGAGGCCATTAGGTGGTCCTGAACTGGTGATTTAAGGGACTCACTAGGCTACTTAGCTGTCACCAAAGCTGTCAGTCCTGGATTTAAGTCCAAGGTTGGGAAGAAAGCTGTTGGGATTGCCTAACACAATGCTGCTGGATTTTTTTTAGCCCTCCTGCCTGAAACCTCGCTCTGGATATCTGCATTAATTCAATCCTTTTAGCGCCAGAACCAGGATGGAGTTCAGGGTGCAGGTCTGGTACTGGGGTCAGGAAGAGAGGATTTAAGAATATGAGAAGCTTGGGGAGGTGGGGTTTGGGATTGCAAAGGTTGGTGATTGTGATAGATAGGCCAGGAGGGACAAGATTGTGGGTGATGGCGGTGGTGGTTGGTGGGGTGTTGGCCAAATTGGAAAAGAGGATCCCGAGAGAAGCACCTCTTCATCTCCCCGCCAAGGCTTGAGTTGGACAACCAGTCAGGCCTTCCCCTTTCTTGACATTAATAAAGAAGACATATTAGACAATTTGGTTCCATTTAAACAGTGGTTAACACTGTTACCTCACAGCGCCAGAGACCCGGGTTCAATTCCCGCCTCAGGCAACTGTCTGAGTGGAGTTTGCACGTTCTCCCCATGTCTGCGTGGGTTTCCTCCTGGTACTCTGGTTTCCTCCCACGGTCAAAAAATGTGTAAGTTAGGTGAATTGGACATACTTAAATTGCCCTTAGTGTTAGGTGAAGGGGTAAATGTAGGGGAATGGGTCTGCGTGGGTTGCTCTTCGGAGGGTCAGTGTGGACTTGTTGGGCCGAAGGGCCTGTTTCCACACTGTAAATAATGTAATGTAATCTAAAAAAAATTGATAAATCATGAGAACCAAATAAAATGCATTCAAGAAAAGAGAGATGAATGAGTGCAGCCCTCAGGGCCCCCTTTCCCAATGCTGCCTCTATACTAGAACTATTCATCTATTGCCATTCCACCACCTTTTCATTATAGGCCTCTGGATTTTTGCTGTCCAGGTAATGATGAAATTCTCTTTTGAAAGCCACAGTTAAATGCCTCTCCTTCATCCACAGGCAAGGCATTCCAGATCCTAATCACTGGCAGTGCATAAAGCTTTTGTTAAGGTTGGTTAAACATAACTTCCCATAACAAATCCATATTGGCTTTCCTTACTTAACTCACATTGGCACAAGTAAAGTTGACTTGAGTTATTGTGTTGAAAATCTTCTCTATCACTGGTCTTAAACTGACTGGCCAATATTACTTGCAGGCTTTCTTTGTATACCGTGCAATACTTTAGTCTTTGTTTTCAGGGGAATTGGAAATTATGGCCAGTGTCTTTGTAATTTCCATCTTTACTGTCCTTTACTGCTCTTGGATGCATTTCATCTAGTTCTTATGATTTAACAATTTTAAGTGGAACTAAATTATCCAATACATTTTCTTTGTTAATTATTTTGTTAAATAATAACTGTGGCTGTTTCACTAAATCACTCCATTTCAAGTATTTATCCAATCACCTTCTGATAATTATTATTCAGTCTGCTTCTACCACCCTTTCAGGAAAAGTTATAATTACATTCAAATGTCTGAATGATCTCCATTTCTCATTGTGACTAGCATGTAGTAGGCAGCGATTCAAAAGCGCAGCTTACCAATGCCAACCAAGAGCAGTTAGGGACAAGCAATAAATGGCTAGCCAGCCAGAAATATCCACATTCCATGAGTGAATAAAAAAAACTTCTCCCTTGCTCTGGACAGATGCAAAGTACAGGTAAAATTTCTCAAAACTGGTTGTTTAGAAACCTGAGTTGTCTAAAAATCAGACATTTTCAGAATGTACTATGAAACATTTTGATAAAATATTTTCTCAATCAAAATGAAACTGTACAGACAATTTGGCTGTACGCTGCATGACATCAGATTTGTTATCTATTTTCTGTTGCTCACTGTTCTGTTCTCTATGTTCTGAGTGACGCTTGGCCCCGCCTGATCTGGATTGACCTGAACCACTCACTTTCAGTTAATAACTGCAGCTAAGTACACAGAAAAGAAATACAAACTTATTGCTGTTAATGATAGAATTGTTTGGAATAATATTTATTAACATAACCGTCACAAACAGACAATGAAAGAATGTACAAATAATTTCCTTCATACAAGACTTATAATACAAAAGCATCAAATATTACTTCACCATATCTTCATCACTATTTCCTTCACTTTCGACCAGGGTTTATAACATTTGGTACTCAAGCGGTTTTGGCAAAATCCCACATGTGATTAAGACCAAAGGCACATCCAAAGAAATAATAACTGTGGCTGTTTCCCGAAATCAGTCCGTTTCAAGTATTTATCCAATCTCCTTCTGATAATTATTATTCAATCTGCTTCCACCACATTTTCAGGAAAAATTACAATTACATTCAGGTAACAAAACATTCCAATAAGAAGGTATTAACACCAGCGGCTAAATATACAGAAAATTATTAGAAATCATTATACAATTTTAGCATAATATAATTAGGTGGAATTAAATTGCTTGCCCTTTTGAAATAAATTTTGACTAATTTCAAATGAGCAGGTTAGGGTAAAATACCAAAATGATGACAAAAATGTAATATGAAACAACTCCTCAATAATTTCTAGCTAATTTCTAATTAGGAATCTTTATTTGTGTTTAATGTTTTCCAACAAAATTTATTTTCCAATATTTTTATGTATTAACAGATAAAAGATTTGTTGAACACATTGCAACTGTATCCTAATTTACGTCTATTAAATTGATGAAAACAACTAGCAATTATGATCAAGGATCATCCCTAAAATGTTGACCTTCTTTTCAATTTCACGTATCACCGTGTTCTGTTTTTACGCCAAATTCACAGAATAGGCAGGTTTCCTTTTATGTTCTACTATTTATATTATCTTTTTATTAAAACCAGTTTTGCCAAAAATATAATTGTGTGTTGCGATAATGGAAAGGACAGACCACAATTAGATTATAATTAATTGAAAATATTCAACTGCCACCATCATTATGACTGGAAGGCTAATGTCATGGAGGTAGATTGAGGCTTACTGAGATATACAAACTATTGTTTCAACATGTATGTCACCATAAATAATGTGGTGCTCAACTTCAATTCCCCACATCGGAACGAAACATGATCACGAATGTGAGCTATACAGGCATGATACTAATAGTTACTAAGATCTATTTCTAAATGAAGATGCATATCTTGATGATAACACTTATTTATATAAATATATTTTTATGACTTTTACTTTATATATAAAACATGGTAGAAATAGTGAATTATGACTATTCACTGTTTATAGGATTGTCACCCGCCAACTAGCTTCATATCAGGTCTTTTTAAAACAACAATGTAAAATGTTACTTGGATAAGGAGAACTAATAACTATAAAAGTACAAAAATTTCCAATCTCCCATATTCCTTTTAATGAAAGGAAAATTCTAGTTATTATTGCATTAGACCCACTGCTACATATATTAAACATAATGGGAAATTATCCACATGTAACACATTGTGAATATTATTGCTTGTACTCTATGACTTTATGCTGATGCTGCACATATCTTTGTTGTATGCTGGTTCTAAAACATTCTGTCAGTGGGAGTTTGCCATTAGTCAAGCTTGTTCTTCACTTGTTCAAAAATCTGCATCACTCTTACTGCTGGAACACATCCTTCTCTTAGGATTGTGATTCCTTCTGAAGAAAGTAATTTTTTTTTGTTAGAAACAGAATAATCATACCCAAAACCCATAGCAATTACTACTGAAGTAGCAATTACTTTAGGAAGCATTCATTACAGAGTTATTGAAAACTCCATATTAAAACCAACAATATCTTTAAAAAAAGACTTGGTCATGTGTAAAGCTTGATGCTCAGCTTATATTAGTTAATGGATAAAATTAATTAATAATTGCATTTCTGTGATGGACCTGTGGCTTGTCAAGTTAAGCTATATCAGGCTGACTGGCAGAAGTACTGACCTGTACTTATAATAACAAAATAATCTTAAAAAATTGCTTAGCACGAGATGTGACAGCTATATATGAAACTGACTGAACTGTAAAGCCATCATATATTTCAACTACCACATTGTAAACATATCAGAACCAAAATGTGATTTAAAGAAATAAATATGTATGTAAAACTTAGTGTGTAAACTACTGTGGATTTTCTCAGATACAATCAGTTTAAACAGCAGATGAAAGAATATATAACTAAAAATCTGGATACCTTCATCAATCTTAGTACAGTTGATGACAGTGGAGGCAATCAATTCATTAGAGTTTCCGTCACATAAAACAGCATCAATTTTGTGCCCCAGGCGTCTATTGATAAAATGATAATGTAAAACATTGAAAAATGCATTTACCAAGAAATAAAACAACAAATAATTCCATGGCAATATTTGTATACATACGAGATAACCATGTCATGGTGGATGCTGTCAGGCTCCCCACTCGGATTGGCTGATGTAATGGCTAATGGTCCAGTCATGTTCACGAGATGAGCTGTCACAGTGTGGTCAGGAACACGGATCATGATGCTCTCCTTGGTACCAACATGGTCAAATGCAGCACCAATACCTTTAAAAAAGGATAAAATCTGATTTCTCAGATACTATTCTCATTTCCATTCTTATTCATGAGCTGATGTAAACTGGCTATTTGAATAAGGATGAACAGATATTTCAAAATGCTCTACTACTTGTGATGCGTACCTAGTTTCTTCAGCCATTCTCCTTTCTTCACAATGCAACTCATCCCTCCAGGGTAGACATGGTTCATAAATTCCCAGAGCAAGGGGCTGAATGGAGGATGCACTGCAGAAAGCTGATCAAGACTGGAGATACAGATACAAATAGGCTTCTCAGTAGGACGCTCCTGTAAAATCACAGACATCAATTATATGCACCAAATGACTGACAAGTGCAGGTTGAAGGAAAATGATATTACAGACTAAAAATAAAATGCCTTAAGAATCATTTCTGAGTATTTATGCCTCACTGCATTTGGCAGCCTTACCTTTATGTTGTAGATACCTTTAATAGCCTCTGGGTGTTTACAGGAAGCTGCCAGAGCATACACAGTATCCGTTGGGATGCCACACACACGGCCAGAATCTAGGATTTTTGCAATAATCTGTAGACCACTAGTTTTCCGTGAAGAAGCAATGGAACAAGGCAAAGGGGCTTGATCTTTCTTTTTGTTTGTTCCTGTCTGTGATTTATGTATAAAAGTATAAAACATGTCAGAAACATAATAGTTTTTAATTGAATTATTATAATGCAAGTGATCACGCTGTCCTTCAGTGTTGTTTATATTTAGATAAAGGAGTAGAACGTCCCTATTCTGTCCCTTGTAAACAAAACTAGAATGAAAATTGATGAACAATTGGAAAGTTACGGGAATTTGGAAGCCATCTCAAATTTTAAATAGTGTTCATGAACAGTTTATTAACTGCCAAGGAAGTGAAATGCATATGTATGATTCCTGATAGTTTATCCTTTAATTTGTGGGTCTTTTTTGTGGTATTGTTCACAGAAGCACAGCTGCTGGGTTATTTCATCCTGACAGGAATATTGTCTTTCATTTAAGGTCATAATGTAACTACTATAGATAGGTCAATGCAAGTTTAATTGCTACTTTGTGACAAGTTTGTAAAGTTGTGGATGCTTGGAAATGTTGAACTTTGTGTAGGGATAACAAATGCATTACATGATGGTTAAAAATTAATTTTGACAGATTACTGTCTAATATCAGAAGTATAATGGATTCTATCAAAATCTATGAAGGCACGCACATATAAAAAAATCCTGTTGGCATTCTTTCAACATTAGACCTTAATTACAAAAGTATTGTTTATTTCGCAAATACGTCCATAATATTAATCTAATAAGATTTACCACAGTAAAGAAAATGTTTGAATGCTTACAAAATGCCCACACATTTATAGCATTAGATAAAGTCTTATATCCCCATTCACATTCTGTCTACACGTCCTATTGTAAATTGTCACTTCTACATTTACAATAGAAATGAGCTACATTACACTGTAGTCATGCCTTCCACATGTAAAGCCCAATAATTTCTCACTTCCTCAGTTCATTTCGCACAGCAACTCTTAAGTTTTAATCTGTTTAACTAAGTAGTTTTGACATAAACAAGAATGTGAAATAAAAGTTAAAATAAAACAGTATGTATGACTTTAAAGTAGGGATCTGAATTATTTTTACATGCACTGGTCCACTTACTTCTAGTACTATAATCCCATTTGAATGGAAGACCAGAGCAGTACATTGAAAAATAATCAACATTCAAAATAAATAGCCATCATGTAGCATTTACCCTGAAGAGGGGGTCACCCAGAGGAATTAGTTGTTTCCCAAACATATGGTTGGCAAAAGAGGCTGTTGTTCCATAAACACAGACAAAACTGATCAACGCCAGCATTACACCTGCAGGAAAAAAAAATGAGGAGAAAACCATAAGTGGTCATATGGCTATAAAATAAAAATGCTAAAATTGAAATATTTTGAACTAGTGTTAAACCTTCCAAAGGAAGAGGCAGTTGCTCCAGGGTGAATAGTAGAAAGCAAATGATTATCACTTCCATAATGACTGTGACTAGGAGAAGCACCACATCTACATGAATAGCTGTGAAAGAGAGAAAAAAATAAATTTATTCCTCATGGACATCAAGTATTGAAGTACACAAACTGAGAAGAATTATGATTAAAACACTCACCCAAGATAACCAGAAACATGTTGACAATAAGGAAAGCTATGGCTCCTGCAGTGAATCCACCATCAGAATTGCGATCAATGTTTAACAAATGACCTGCATAAAACACATAATTTTGAAACTCCATACAGGCAGAAGTAAACATGTGATATTATGGTTAATAGTATGAGAAAGTTGAGCAAGAAATGATCAATGGAAATTTTCAGTCTACTGACAGATAAGAGTTAACTTGATGTGAGAGATGATTTGTGTGAAATTTTAATACATTTCTAACTACTTCTTTCATTTCAATTTTGTTATTATTCTGCGCTAAAATGGCCCAATGATTTGTTTTTAGTGAGAAGAATGTTTAAGCATTCATAAAACATTTCCAGGATGAGGAAGAATTGGTCTTTCAAGATGGTTATGTAACATAATTATATGAATTGTAGCACAATGCAAAATCCTTCAATTCTTGTACATGAAATTTGAATATAAAGCCAGAGACCCAGGGATTGGCACACAGGGAACAATGACATATTCTGAAGATTTTGTCCATGCCCTTCTTCATGTGCTTCCTAATGTTAATACAACTCAAAAAAATAAAACCTGCTCACTGATCTGAATAATATGTAGCAACATATTTTATGGTGTCTGGCTTTGTATTATTTATGTGGTATGAGATTTTTAAGCTAGAAATGTCATGCAGAAGTAAATGATAGTTAAAGATTACATTGGGTTGCTATAATCAAATGTAAATTTTAGCACTGACTGAAAGGGAAGTATATACATGCACATTGTCATTCCTTTGACTGTCAATGATTTTAATAGAGCAGAAATATTTTTGTAAAAGTTATGATTTTCTACTGGGTATATTGACAACACAATACTAGATTAACCTTGCTATAAAATTGGAAAATGATGTAATGTTTAGAAAAACAATAAAGATGTGTTTACAGTCTGTTCTGATATAAGGCGATAGTTCTGTTCCCATGCGACCCTGCGTTATAAGAAAATCACATAATAGAACACCATTTAAACCAATGGAACCGGAATCCTTTTACAGCTAATACAGGTAAGGAAAGTTTGTGTTCTACAAATAATGGTTGAAATTCTTCAATCGCGTTATCGCCAATTTGTGTTGAAGAAACGTGCTTTACAGCAGAACCGACTGGATTTGTTTACATTTGAAGATATACCTGCAAATCGAAGCCAGGTCCAAGTTGCCCAGATAGCTGCATAACAGAAGGGTAACACCGAGCCAAAGCGCCTTCCTCCACGAACTTGAATCCTCGACACATAGAGCTGGATCAGAGTTCCAGGGATCAGAACCCAAGGAATAGTAAGATGAGCTTGGGCCTGGTCCATGTTTGCACTCTGAATGGCAGACAGGGCTGCAAGCCCATTGCAAATGTAGAAAAGGGCATCTGGCAGCTGCACACTAGTAAAAACTGGGAGCTCATCAGCTTTGCTGAACCTCTGTTTTAGGGCAAACAGAACATTCTGGAATGATTTTGAAGACAGCATTTCAGTTCCAATAGGAATCAATGCCTTTTCTGCTATAGAGTTGATCAGGCTGGAAAATGTTGCATAAAGGGAGAGGGCTGTATACATTGAGCAAACTGCCCCAAAAAATCTGTAATATGATACAGTGTTAATCTGAGGAATAGTGGAGATCGTCAGAAGAACAAAAAAACCATTATGGATTATTTCAAGTTTGTTTCTGTTTAGAGATAGTAGCAATATAATCAAAGATGTGACCATGAAAAACCAATCTCCTGTCATCCTGGCTCTGCTGCTATCTAAGTTATTAACATTTATGAGGACAGATAAAATAAACTCCTCCCAGGACTTCACAAGCCAATACATACTATGGACACAGTATTTAGTAGCAAAGTAGACATCGTTGCGTAAATAACCATAGTAGCTTGCATAAAGCTGCGTAATAGAATTGATGCTGACCCACACAGCTCCGACATAGAATGATTTAATGTACCCGAAGCAGTAAAAAGCAAAGATAAAGGGAGAAATCACACTACACAAATTACCAAGTGCCATTGGCTCTGCATATTTAGTGTTCTTCTTTTTCTCTTCACCATTAGCCTTAGCAGATGATTTATTAGCTGTCCCTAGAAGCAGCACATTGAATAATGAATTGCCAAACCCTGGAAGGATGTACCTCTGGGTGACTCCCTTTAAAAGCAGAGCAATGGCTCCATAAAGCCCAAAGACAGTAATCACTAGTTCAAATATTCCTGATAATATTAAAGCCCATTGGCTAAAGAGACCCACAGCTTCAAAAATGAGAGTAAGTGTTATGGCCCCAAAGACAAAAGGCATGATGTAATTTGCTGTAGCTGAACAGAATGACAGAGTAAATGCAACACTGATGTAGGCTACCAGCCCTGCAACAGCTGATTCACTAATAGGAGGCAAAGGCACATCTGAACTATCATTTGCAACACTGGTGTTTTGTAAATCCACTGCATTTGAGGTGACATTAAGAGGAGAGTTTGCTCCCAAAATGATCCGAGTTGCCCCGAAGCTGCTCCACAAAGCTGAAAATGCTATAAAGGCTGTGCCTCCCAGATGATCATACTTTCTGAAGGACATTAGTCCAGCAACAAGCTGTGTCACACCACCAATCAATACAAGGTGAACACCTATAAAACATAGAATGGAATCTTTAATAGTATTGGTTTCTTGGATAATTTGCTTAAGATATCAAATAGATAGACTTCAAGCTTATTTCATTACTGACCACTATAAACTTTAAAAATGTCAAAAAGCAATACTTTCATAAGGGTTTTGGGTTGATGAGACTTTTCAAAAACAATCATTCAAAATCTCTGAGAATTTGTTAATACTGCAGTTTAGCTTTGTTGATAAATACTTCCTGTTTTTCAACATCCTTGTGCTTCTGTCTAACATGGATTCTGACTGACCTCAAGAACTTTGGTTGGTCTTCAGAAATGCAAGAAATTTGGTCATGTTCTGTTTATGCCATTTCTGGACAGATTCACAGATCAGCTGCTGTGTCAAAGTGCTGGGATTACTTGTACATAGAGTAAAAAAAGTTAAGACATGAATGCTAGAGTTTATACTTTATAAATATGATGCTTAGAAATTAATTGTGTCATAGGAGTCCCAAGGTTCATTGAAACAAGATTGAAGCTTAACTGGAGTGAATTGGACTCAGTAGCACTTTCTCCAGAATCTACTGATATTTATTCCAGAGGTCAGAATGAACCCTGACAATTTTAGAGTTACCATGAATTCTTTTACTGAGAGTCTAAACAAAGAAATCTTTAAAAAAAAATGCCCTGAACAAGAATGGATTAACAATAATAACAATAATTGATTGTTAAGTTATGACACATTCTGTAATCCACTTAAAAAGGAGCCAATAGTCAGTGGGGGAGATGTTCCATAATTTCAGAGTATGACCTCTGTACCCCATTTTTCTTACATTCCTTCACCTCCCTTAGCCATGCCATGTTTGTGTCTTATTGGCTTTTCTCTCAGCAGAGCCGACAATTTTCCACTTTTCACACCTAACATTTACAGCTATTTTACATCCTGATTTCACCTTTATCACCATTATTACTACCTTTGTCTTTTGCTATGGCCACCCTCACCATCTGTTCCATTTGCTCCTGCTCCTCATCCACTTACAGCATTAAAAAACATTATTATCAACTCCTTTCAATTTCAAAGAAAAGTCATACAGAACTCAAAATGTTAACTCTTCTCGTGTCTCCGCAGATGCTGTAAGACCTGCTGTATTTCTCCAGTATTTGCTGTTTTTATTTTAGATTTTGAACATTCGACATAGTTCTGATTTAATAGAGGAGAGAGTCTCTGTTGTATCTCCTGATTATTGGTCATGATTTCAGCAGATGACCTGCGAGTTTGTCCAGAAATGGCATAAACAGAATTTTACCCAAAAGTTCTTGCCAAAGTTGCAATCCTAATATATGCAGGTATTGCTTCCAGAGCAGCAACCAGATTCTAGGAATATTAATTATTGCACATGATGTATTAATCTTTCCCTTGGTTCCTTTGGAATCTGAATATACGACTGGCATTTCTTTATGAATCTCTCTTTATTTTCCCTAAATACATCATTCACCTGACAATTAATTCAAAAATGGGCTAAGAATTGGCATGTGTTTTTACACTATTTACAAAATATAATATTTCATATCAGTTTAGAAATCCTACAATCCTAAACTATTTTCCTGAGTAATGCTTGCTACAAAACATCTCAAACTTTTTTCGCATGATTGAAGTTTAGTGACTTTTGCGATTCGTGCAATATCCGATCATATTTTATCTTGTGTACAGTAATCGCGAATCACAGCTGTAGTACACTGTTATTTGTCACTAACCTGCCAAGATGTTTTCAGTTCCACTGGCCAAAATGTTTGTATTGACTTGAGCAAAATTTTGAAGAGCTACAAGGAAGGCACTGATCACATTGGCCAGAAGCCCCAGGACTCCTGGCTCACTGTAAAATACAGCTGCAAAACCTTCGGAGCTAGACATCTTCTTTGAGCCTAAAATGAATTAAAAAATTAATGTAGGGATTAAACTACATGCACTTTATGAGTCATATATTCTTAAATGAATTAATTTACAATGAAAATGCAAAGCCCACCATGAACTTGAATCTGCATTAATGACAAAATGTATCACTCACAAAAATTACCACTTGTTTAAACAAATGTAGTAGTCATAATGGGTGTGAAAAGACTGCATGATCTAATATATAACATCCAAACCTTGCGCAATACCATATAATTATAGACATGGTAATGTATAAATAGATAAATATGAGCCAGCAGTTTTACCTCCTCATAGAGAGGAGTACAGAAGTGGGAGTACAGCACCGAGCTGACAAATATTCCATTTCTGAATCATTTTTCCCACAAGTAGCAGGTTGCTTAAGGGCAGTTGAAGACCTATAAAAGCCAATTATCAGAGATTAACAAAAAAATTTTCAGGAAGCCCCCAGGTTCTCTGAGGCACTGGGGAATAGGCCAGATGCTTGGACAATGCCTCCAGTCAGCAGGCCCATGAGTCAGTTCTCCAATCAGGTTTGAGGCTCTTCTCACCTGCCTGCATGGATTGAAAAACAATTGGATTGAAAAACATTGAAATGCAATGCAATTTATGTTTTTGACCTGTTATGTAATGCATTATTACAAATTTTCTGATTTTTGTTCTTCAAAAATTGTTACCATCTGCTGCACTCAACCACCATGGTAATAGTTGCAAAGTGTGGTGCTGGAAAAGCACAGCAGGTCAGACAGCATTCAAGGAGCAGAAGAGTCGATGTTTCAGGTTTATGCCCAAAACATCAACTATCCTGGTCCTCAGATGCTGCCTGACCTGCTGCGCTTTTCCAGCACCACGCACTTCGATTCTGACTCTCCAGCATCTGCAGTCCTCACGTTCTCCACCATGGTAACAGCATTCTTCTTATCACCAATTCTGCATATTGTACTTCTTCTCCTTGCTCAAACATCCTATCCTTTTCCACTCTTTCACCACTCTCTCAAAATTCTTGTTTTCTATTACCTCACAAGGTTTATCTTGGTTCTCCCTTTGATGATCTCCTTTGTCATCTCCCTGAGACTTGGCAAAGTTTATCTCAATATCTGTGCTTTCAGTTGTTTTCTCATGGTAATCATGAACATCCTAAGTTTTTCCTTCTATATATACTCACAATGAAGGCCAATGTGGGTCAGTGAGAACTGGGGTGAATAAAGAATGGCACTTATGAGTTAAGGTGGGGCAGCAGAGTTTTGGATAGTACAGGTTTACGGAGAGTAAAATGTGGAAACCATCCATGACTGCACTGGAATAGTTAAACTGAGATGGGGTAAAGTCACACTATATTTCTGGGGGAAAATATAAGGTTTTACTGATGGCACTAATAAGGCATCAGAAGTTGAACTCTGGTTCAAATGGGACCTTAAGGATGGGAACAGAATGGCTTAATCTCAGACTGTTATCAAGGGTAGGGATGAAGTTGGATGCCATGGACAGAATTTGGACTTGGGACTGAATACAATGGTTTCAGTCTTCCCAATATTTATCTGTAAATTCCAGCTTATCAATGCTGGATACTGGATATGCAGCCTGATAGCTTAGCAACAGTAGAGGAGTTGAGTGGGGTGATGCTAAGGTAGAGATGCTGTTAAAACATGTATGTGAAAACTAACCCTATGTCTTTGGACTGAAAACAATTAATGTTGGAGATCAAAGCAGTTCAGACAACATTCATGGAGACAGAGCAAATTAATGTTTCAAGTCCAGATGACTTTTCATCAGAGCTGGTGAAGTATAGGGGGGGCACCATTTACACTTCATTTCAGTTCTGATGAAGAATCATCTCGATTCGAAACATTAGCTTGCTCTCTCTCCATGGATGCTGTCTGTGTCACTGTGATCTCCAGCATTGGTTGTTGTCAGTACAGATTCTAGCATCTGCAATACTTTACTCCTATGTCTATGGAAGAGCTAGAGAGCAGCATTTAGATAAGCAGTAGGAGGGGCAAAAGCTAGATCCTTGGGGGACTAAGAATGGTTTCTCTTCCTGCTCATGCAAAGTGATTAATTTGGCTATAATTAGATAAATAAAAATGGAAACATATTTCAATGGTCTCAACTAGCTGGACAAAGGTAAATTGCATCTGAGTTGGACCCTGTGGATAACCGCCTCAAAGGCTGCAGACCGGTCAAGGAAGGAGAAAACGTTTTCGGTGTTACACTCGCATAAGATGTCATTTATGAATTGATAAGCCTCTTTGATCTGGCTATTGGCCACCTTGGCTAACACCTTGGCCACCTTCTCCAGTTGGCGCTCACCTGCGGAATCTCATACGTCTATCTATGTGAAAGATGCTGCAACCTAAATTTGTTGTTGAAGGAATATTTGCATTCCTTGAAACAATTAACTCCGTCATCTGTGCATTTGGTTTTAATAATCAGCCAATCGAGGCTGTATTACACAAATACAGGTTGTTTTCGAATTTTCATAAGAGCTTCAGTAACTAGAACTTACAAAAATGAATTTAGCAATATTAGAAAGCGTACATTAGACTCAGTGACTTAGCTTTAAGAATGTGGCGCCATCTCTTGGTAATGCATGTACAATGTCGGCGCAACGTTGGGTAAACTTTCCTGTATGATATTTCTGGAGTATCGCCCCCCTACTCCGCCAAACAATAACAGAATAAAGAGTGCCATCATTACACAATTTCTAAGTACAGCGGGTAATAACAGAAACACCACTGCTATTGCCGAAAGAAAACAATGCGAATCCACGGGGGCTGGAATTCTCTGGAGAGACGAGGATGGTTTTTCCCTCGTCTTTCCAGACAAGTTCAGAAAACAATTTCGGGGACTTAAACTTGATGTACCCCGGAAGGCCTGCGAACCGAACTGGCGATAGAATCACTAAACTAGTTATTGTCAGTAACAGTCTCTCGGCGATTGCTTTCTGAACGGTGTCGGCTCCCGTTTTAGAAGCGGCATGTATTAGATACCTCAGATTAACCTGAAATTGTTAAAAGTATTATTCGTCAATCCTTACTGAATATGAGCTCTCCATATTTTATAAATAGGCATTTATAGACACAATAGACAAATAGACACATAATTATGGACACATATTAAACCGCAGTCAAGTTGACATTAGAAAATTAATATCAAACCGCTAAAGGATTGTTACCGTTGTGTGTCTTATCACACATCTTTGAGTTATATTTCAATTTGTCGAAATCATTGATTTTGTATTAATATATACAAAATATAAATCTGATATCATTCATGGGTCACGTAAGTCTATCTATATGTACTGAATAATATCAGATTCATCTTTTAAAACCATTTTGCTTTAGATGTTTGGATAACTGAATTCCTTACATATCAACGAAAACATATAATCGAACGAATGTTAATATTGCTTACATGCACTGTCCTTGAGGCACCTTCTTCGCTGTTATTTTAAACTATCGTGTCTCTCAGTTTTATAGGAGTTGGCATTGATGAAGGAAATAGCAGGTATTATGTGACCAGCCCCCGAGGACTTTTCCCGAGCACATTTTTTTTCACTTGACTATCGGTCACAGCTAACTTCCTCATTCGTCATAGTCGGAGCACCAAAACTAATGTATAGGAGTCAGTGTCAATGAAACCACAAAACTGGAATAAGGAAAAAATAGGTTCTGCGCCATTCGTTGAGTGACCATTTCTCAACTGTTTTCACATCTTATTCGTCGATAAACTATAAAATAATTTGTAATTCGTTTTTTAAAGAACATGTCGAGTCTGCAGCAGATGGAGTTTCATTTGAAAGAGACATGGGACGAATATTATTGCGAGACTATAGAAAATGTTTCATCTGCTTTTATTAGTCAACGGGGAATGAATATTTATGTCATATTCTTATGAATGAGAACTTCAGGTGACTGCTAAGATGGACCATGCGAGTTATACTATTCACATTATTTGGAACAACTTTTTCAAACGGGAATGATAAGAAAGTCAAATTTGTATAAGTAATCCTTAGAAGAACGATTTACTACAAGAAACTGTTTTATGGCCCTTGATTACAATACAGTGAATGACGTGGAGTAGAAACAATGCAAAGCATGGTAGATATAGAAGCCTTTGAGGAACAGGAGAAAAGCTAAGCAAATAGAAGGCTGATTACCAGGGAGAAATATCCCCCAGAAACTTCAGAAATTCTGCTCCTCGATTAAATAATGCGGACAGGACTAACTAAGCGGGACCATTACATAAATTGTCCACTTCTGCCCAAAACCAATCTTTTTTTTCCAAGTAGGGCGGCACGGTGGCACAGTGGTTAGCACTGCTGCCTCACAGCGCCAGTGACCCGGGTTCAATTCCCGCCTCAGGCGACTGACTGTGTGGAGTTTGCACATTCTCCCCGTGTCTGCGTGGGTTTCCTCCGGGTGCTCCGGTTTCCTCCCACAGTCCAAAGATGTGCATGTCAGGTGAATTGGCCATGCTGAATTGCCTGTAGTGTTAGGTAAAGGGGTAAATGTAGGGGAATGGGTGGGTTACGCTTCGGCGGGTCGGTGTGGACTTGTTGGGCCGAAGGGCCTGTTTCCACACTGTAAGTAACCTAATCTAATCTAATCTAATCTAGATCATGACCTCACAGTAAATATTAAGATTGTAACCAAAGAATTACTGTTGTAATCTGGTCTGGCAATCCTCTCCACTGTAGTCTCAAACTTCAGTGTTTTGTGCAATACTCAGCTCACTTCTGCCTTCTCTTCAACATCTACAATAAGATTATCAGATTATACCCATTGTTTCAACATGGTCTTCTTCAGAATTATGTTTTTATTATCTCTTTCATTTAACTGTCTCCACAGGCACACCGAACTCTTCCATTGTACTCCAAAACCTGAACAATTTCCAGGTTTCTGCTTCTTTTTACAATGGAAGTCCAAACCTTCAACACATCTATTCAGTATCTGTATGACCTGAGAGCTCCACGTCTTCCATGATTGGAGGCTCAACCATTCTCCTACATTGGAACAATTTGTTCTCACATTGAACAATTTCCCTTTTTCTTCCACTCCCTTCAAATGAAAGGATTTGCTCTGATAACATCTAAACGGTCCTAGTTATTGTTTCTATTTATGCTCCCACCCATTCTCCATTATGGGAAAATTGATGACTGCATTAATACCTTTTCCTGCCTTCACTCTGGATACTGGCATTGAATTTGCTTTTCATTTCTGCCAACTCCTGGCTTTCATATGATTCATTTTGACTCATCTTTTGCTTAACTGTTCTGTTTCCAATTTTGGAAACAGGCTATTTGCCAATTTCCAATAACACTCAATGATTCCTTCAACGATGTTGACTACATTTCTTCGTATCCCACTTCCTGGAAGGACTATGTTTCATTCTTCCAGTTTGTCAGTCTGTATCACATGTTCTGATGAAAGTACCTTCTATACTTGTGCTTTCATTCTTTATTTCTTCAACTGAAGAATCCCTCTACCCTAGAAAATAGAGTACTCAACTGCATCCATTTCATTCCCTGTTTTCAGCTTAACACCTCCATTTCAGAAGTGTAATGGGTTTCTCTTTAATCCCATCAGCTTTCAATAGATCAACTTCCACCATTTCTCCAACCTCCACCATGATGTCACCAACCTAATTCTCTCTCTTGACCTTCTACATGATGGTTTCTTGAAAAGGATCTGTGCATGATTAAGACTTCTCATGATTCTGTCAGCTGCTTGTTGAACTGAACTGGATGATCAACTCATGATCATATTGAATGACAGAGCAGGCTTCGGGGCCTATTCCTCCTTCTATTTTCAATGTTTCTATGCTTCTTTTCTCAAGATTGCACAAAAAGTTTCCAATGTGTGAATTCAGAACTTTGGCAATAGAATCACACCGCCTTCAAAGCACAATGGGGAGCAAGCTTTAGGTGTGGCATATGGCAGAGAATAGATAGAAAAGGTGGAAACCATCCACACATTCATAATTCACAGCCAGACCATAAAGTGTAGAATCAAACAATGGCTTATCAAATTTGCACTGGTACGTTTGTTTGTGGAGTAATTCATTTAGTCCCACTGTTCTGCAGATTCTCTCAATTCTGCAGTTTTCTTCTCCTTCAAAACATTTTTAATACATGCTGATACAGGATTAGAGTGTAAATCAACAGCTCAGTTACTGGCGGTAGAGTCAATATTGAATAACTCGTGGGGTGACATGATGGCTCACTGGTTAGGAACCCAGGTTCAATTCCAACCTCAGGCAATTGCCTGTTTGGAATTTGCACATTCTCCCAGTGTCTGTGTTGGTTTCCTCTGGGTGCTCTGGTTTCCTCCGACTATCCAAAGATGTGGTAATCCAAGATGGAGGATGGGAAAAATTTCTGGCTGTAAGAGCTGCTCCTTTTTTTGAGGTATTTTAGGTGTTGGAGGTGATTTCCTCAAATTCCAGGAGCAGCAATTACTGTTTTATATGCTGTTGCATTGTTTTGGAACTTTGGAAAAAAAAAGTCAAAACAACAGTAGTTTAAAAGGGAGAAGAGCAGACAAAGGAAGCACATGGTGAGGACAGTGCAGGAGAGAGAGAGAGAAAGAGAAAACCTACACAGTTACCGCCTTTGCTGTTTGAATTCGTGTATCGCTGGACATCGGAGTCCATCTGGGAAAATTAACAA
>NC_057724.1:33317506-33397080 GCF_004010195.1 Chiloscyllium plagiosum | reverse complement strand
TGTCCACATTGGAACCAATGACATTGGAAGGGAAAAGGTTGAGATTCTGAAGGGAGATTACAGATAGTTAGGCAGAAATTTAAAAAGGAGGTCCTCAAGGGTAGTAATATCTGGATTACTCCCAGTACTATGAGCTAGTGAGGGCAGGAATAGGAGGATAGAGCAGATGAATGCATGGCTGAGGAGCTGGTGTATGGGAGAAGGATTCACATTTTTGGATCATTGGAATCTCTTTTGGGGTAGAAGTGACCTGTACAAAAAGGACGGATTGCACCTAAATTGGAAGGGGACTAATATACTGGCAGGGAGATTTGCTAGAACTGCTTGGGAAGATCTAAATTAGTAAAGTGGGGGGAGTGGTTGGGACCCAGGGAAATAGAGGAAAGAGATCGATCTGAGATGAGTACAGCTGAGAACAGAGGTCAGTCAAACAGTCAGGGCAGGCAGGGACAAGGTAGGACTAATAAATGAAACTGCATTTATTTCAATGCAAGGGGCCTAACAAGGAAGGCAGATCAACACAAGGCATGGTTAGGAACATGGCACTAGGATATCATAGCAATTATGGAAACATAATTGGGCTCAGGGATGGGCAGGACTGGCAGCTTAATGTTCCAGGATACAGATGCTACAGGAAGGACAGAAAGGGAGGCAAGAGAGGAGGGGGAGTGGTATTTTTGATAAGGGATAGCATTACAGCTGTGCTGAGGGATGATATTCCCGGAAATACATCCAGGGAAGTTATTTGGGTGGAACTGAGAAATAAGAAAGAGATATTCACCTTATTGGGATTGTATTATAGACCCCCCCAATAGTCAGACGGAAATTGAGAAACAAACTTGTAAGGAGATCTCAGCTATCTGTAAGAATAATAGGGTAGTTATGGTAGGGAATTTTAACATTCCAGACATCAACTGGGAATGTCATAGTGTTAAAGGTTTAGATGGAGAGGAATTTCTTAAGTGTGTACAAGACAATGTTCTGATTCAGTATGTGGATGTACCTACTAGAGAAGGTGCAAAACTTGACCTACTCTTGGGAAATAAGGCAGGGCAGGTGACTGAGGTGTCAGTGGGGGAGCACTTTGGGGCGAACGACCATAATTCTATTTGTTTTAAAATAGGAAAAGGATAGACCAGATCTAAAAGTTGAAGTTGGAGAAAGGCCAATTTTGATGGTATTAGGCAAGAACTTTCGAAAGCTGATTGGAGGCAGATGTTCGCAGGTAAAGGGACGGCTGGAAAATGGGAAGCCTTCAGAGATGAGATAACAAGAATCCAGAGAAAGTATATTCCTGTCAGGTTGAAAGGGAAGGCTGGTAACTATATGGAATGCTGGATGACTAAAGAAATTGAGGGTTTGGTTAAGAAAAAGAAGGAAGCATATGTCAGGTACAGACAGGATAGATCGAGTGAATCCTTAGATGACTATAAAGAAAGTAGGAGTATACTTAAAAGGGAAATCAGGAGGGCAAAATGGGAACATGAGATAGCTTTGGCAAATAGAATTAAGGAGACTCCAAAGGGGTTTTACTAATATATTAAGGACAAAAGGGTAACTAGGGAGAGAATAGGGCTCCTCAAAGATCAGCAAGGTGGCCTTTGTGTGGAGCCACAGAAAATGGGGGAGATACTAAATGAATATTTGGCATCAGTATTTACTGTGGAAAAGGATATGGAAGATATAGACTTTAGGGAAATAGATGGTGACATCTTGCAAACTGTCCAGATTACAGAGGAGGAAGTGCTGGATGTCTTGAAATGGTTAAAGGTGGATAAATCCCCAGGACCTGATCAGGTGTACCCAAGAACTCTGTGGGAAGCTAGAGAAGTGATTGCTGGGCCTCTTGCTGAGATATTTATATCATTAATAGTCACAGGTGAGGTGCCAGAAGACTGGAGGTTGGCAAACGTGGTGCCACTGTTTAAGAAGGGCAGTAAAGACAAGCCAGGGAACTATAGACCAGTGAGCCTGACCTCGGTGGTGGGCAAGTTGTTGGAGGGAATCCTGAGGGACAGGATGTACATGTATTTGGAAAGGCAAGGACTGATTTGGGATAGTCAACATGGCTTTGTGCATGCGAAATCATGTCTCACAAACTTAATTGAGTTTTTTGATGAAGTAACAAAGAAGATTGATGAGGGCAGAGCAGTAGATGTGATCTATATGGACTTCAGTAAGGCGTTCGACAAGGTTCCCCATGTGAGACTGATTAGCAAGGTTAGATCTCATGAAATACAGGGAGAACTAGCCATTTGGCTGCAGAACTGGCTGAAAGGTAGAAGACAAAGGGTGGTAGTGGAGGGTTGTTTTTCAGACTGGAGGCCTATGACCAGTGGCCACAAGGATCGGTGCTGGGCCCTCTACTTTTTGTCATTTACATAAATGATTAGGATGCGAACATAAGAGGTACAGTTAGTAAGTTTGCAGTTGACACCAAAATTGGAGGTGTAGTGGACAGCGAAGAGGGTTACCTCAGGTTACAACAGGATCTTGACCAGATGGGCCAATATGCTGAGAAGTGGCAGATGGAGTTTAATTCAGATAAATGCGAGGTGCTGCATTTTGGGAAAGCAACTCTTAGGAGGACTTATACACTTAGTGGTAAGGTCCTCGGGAGTGTTGCTAAACAAAGAGACCTTGGAGTGCAGGTTCATAGCTCCTTGAAAGTGGAATCGCAGGTAGATATGATAGTGAAGAAGGTGTTTGGTGTGCTTTCCTTTCTTGGTCAGAGTATTGAGTACAGGAGTTGGGAGGTCATGTTGCGGCTGTACACGACATTGATTAGGCTACTTTTGGAATATTGAGTGCAATTCTGGTCTCCTTCCTATCGGAAAGATGTTGTGAAACTTGAAAGGGTTCAGAAAAGATTTACAAGGATGTTGCCAGGGTCGGAGGATCTAAGCTACAGCGAGAGGCTGGGACTGTTTTCCATGGAGCGTCGGAGGTTGAGGGGTGACCTTATTGAAGTTTACAAAATTATGAGGGGCATGGATAGGGTAAATTGGCACAGTCTTTTCCCTGGGGTTGGGGAGTCCAGAACTGGAGGGCATAGGTTTAGGGTGAGAGGGGAAAGATATAAAAGAGACCTAAGGAGCAACTTGTTCATGCAGAGGGTGGTATGTGTATGGAATGAGCTGCCAGAGGATGTGGTGGAGGCTGGAACAATTGCAACATTTAAGAGGCATTTGGATGGGTATATGAATAGGAAGGGTTTGAAGGGATATGGGCTGGGTGCTGGCAGGTGGGACTAGATTGGGTTGGGATATCTGGTTGGCATGGACGGGTTGGACCGAAGGGTCTGTTTCCATGCTGTACATCTCTATGACTCTATGTGCAGGTTAGGTGAATTGGCCATACTAAATTGCTCATAGTGTTCAGGGATGTCTAGGCTAGGTGCATTCATCAGGGGAAATGCAGAGTAATACGGTAGGGGAATAAGTCTTAGTAGGGTACTCTTCAGTGTGTTGGTGTGGATTTCTTGGGTCAAATGGCCTGTTTCCACATTGTAGGGATTCTATTATTCTGGAGAACAGAATGCAACATATTAATGCGGCTGAAAACCTACTAAAGAAGAAAAAGATGAAGACAAGTAAGATCCTTTGTGAAGCAATGTTACTTGCAGAGGTTGACCAGAAGTTTGCAGAAGGTGGATTAGTTTGATTTAAGTGACTTAGAAAGGATGCATTTACATTGAAATAAACAGCTGAGTTTCTTGGTATAGATGTTCCTAAGGGCAAAGATGTGAAATATTTCTTTAGCAACCGGGAAAACAGTGTGGCCAAAAATAGCTGAAAATCAAAGGGTGGTGCCCTGAAAGACAATGGCATGTATCAACTATACATACTGGTAATTCTGCCCAGGTGAACTTGTTATTTCACAATTTCTTTATCCAGTTTTATCAGTCATTCGTTCCAAGGTATGATAAAGATGTTAACCTGAAAGAAGGAAAGGAAAATAGAGTGCTTCACAAGTCTTTTGCTACCATGTATCATTTATTAATACAGTGTGGTGGGGACTGCGGGGGTCCAAATGTGACTATTCTACTGGGTTGTCCAGATTCAGGCTCGCTTAGCTTGGAATTTAACAATTTTAAATATGGAGGACAGATTTTCCCAAATTCCTTCACAATATAAGCTGCATTTCATTCACTTTGAAGAAATGTTTCCTGTATATAATTATTCACCTGGCATCTTTATAAAATTACCCTAGCAAGCAAACACAAGAAAATAAAAATTAATGAACTGTTGCAACAACATTACTGATCTATACAAGTTAAGCTTCATAGGTGCTAGCCGTGGGTGAATTAATAGTGTTATAGTCAGAATGTTGTGGGTTCCAATTCCAGGATATGAGCATCACAAACTGAAGGTGGGTCACGGGGCAATCATGGGAACAAGAAACAGTTGAGAACAATTTGAAATGAATCTGAAAATCAGCTCTCATTGTTTGTAGTAGAATGATAATAAAATGACCAAATCAGAAAATAGCCTAACATTCAAGAAAGTAATCATCGATAGTCACACGTGAGGTGCCAGAAGACTAGAGGTTAGTTAATGTGGTGCCACGTTCATGGAGAGTGGTAAGGACAAGCCAGGGAACTATAGACCAGTGAGCCTGACGTCAGTGGTGGGCAAGTTGTTGGAGAGAATCCTGTGAGACAGGATGTACATGTATTTGGAAAGGCAAGGACTGATTAGGGATAGTCGACATGGCTTTGTGCATGCGAAATCATGTCTCACAAACTTGATTGAGTTTTTTGATGAAGTAACAAAGAGGATTGATGAGGGCAGAGCAGTAGATGTGATCTATTTGGACTTCAGTAAGACATTTGACAAGGTTCCCCATGGGAGACTGATTAGCAAGGTTAGATCTCATGGAATACAGGGAGATCTAGCCATTGGGATACATAACTAGTTCAAGGTAGAAGACAGAGGGTGGCGGTGAAGGGTTGTTTTTCAGACTGGAGGTGTATGACCAGTGGAGTGCCACAAGGAGCGGTGCTGGGTCCACTATTTTTCGTCATTTATATAAATGATTTGAATGTGAGCATAAGAGGTATAGTTAGTAAGTTTGCAAATGGCACCAAAATTGGCGGTGTAGTGGACAGTGAAGAAGTTACCTCAGATTACAACAGGATCTTGATCAGCTGGGCCAATGGGCTGAGAATTGGCAGATGGAGTTTAATTCAGATAAATGCGAGGTGCTGCATTTTGGGAAAGCAAATCTTAGCAGGACTTATACACTTAATGGTAAGGTCCTAAGGAGTATTGCTGAACAAAGAGACCTTGGAGTGCAGGTTCATAGTTCCTTGAAGGTGGAGTCGCAGGTAGATAGGATAGTGAAGAAGGTGTTTTGTATGATTTCCTTTATCGATCAGAGTATTGAGTACAGGAGTTGGGAGGTCATGTTGCAGCTGCACAGGGCATTGGTCAGACCACTGTTGGAATATTGCATGCAATTTTGGTTTCCTTCCTATCGGAAAGATGTTGTGAAACTTGAAAGGATTCAGAAAGGATTTACAAGGATGCTGCCCGGGTTGGATGATTTGAGCTATAGGGAGCGGCTGAACAGACTGGGGCTGTTTTCCATTGAGCATCGGAGGCTGAGGAGTGACCTTATAGAGGTTTACAAAATTATGAGGGGCATGGATCGGGTAAATCGGCAGTCTTTTCCCTGGGGTGGGGGAGTCCAGAACTAAAGGGCATAGGTTTAGGGAGAGAGACGAAAGATATAAAAGAGACCTGAGGGGCAACAATTTCATGCAGAGGGTTATGGAATGTACGTGTATGGAATGAGCTGCCAGAGGAAGTGGTAGAGGTCAGTACAATTGCAACATTTAAGAGACATTTGGACGGCTATATGAATAGGAAGGGTTCAGAAGGATATGGGCCAAGTGCTGGCAGGTGGGACTAGATTGGGTTGGGATATCTGGTCAGCATGGGTCGGTTGGACCGAAGGGTCTGTTTCCGTGCTGTACATCTCTATGACTCCAATTGTTTTTAGCAAGTCTGCATTAGATCTTTCACTGAATGATAGAATTAGCCCCGTTCCTACAGGTTTTCACCTCTCAGAAATTAACCACTTTTGTTTTGAAGGCAACTATTGAATTTTCATACACCACCCTATTAGGCTCTGTCTTCCGAATCTAACCATTCAAGGTGTAAGGACTTTTCTTTTAATCACATTGTACATTTAATCACATTTGGCTTTTTTGCCAAACACTTTAAACTAGCATCTAATAGTTATCAAATAGAGTCTGTTTAACCATTGAATCAATTTCTCTTCAGTTATGCCGTCTGAAATCTTCCTGATTCTAAACAGCTCCATCAAATGTCCCTTTTATTTTCTCTAAGGTGATTAATTCAACTTCTCCAGTCTTTTCGCTAAGCTATAATCACTCATCACTGGAACGAGTTCTATTCGTTTTTTTTTGTACCAACTTGAAAACCTTCAGTCCTTCCAAAATTGTGATGCCCAGAATTGGACAGAATTCTGCAGCTAGGCCTAATCTGGCACTTTCTACATGTTTCACATCATGTCTTGGTTTTTTTTGTCCTGTGCCACTCTTTATAAAGCTCAAGATCCCTGTACTTAATTAGTAGCACTGTTAACTTATTTTGCTTCCATTAAGCACTTGTGTGCAAACACTCACATTTTTCCCAGTTCTGGAACCCCTTCAGAAAAATTGTATGTCAACTTCCAGACATCGAAAGCAATGTATGATAGTTTGATAATTGCATTACACTATTAAACCTGTGACTTGTAACAGCAGATGATATATGTCATTTGCCAACATGATAATCATGAAAAAAGCAATCATTAAACTGCTGGGTAAGTCCATTAGCATCTGAATCATATCACTTAGAGCTAGTATGTACCAAAAATAAACTGAGATAACACAAATAAGAAGTAAATTTAGAACAGCTCAGTTACTGACAAACATTGAAAATGAATGCTGAATAATTTGAGAAAAAAGAAGTGCTTCATATTGAAATTTTGAGAATCTACTTAGCATGAAAAACAATGAGTCAAAGCAGCCCTAATAAAATAATTTTGTGTACTGAGATTTATCAGAAAGCTACAGGAGAGATGGCAGCAGTTTATAAATCTATGATAGACTTGGATTTTTCAGTGATGTGGAAAGTTGTGTTTAGGTAAAAACTAAAGTCGGATTTATTGAAAATAACTTTATCAAGAATTGAGATACAAAATTTCTCCTTAAAATCAGAGAGAATAATCAGGCTGTAAAAAGATGAATAGCCTAAAGATGAAAAGGTGGAGCCTAGAAAGACAACTGTATCTGCTTTTGAGCATGTAATAGAAACAGTGTGCACAAAACAATTAATAGTTGCACTCTTCTTTGGAAGTCAAGAAAAAATCAGTAAGTCATTATTATTTTGTAATCTCAGATAATTTGCTGGAATTCATTCTTTCCAGGATGCAAAGACCTGAAAGAAGGGGAGGAACCTGACGTGTTTCACAATTCTGACCTTCTTGCTCTTAGGTATTTGGCAAGTGTTCAGAGTAAGTTAAAAAAAACCTCTATAGTTACAACAAGAGTATGGATCTTTAAAGTGACCACATTAAGTTTCTTAACCTTGAGCCATGCTGAGTTGGTAGGGCTTTCACCTCTGCATCAGAATCGTGTGCATTCAAGTCCCACTCCTGACGTGGAATTGTATGACCTCTGTTCTGATGTACTTGGAAATGAGAAGGGCATTTAAATTGCTGGGATGATGGCATGCTTGAACCCCACCAACCTTTTCCATACTGCTAGAATTAAGTCAGGGCAGGAAGTCCCAAAGTCAGGATTTTCACTCTGCTACCGATTGAGACCCTCAAATAGGCAAATAACTAGCCCAAAGGATAGGCCTGTTGATATGTGGTTTACCTAACAGATCTACCTATTCAGTCTGCTTTTGGGTTCCTTTTAGGTTCCTTGTTCAAAAGGCACAAGCCTGATCAAAGGATACAACATCAGAAAGAGGCTCCCCTGAGACCATCTTCCTTGCCACTGTCCTTCCTACATCTAGTGATCTATACCATCTATCAGACAGTTCTTAAGGATGTTCAGTGCACCTGAGGTGTACAGGATAGATGAACTCTCAGTGGAAAAAAATGTATCCAGTTGGTGTTACCCTTCTCCTTGAACTCCTGTTTATAATGAACAGCTATAACTTTTACCAGAAATATCTGCATTAGCACTTGTGAGACAAACATTAGAATCTGCATTTGACATATGGTCTCTGCCAGAAACTAACTAAATGTGAGCCAAGGCTTGCTTCCCACGGCCTTCTTGACAAAGAAAATAAAAAGGTGAGATCAAGCAAACAAGGACAGTCTCTTTGCTACTCCCAAAAAAATTATCTTGTGCAGTGATAATTGATTGTTTGGGGCAGGGGTTCTGGAGCTGGGGGAAAGTAGTTGATGGGAGGAGAGGTATCGGTGAGGGGGTGTTAGTTATGGTAGTTTGTGCAATGGATTCCTTCTCAGGATTCTCATGCAATCTCTTTCCTTTTCAGACCACTACTGCCACCATCTGAATTTGGGTGGTATTACCTATGGGGAGTCACCAAACATTGTTCAGGGCTCTGATTGAGCATAAAATTAAACACTTTTTTGTCTGTTTCTCAGTGTTTTGGTTAGTTTCTCCAAACTACTTTGGATTTAATTCAACCAAATTAGAAAATTGAGTTATGTGTATGTTAAGCAAAGGATTTTCTTATTGACATGATGTACAGGGGAACATGGGAATATCGAAAGATAAGAACAGGAGGAGCCTATTCAATGCATCAAGCCTTTTCTACTATTCAGTTAGGTCATAGCTGATCATTTACCTTAATGCAATTTTTTTGCACAACCCCCTTACCCAAATATGTCATTAGTGTTAAAAATCTATTAATTGTTGTCTTGACCATGCCCAATAATTTCTACTGTCCTCCAGGGTAGAGAATTCTAGAGATACACTTCAACCTCTGATGAAGAAAATCCTCATCTTACTTTAAATAACTTCAAATAATTCTGATCACCTCTCAGTCTTTGAAACCCTAACAAGTATAAACTGAATTTCTCCTTATAAATGAATCCTGCCATCCCAGTGATTATTTTGGTGAACTTCTGTCATGCTCCCTAAAAGGTAGTACATCCTCCCTTAGATAAAGAAACCAAACTGCACAAAATCTCCAGAGGCAGTCTCAGCAAGCCTCTGTACACTTGCAACAAGACATCTTTTACTCTTTTACTTAAATCCCTTGTAATGAATGCCTACACATCCATCACATTCCTTATTGTTTGCTGCACCTGCATGTGTGCTACTAGTGATTGAGGACAGACAGGTCCGTTAGCACAACAGCATTTCCCAACCTCTCACCATTTTAGAAGTATTCAGTCTTTCTGTCTGTGGTAGATTTTGATTTTTGGATTATCAAGGAGTGAATGATGTTTGCTGATGGGCCATTTGAGGAGTAAAAAGACCATTACAGTTGAATCATCCTTAGGATCTGTGAGGTGGCAGTCAACTGCAGTCATCAAATAGACATCCTGAAGCAGAGTGTACCCCTGTGTCACAGCAATGTTGGTTGTTTGGAATGCCAGCACAAGTGTAAGAAGGCAAATAATTGCTGAAGCTGGACGGGTTTGCAAACCTGTTACCAAAGTGACCTGCAGTAGTCTTAGATGAGTTCAAAGGCTGCTGCAGTTTCTGACCTTACAAAATATAAGCACAAGATGTATCAGTGGGATCCTCTTTGATAATGAAAACAGCCAGCATAGCATGTTCCCCACACATTACTCATCAAAGGAGTTAATAGGGATCATCAGTCTTGTCATAGCAATGCAACTGAATCAGGAAGTGTACCAGTCAGTCAGAAGATCTGTGAGGATTTTCACTGTGACAATAGAAGATTACCCAACATTTCTAAAGCACTACTGCCCTCCACCCATCAAAACTTTCTGTAATTTTCAAATGAAGGATTATAGGCAGAAGGAACGCTTTAATACATTTGCGACGTTTAAGTAATATAAAGCATTGCAATGAAACTAAGTAAATTCAAAACAAAGTGCAGTGAAATGCCAGCACACTCTACACACTGCCTATTACATCTACAGAAAAAACAGGGAGGAGCAGTGGTCATGTTCCTGTCTCCGTCCTACTTGCTCTGGAGGCGAATGACAGATTGATTAAAAATAAAGGAGAAACAAATATGAGTAAAACACATCTTTTATAGAAGACTCTATGACTCTAATGACTTCCTTATAGTTGGGATATGGGGATGGGAATACTAACATTCGTCCCCTCTGATGAAATGATGATATCATGGAAAGTCCAGTCCTTAGCTATGCAAATCTTTGACAATAAAATTTGACTGGAGGCGAGGGGTGGGGGTGGGGTAGGGGTGGGTGGGGGTGGGGGAGCTGACGAGTGACGTGCGCTTTCGGCTTTCTCGCAGCCCCAATATGCTATATAAATGCCCAAATCAAGAGAGCAGAATTAGACTTAATTCTCTCAGTGAAATTTGTCCCATTTTGAACGCAAGAGCAGCTACGAAGAGAAAGGCGACAGGATGTTCTCCAAACTGCAGGTAGGTATTGTCTTAATTTCGAAACAAAAAAAACTTTGATCTCTGATTCTAAGCTTTTTATCACTGTTTTAAATGCATTATTTCTTTACTAACATTTATTCATTCTGCTTCTCTGTTTAGAAATTTCAGTCCAGTTTAACAATTGGAAAACGACTGTACCATAAAATTTCTCGCGAAGGTAAATAGACTTGGATTCTATCTGATATGGGAATATATGATTATTATTTACCGGTTTCCTTTCTGCAGCCTGAATGTATAGACCAGTAAGCTGCGCTGAAGGGAAGAGCCGCGCTGGATCCCACTGAACCTGTTTGTTCCAACTCACTGAGAAACTTGAGTTGGAGTTCGTTCAGCCACACAATGAAAGCACTAACGGTTCAACCAAATGTATTTATTCATTGTAGTGCGGCTGAAGTTGCTGCTTGTAATTGGGTCAATTTCAGCACAAATCTCAGCTAAGATATAAAAGATTTTATGTTTCCTTTCAACTTCAACAGCTGAGAGCGCGCGCAGGAGCGGGCAAATGTCTGGAACCCGGTTCTAAAGTGAGATTTATTTTCTGTGTCTCTCCGATAGAACACATCCCGGAGGGAACTACCATGGTTTAAATCGGACTGTTCAATGCTTTAAACAAATGAACTCCTCATATGTACAATTATATAACTACTGTTTTTACCCGTCTGTTAGCTTTCGAGGCGCCGGATTTGAAAGAGACGGTGACGAGCAGTTTTGGCTCATTTATCTCAGGAGTGGATGTTGATCATCTCTCGCAGACGGTTTTACAGAGGAGCAAACGCATGATCCTGGACAACATTGGAGTCGGAATCCTGGGCAGTACCAGCCCAGTGTTTGATATTTGCCTCAATTACTGCCAGGTAATTTAGACACAACCCCACAACACCTTCCGAATCCACCGGTAATATCTCGGCCAGATTCCGTCAAGAAGCGCAAGTACCACTTTAAACTCAACTAGCAGCTGCCTCAGTGCAGACCACTGCAAGCTGCTTCCCAGTGTTTGCAGGATAGCTGTAAGCGGGGTCCCAGCATGTTTCAGTCGGGGACAGCAATACGACCCACTTGACAACACCCTTCCCTTTTATTACAAGCACAAACATTGACGGCTGCTATGTCCACATCCGATGATTACTCATCGGGAGACACACACAGCGCACTTTCTGTACAAGTGAGAGTCACTGAGTTGCTGTTTCCTTATTCTCTAACCCGTCCCCCTTTCTTTCTCCCAACAGCAAATGTACGCTCAAGACCCAGTCAGCTCAGTGTACGGACGCAAGGATCTTAGACTTTCTCCGACTCTGGCAGCTTTCGCCAATGGGGTCGCGGTAAGATGTTTGCACCTACCGACTTCACAAACCAGATAATAAATATTCATTATAAAACCGGAATCTGTCACTTATTGCTGTTTCTATTGAGCTATAATCCGCGTTATCTCTTCTTCGATTCTTAGGCGCATTCAATGGATTTCGATGATACCTGGCACCCTGCCACACACCCGTCTGGTGCTGTACTTCCCGCCCTCCTGGCTGCCGTTCAAATGTTACCTACAAACTCCAAACCCACTGGACTCGACTTTCTCTTGGCCTTTAATGTGGGCGTTGAAATTCAGGGCAGGCTAATGCACTTCTCTCAAGAGGCGAGCAACATCCCTAAGAGGTGAGATGCTTGAAAGCCAGATTTTGCAGCGAATGTTTAACTAATAGTGCTCGTCAAAATTAAACTTGCCCACAGACAGTTATGGGCTTCTGCGTTAGAGGAAATGAGCATTGGATAGTAAAACGACAAGGCATTCCGACAGGGAGCTGGGATTTGTGTGAATAGTGCAAACACACTTTAAACTACAACTCCTTCACCAAACCAATTGAAACCTTTCACCTGCGGGAGTATAAACCAGGAAGGGCAGATAAAAATACTTACTTAGATGTAAAATTACTCACAGGGAAAAAATAAAGATCGTAAAACAAAGGTGCGATTAAAAGGAAAATAAGCAGACCATGAAATTTTGAAAAAGAACAACAGTAATTAAAATTTGCAGAAATTAGACTCCACTTATTTTTAGTGCCAGAATATTTATTTGACAGCTATTAAGATTTATTCCATTGTTTAAAACCATTTAATAATAAAATAATTAAAATGCACATGAGCTTTTACTGGGTAACGAATGGTAATTGCAACAACTTTATGAACATTGTGTATGTGAATGTGGAGACTCTCAAAGATGTACTGGAGCAGCAAAGTTCATGGGCATGCAGAGAAAATCCGATAATTTCAATGGCTCAGATGCATGCTCGAAGTTGTTATCTGATTTGCCCATTAATAGTAATCTGCTATTTATTACATAAATTCAGCAATACAATAACATGCAACAGTCTAGAAAAACAAAATTCATTTTTTTTACAATTAATTGAAAAGTATTATGTGAATGACTACTTGGTGGTAGTAAAGCTATTTGAAAGCAAAGGATCTGATCAAAGAAGAGCACTTTATGGATCTACTAATTGTAGTAAAGCTGTTAATTCTGCTGGATTGAAGTGTTACTGTATAACATGATGAATAAGCAAATGGATCAGGTGCTTGAATTTTTTTTTAATTTTAACAGATTTCACCCTCCCAGTGTGGTTGGGACAATGGGCAGTGCTGCAGCGATAGCCAAATTCCTTTCACTTAATGCCAATCAATGTGTTAATGCCCTAGCTATTGCAGCTTCACTCTCAGGGGCACCAATGGCCAATGCAGCCACTCAGGCAAAACCCATCCATATTGGCAATGCCACCCGACTGGGCTTTGAGGCAGCACTTCTTGCTTCTAAAGGAATGGAGGGAAATGTGAAAATTCTAGACAAGACTCTTGGCTGCTTTGGATTTTCTGCCTTTTATGGTGACTATGAACCTCAGAAGATTGCTCCACTTGAACAGACACGATTTCTGCTTGAGGACCAAGATATTGCATTCAAGCGCTTCCCTGCTCATTTGGGTATGCACTGGATAGTAGATGCTGCTCTCTCAGTTAGGCAATTGGCAACGGAAAATGATGGTGCCTTTTCACCCTCTATGATTGACAGAATAATTCTGCGTGTCCCTGTTTCCCGTTACATCAACAGACCATTCCCAGAAACAGAACATGAGGCTCGCCATTCCTTCCAGTTTAATGCCTGCTCTGCATTGTTGGATGGTGAAGTGAACATTGAATCATTCAGAGAAAGTAAACTCCAGCGAGATAATCTCAATGAGTTACTTGACAAAGTGGAGCTTCAACATCCTGAAGATAATGTGGCCAGTTTTGAGAAGATGTACGGAGAAGTAGTTCTCATTCTGAGGAACAGAGATGTGCTCAGGGGAAAATGTGACACATTCTATGGACACTGGAGAAACCCACTGTCCAGAGAATCACTACTTGACAAATTCGAAAGTAATGCTTCTTATGTATTGGGACAGGACAAAATAGAAGCTATCATCAACACAGTTGAGAATCTTGAAGGAGTGAGGGATAGTTCCACATTAACCTCTTACTTGCAGTGAAAATTTTCAAGTTCCTTGTGAACTCATGTTTAAATGTGATTTAACAAATTGATCATGTGTTTTTGTGTATTTTTATGTTTGATATATAATGTGCAATCTGTGCAATAGGATTTAATTTTTAGAAACTATTGAGATTAACATTGTTGGCATTACAATCAACTCCTGCAATAGGACAAAACTTTGTTAAACAGATTGGTCAGCTGCATGATATCTGGCCAATCCTCTGGGAATAGGGGAATGGGATCACTTTAATGTTTTTTTACATTCAGGACAATAACACAATTATTGTGATGCATTCAAGACAGATTCTGATAAAATGTCAAAGAAATAGAGTGGTAATCTGTGAGATGCAGCAAATTGGTAAAGAAATTATCCCTCAGGTAGCAAACAGGCTGTAGTCATGAGGTAATTTGCTTTTGGAGAGATATAATGCCTTTCACTTTTGAGGCTTTTTATTGACTCATAATGATATGCAGGAATATATTTAAATTCCCTAAACCTAGTGATAACGGAGGAGGAAGGTTGTTATCTTTGTTAGCGAAGACCATTTCTTGTATGAACAGTCATTTTTTGCATGTTCAAATGTCTCTGGATTGCAGACATGCATGACTTATCACAATGTGAGAAAGGATGAATTGTCTGATCATGTTGAGACTGTCCAATCTTTTCCAGTTCACTTCTTCTCCTTATCATCTTCAGTTCTTCGCTGTTTGAAGGAAACAAATATCATTACCTAAGATTGCTCTCCAGGTAATATCTTCTTTTGTATTTTTCTCTCAGCGAGTGCTGCATTTTCTGAAAAGACAGGTAATGGCCTCAAAAATGGGGCCGGCCTCAAAAATGGGGCCAATAGAGTCATTACCAGTTAAACATGAATGATTAGTCCATTGAAATTGCCATAGGAGCCTATCAGATGTCTTCTTTGGTTAAGCATTTCAAGGTCCTGCGATCCTTGGAGGACCATTCCTGATGAAGGCTTATGTCCAAAATGTTGATTCTCCTGCTCTTCAGATGCTGCCTGACCTGCTGTGCTTTTTCAGCACCACACTCTTGACTTTGATCCCTGGAGCACCTGGACTGACTTTTATGAAGGAACTGTGCACTGATGGAAAGTTCCATGAGTGAAGCAGTTGAAACAAAAATGATTTCAATGAATCTGGGCTGTTGGAATCATGCCCATGGATAAATTTACATTTGGTTTGTTGTGAGCTGCCCTAGCCCAAAACTTGTTCATCTGCATTATCACTCATTTGCTGTCCCTTAGCTCCCTGATTTGATGTACATGAGATGGATGCCTCAAAAGAATGACCACCTTTTTTGAAACTGTAATGGGTAGCTGACCAGTAAGCCCCACCAACTGGCCAGCCAAAAATCAAAATTGACTGCTATATCTATACTGAAAAACCATTGTTCTTGTTTCCTGAAGATGTTTGAATATTTAGAATTTCCAGGGTAGTCTTGGAACACTTGCAAATAAAGCCTCGGAACTAATTTTGAACCGAGCCATTGGGAAAGTGCAAGCCTTCACTGCATTTGATTGCAGTTTATAAAAGTAGAGAAACAAGGTTCTGCTGAAAGCACAGACAATTTTCTCAAGTTTTCCTCCCTCTCACCCCAGGAGTTTCAACTTGCTAGTCTTTCTCACTTGCTCTCATACATTTTGATGCTTGCACATGTATGAAAAAATGATAATTGACAAATTTATTTAATAGACAGGTTTATAGAAAAGTTTGAGAACATTTTGCTCACGTTACATGATACCCTCAATTATGTAAGAAGACACTTATAGATCATCACAGATTGTGTTACATCATGTGGATGGCTAGGATCTACACAGTCATTGGGCACTTGTAATGCTCGTTACCTCACAAATTGTGATTCTGCTCGAACTCAGGGTGCATTTATAGTCCAAGTTTAGTTTGGAAGCATAGACATTGAAGCTTCAAGTTGATATTAAATTTCTGCAAAATTGGGTGTTAAGGCCTCAATGGATGCTAAACAGAAGAGTAGCAAAACAATTTTCTGCAGCAAATTTTATTTCACTTAATTGCAGGTGTCCAGCCAAGCTCTGGCTCGAGATTAAGTTTGAATTCACCCCATAACTTCAGTGTGGGTGAAAGAAAAACTGATTTAAACTAATCTACAGTTATATTGTAGGTGCATTAATTCTATTCCAAATGTATCACATCATATTCTGTATATTTTTAATGTAATTCAATACCTCATAATTATTATTTTGTTTAACCAATAATGGATTAAATGCTTGTTAATTTTAATAACCTTGCAATAAGAAATGTGATTTAAACATTCATTGGCTCCCACTGTTTATATGCTCATATACTGACATAGAGTCATAGAGATGTACAGCATAGAAACAGACCCTTCGGTCCAACCCGTCCATGCTGACCGGATATCCCAATCCAATCTCGCCCCACCTGCCAGCACCTGGCCCATATCCCTCCAAACCCTTCCTATTCATATACCCATCCAAATGCCTCTTAAATGGTGCAATTGTACCAGCCTCCACCACATCCTCTGGCAGCTCATTCCATACACATACCACCCTCTGTGTGAAAAAGTTGCCCCTTAGGTCTCTTTTATATCTTTCCCCTCTCACCCTAAACCTATGCCCTCTAGTTCTGGACTCCCCCACCCCAGGGAAAAGACTTTGTCTATTTATCCTATCCATGCCCCTCATAATTTTGTAACCTCTTTAAGGTCACCCCTCAGCCTCCAACGCTCCAGGGAAAACAGCATACATGCTTTAATTTGCTGACTGGACACACATACTGAGAAATCACTCAAATACCTAATGATGATATTGAATGTTCTCTCAGAAGAATCCCAAGCACTTTAAGTCTATATTTCAATCATACTACAAAAAGGAAGGGTGTCACAGTGTGCAACTGTTAATATATCTGGATTGGCTGCACCTATTTCAATATGACAAAACATATCTGGAAGCCAGGAACATCTTTTTGGCAATGACCAAAAGAAACTGTGAATCCAAGGTCTGAATCAGCAAAGTACAGAGAAAACATTGTGTCATTTAATGTTAAGATTATTATGAAGCTTGCATATAGAATGAGGCTTTAGATCCAATGAAACTAACCTTCAGCTGCAGCCAGAAATTTGACTTACCATACATGGCCTGCTGCTGGATTAAACTCAAATAAAATTGTTATGGTGCAACCAAGAAAATCACTGTTCTTACAAACACATTTTCTAGCACTTCATCAGCCATCAAATAGGGAATTTGCTCTGTCATCTGGCAGCACAACTGTAAGTGCAGGATGGGTGTCCTTTCTGCTTGCCCTTTCAATTTTAATAAGTCTGCTTATTCCTCTTCCCTGACATTTTAAAAATGTTTCACAACTTTTGTCTCCTTACTGTGCCACTCCATTCTAATTGGCTCTTCATCCAATGAAATTCTTTCCTGGAACATTGCAAATTTTGCCAGGCTGCACATTATCTCACAATATAGATTATTTATCGTTTCACCCAGCAGCAATTCTGGATTATAAATGTTTGTTTAAATTGCTTCATGGTCTCACGCTTCCCTATCTCTATAATCTATTTAAGGGCACCAAGCCAACATTTGAACTCTATTTCTTTCACTCTGCTGTTTCCACTAATTTCAGATCAGTGTTCAGTCATGTCGTTCATGCACTTGCATTGCCTCCTAAAACTACATCATCTCTCCACCTTCCACTTATCTTGAAACCTTCTTAAACACTTTTGGTTACTTCTTAAAATCTCCTACTTTATTTTGGCTTTCATTAGTAATGCATATTTTAAATGCATATAGAACATTTAATGTTGAAAACAATACGGACTTAAAATAAGCATTATCAGTAAGAGTCAAAATAAAATACACATATTGTATTTGCTGTTACCATCTTACTGTGCTTCTCCAACATAGCTCTTGATTACCAGAGTCCATGGAAATAATTTGATCTGCCTTCTTACAAAATGGAGACACAAAGTGGCTTCTCACTAACAGCACTGCAGGAATTTGCATAGCTTGTACTATTCCAGTTCAGGATAAGAACTTACTGTTATGGACAAGACTAAGCCCACTCAAATATTAAGAAGATAGTCTAGATCTTAACCATTTCTTATTTTAAAGACAAGTACTAGGCGTTGAATTTCAGACGTAATTCAGTTGGTCAAACTCCTATTCTTGAAGCAAAACACATTTTACTCATACACTATAGTTAAAGAAACAACAAAAGAAAGAAGAGTTGGTCCAACTTTAACTCTATTGGAAAACCTAACAGAATAGTAAATTATTTATTAAATGGTAACTGTTCCTGTAGCAACTGTAACTATAGCAACATCACATCAACACACACATGGCAAAAGGCAAGTTCAGTAAAATAGATTGCCTTACAGGCAATTCTCCAGAAAAGGAGGAAAAAAACATCAAGACCCTGAGAGAGAGAGGTGGGGAGAGATGTACTGCAGCTTTCAAACCCAGCTTCAAGACCTCAGCAACTGCCACTGAAAGGTAAAACTAAAAATCTTGGTTCTGTGGGAGCTTACCCCACACATTTAGGCTGCTTCTATTGTTCCATATTTAATTTAAAAAACCCAAGGGCTCACAAATTGTTTATACTAGGGGCTCCAAGTAGGAGCTTACCCCACCCATTCAGGCTGCTTCTATTTTTCCATATTTCATTAAAAAATCCCAAGGGCTCACAAATTGTTTATACTATGGGCTCTGAGTTTGTTGACATCTCTCTCTCTCAACCTACCTTCACAAACAAAAATTAGGACAAAGTACACCTCTTAAAGTCATAGTATTTTCACACCTCCCCACTTAAAAATGCACTATCAATATTCAAAGATAGATTCATTTTTAAAAACCCTTATACTACAATATATATACATTACATTGATTCTAAGCATGTAAACATTCACTAACACAATCCATTTCAGTCTGTTTCTCCCGACTATCGAATCTTCCATCTTCCTTCATCAAAGTTGCAACAGTGCATCAGCAATTACGTTCTCTTATCCTGCCATAGATATAATTTTCAAATTGAAAGGCTAGAATAATAAGCTCCATTTAAACAGCTTGGAATTTTTATCCTGAAAATTTCTCCAAACATTTTAAGGGATCATGATCAATACAAGTATATGCGACTGTCTCAGACACATTACTGGCGATATAAATGTTGAAATGTTGCGATACCAACACCAAGCTTAAGATTTCCTTCTCAAATATGGAATATATCTGTTGTTCATTATTTAATTTTCTGGAAAATTACACTATGGGTTTTTCTGTCTTCCCATCATCTTGTAACAGTACAGTACTCACACTCGTATCACTTGTATCGATAGCCACCTTGAATGCCTTTGAGCAATGAGGTGTGGCTGTCACTGGGGCAGTGGTTAACACAGCTTTCAGGTTGTCAAATGCCTTCTGACATTCTGCTGTCCACAAAACTTTTCTGCATTTCTTCTACAAGTCAGTCATGGAGCAACCACATTGTTAAAATTCGATATGAACTTCCAATAACAAAAAATCAATTCCAGGAATTGTAGTACTTCCCACTTCATTGATGGAATGAGAAACTCTTGAATAACCTTTGTTTTCACATCCCTTGAGCCATCTGTCCATGTTTGAGAAAATGGTCCAGGAAAGTGACTTGTGCTTTTTGTGAACTTATTCTTAGCCAGGTTTATCACCAAGCCTGCCTTCTGAAGTTGACTGAACAATCCCGAAAGATGCTCCAAATGTTCCTTCCATGTGTTGTGAAGATGTGGGTGTACTGTACCTTTAAGAAAGTTAAAAGCTAGCAGAACTACCTGACAGCACCAGGTGTTCTGAACAAGATACAATGTAACCTTTTAGTCCAGCAGCTAGTGTAGTTGGTTGCCGACAGACAAAAATAATTTTGAATTAGGCTAACCAGTTTAAATTATACCCCCAAAAATACCAAACTCCAATCAAGTTTGAATTTAGTGCTTTGGGTGTATAAGACCGGGAAAAATTGAACAGTTGGGGGAGAACTGCCAAACCACCAGCATGTACAGACTGCCCGAAACACAGGTCTCTTAAAGGTGCCTTTATCTATCAATGACCTGTGAAAGAGAAGTCCTAAGAAGACAATCTCCAGAGGAAGATACAAAGAGAAGATTCGACAGCTGTCTGGCTTTGAAATTTGAATTTTTGGTAAATCTTAATCGGGGTTTTTATTGGACTAGTATTATAGGAGAGAAAGTAAATAATAGGTTAGAGGAAGGAGTTGTAAATAGTTGTTAGTTAATTATTCTCTGTTATACTTTAAGAAATAAAGATGTTAATTTTTACTTTAAATAGTTCTTGGCTTCTTGAATTTTCACAGATTACCACACGGGGTAAATCTTTTGTGTTGCTGATTTAAATTGGCGGGGGTGGGGTGGTTACCCCATGTCGTAACAATTTAGGGACTTGTCATCAGGATTTGAACAGTTTAAGGAGCTCTTGTCCGCGATTGAACAGTTTGGGTCTTGGATTTGTGATTTGAACTTGTTTAGACAGATTGAATAGATTTGAGGGTATGAAATCTCCCAGCAGATTTAAACACTTGCAGGTTAGTGTCCTCGATCTTTAAATAAAATGTAGGTGAGGCAATTTGTTTAATTTTGGTGACTTGTGGTTGATAAAATTAAAAGTGAGAGAAATGGCTCTTAAAATTGTTAAATAGGTTCTGGGATTTGAAGATTATTCTCAAATTTGCCAACAAAATTTAGAAGGAAAGAAAAAGGCCATACTTTTAGAATAAAACCAAGTTAGATTGGGTTTAACCAAGGACAAAAGTAAAGCTAAAATTGTAAGGGAAACACTCAAACACTTAGGTATGTCAGAGAAACAGACAAGTGCAGTAGCAGTAGAAAAACTTCAATTACAATTGAGGAATTGTAGAAGATAAACAGAGAGAGAGAGAGAGAGAGAGAGAGAGTGAGAGAGAGAGAAAGAGAAGGTTCTTAGCCAAGCAAAGAGAGAGAGAAGGAAGGGAGAGAGAGAGAAGAGAGAGAAAAAGAGAGAGAATTTGAACTTGAGATGTTGCGAATGAACAAAATCAAGTTGACAGGATGGAGATTAAAAGAGAAGGTTATGATATATACAAATATGTCAAAACTCTGCCACATTTGATAAGAAAGGTGTTGAAGCCTTCTTTATTTCATTTGAAAAATTGGCTAGGCAGATGGGGTCATCCGAGGATTTACAAGTAATGCTAGTTCAGACTAAACTGGTAGGCAGAGTAAGTGAGGTAATTGCCACCACTGTCAGATGACAGGTCAAGGGATTATGAAGAAGTTAAACAGGCTATTTTAAGTGCCTATGAATTGGTACCAGAAGCATATTGACAGCAGTTTAGAAACACAAAGAAGGAACCAGGTCAGACTTATGTTGATTTGGAAGAATTAAACACAGAAATTTTGATAGATGGGTGTGTGCGTTGAAAATAGATAGGATCTTTGAGGCTCTAAGAGAGATTATTCTGCTGGAGAAGTTTAAAAAGTCACTTCCAGAGATGGGAAGAATTCAAGTGGAGGAACAGAAAGTTAAGGAAGTGAGAAGGGCAGCAGAATTAGCAGATGAGTACATGTTGGTGCATAAGACAAGCTTCCAGCCAGAATTTCGTCCTGTGATGGATAGAACTTGGGAGAAGGGGAGATCCTACACTACAAAATCAAAAGTAGACAGCACTGGTAAGAGTTTACCACAGGTTTAAAAAGATGCCCAAAAGTGTGGAAAGGAGGTGAAAGGCCTCAGGTCTTTCTACTGTGGTAAAGCGGGACAATGTAAAGTCACAGTGTTGGTCATTAAAGAAAGGCACTGTGTGAAAAGATGTGGTAAAAGAAGCTAAGCCAGTGGCATTAGTGAAGGTAGTAAAAGAGACCCCCAAGATGAGACAAGCTGCTGCAAGAGAGTGTACAGCCCAGGCAGGGTCTGGGCATGGAGTTAGTACCTGATCTCTACAAAGAATTTGCCTTTCTGGGTAAAGTTTACTCAGAAAGAACAGGGACAGAAGGACAAGAAGTTATAATTTTGAGAGATACAGGATCTAACCAGTCGCTGATAGTAAGGGATGAGCGAATATGCACTCTTTCAGATCTGTACAGGAGAGTGTAGTAATTTGTGGGATAGATGAACAGAAATTTAATGTTCCGCTATGTAGGATCAGGTTGGAGTGCCAACTCAAGACTAGGGAAGTTACAGTGGGAGTGATTGACCGAGTGTCAATTCCAGGAATTCAGCTTGTTCTTGGGAAAGATTTGGCAGGATCCAAGGTGGGAGTGACACCCCTTGCTGTGGAGAAGCCCAAGGAAGACCAAGAAACTGATGGGTTAAAACAGAAATATCCTGGTATTTTCCCAGACTGTATGGTAACAAGATCCCACTATCATAAGTCACTGCATGAAACAAAAAGTAAAGAGAAAGATGAAGGAGTTGAGGTTCAGTTAGCAGATACCCTGTTTGATGAAATGGTGCAGGAAAGACCTGAACAAGCAGAGAGTCAGACATAAGTATTTAGTCCTGAAAGATGCAACAAGACAAGACAATAAAAGATATATATATTATATATATATATATATATATATATATATATTTATATATGGATGCGTACTCCGAAAAGGAGGCAGAGAATATTCTGGAGGGTTATTATCTGAAATATAGAATCCTAAGATAGAAATGGAGACAACGGCAGGTTAGTGCAGAGGAGAAATAGGCCAGCGTGCACCAGATTGTGTAGCTGGTAGCGTACAGATAGGAAACATTACTGGTAGCACATGGACTACCTGTAGGAGGTCACCTGTGGTACAAAAGACTCAGGCTAAGGGACAAAAACATTTATATTGGCCTGGAATGCATAAGGATATAGTTAACTTTTGCCATACATGTCATCCATTCCAAATGGAAGGTAAGCCACAAGCGGTAATAAAACCAGCCCTTTGTTGCCAATTCCCACATTTGAAGTACCTCTCATGCGGGTTATAATTGACTGTGTAGGTCCCCTCCTGAGAACTAAAAGTCGGAACCAGTACTTGATAACCTTAATGGATGTGTCTACCAGATTTCCGGAGGCAATTCCATTACGGAGTATCAAGGCTAAACAGGTGGTAGAGGAGCTAGTAGCTTTCTTTACATAGTATGGGCTAACCAGAGAGATTCAGTCAGACCAAGGGTCAAATTTTATAGTTAGGGCTGTTTAAGGAGGTTATAGATAAGCTTAGGTATACAGCACTTTAAATCCAATGCATATCATCCTGAATCCAGGGAGCTTTAGAAGGGTAGCATCAGACCTTGAAGACCATATTGAGAGCATACTGTCAGGATTACCCGATTGATTGGGATAAAGGTATCCCATTCATATTATTTGCCATTAGAGATGCCCCGAATGAATTTAATCAGTTCACCTCCCTTTGGGTTAATATTTGGGTATGAAATGAGAGATCCTTTGAAATTACTTAAAGAACATTTGACATGACCAAAGTCAGAGATCTCACACTTAGATTATGTATCAGAGGTGAGGGAGAGCCTATATCGAGTAGGTGAGTTAGCTAAATCGCACCTAAAGAGGGCACAGTATAGAATGAAACAGATCACAGATAAAAGTTCTGAGACTCGGACATTCTCCCGAGGGGATGATGTGTTAGTACTGATGCCAGTGATAGGAAATCCCTTCAAAGCCAGATTTAGAAAAAGTTGAGTCAGGTGAACTATCTAGTAAAGCTGCCAGATGGGAAAAAAAGGTATCGGGCATGTCATGTGAACATGTTGAAACCATATTATACTAGAGAGAAAGAACTGGAGAAACAGGTATTAGTTACTGTCCTGCAGAGTGAGGAATCAAATTCAGATGATGCGGATTTTGATGTGCCTTAAAATAGATTAAAATGAAGAAGCCCATGAGGCGTGGGATAGGTTAGTAAGCTATCTGTCTCAGGAGTATAATATGCAGTTGAAAGATTTGTTATTGCAGTATAAGGACATATGTAAGAATCAGATGGGGAGGACTAATGCTATTGTACATGAACATGTAGGGAATACTGCTCCAAGAAAACAACACCCCTATTGGCTTAATCCTTTCAAAGCTAGACAGGTCCAGATGGAGGTGGAGGCCACGCTCGACGAGGACATCATTAAAACTAAACCAGAGCGAGTTGAGCTTGCTGATCGTCTAAGTTCCCAAACTGGATGGAGCTCAACGATTTTGCGTGGAACTTTGGAAAGCCAACGCCGTTACAAAATTGGACTCATATCCAATTTCTAGATTGGACGACTGTATTGAGAAAGTAGGACAAGCCAGTTACATCACCAAGTTGGACTTAATGCATGGTTACTGGCAGGTACCTTTATGAGAGTCGGCGAAAAAAAATTCTGCGTTTGTAACCCCAAGTGGGTTATATCAGTTTAAAGTGATGCCCTCTGGAAAGAAGAATGCACCTGCCACTTTCCAAAGACTCATGAACAGAGTTGTGGCTGGGTTAATAAACTGTGCAGTCTATTTGGACAATGTAGTGATCTTTAGTAAGTTCTGGAAATATCACATGGTACAGTTGGCAGAGCTCTTTGAATGAACACGAGAAGCAAAACTAGTGATAAATGTAAATAAAACTGAATTCACAAAAGCAGAGGTGACGTTCTTGGGACACAACGTTGGTCATGGAAGGTTGACGCCATGGAATGCAAAGACGAAGGCCATCAAGGAAGTTTCATGACCAACCTCGAAGAAAGAGGTGCTTTGATTCTTGGGACTCTGCAGATTCTATCAAAACTTTGTTCCAAACGTCAACAGTATAATAGCACCATTAACCGATTTGATGAAGAAGAACTCAAAGTTTCGGTGGACATAACAATTCCAGGAGGCATTTGACCATTTGAAATCAATATTAACCATCAAACTGGTTTTAGCTATGCCAAACTTTTCCAAACCTTTTAAAGTCGCCATTGATGCTAATGACATAGGATTTGGAGCTGTACTCCTACAAGAAGATGAGGATGGGATTGAACTGCCAGTTGGTTACTTTTCAAAGAAGATCAGCATCCACCAGAGGAAATACTCCATGATCGAAAAATTGCTATTGAGATTGGTACTGGCCTTACAACATTTTAATGTGTATGTCATGAGCAATGTGTCAGAAATGGTTGTGTACGTGGCTCACAATCCACTTATATTCTTAGAACCCTTTAAAGACAAGAATATGAGATGATTTCATTGGAGTCTTATGTTACAGACTTTCAATTTAAAAATTGTACATGTTGCAGGTCGTAAGAATGTAATTGCAGATATGTTATTGTAGATTAACTGGTAAAGTTGAGATGACATTTGAATTTATTTAATGTTTTATATATATCTATTTATATATGTTAAGATGAATTTAGATTAAAATTATCTGTATGTAAGGGTAATGTGTTTAAAGAATAGAAAAAAAAGAAGCCATCTTTTCATTAAGATGGTTCATTTTTTCTTAAGGGGGGAGGTGTTATGAAGATGTGGGTGTACTGTACCTTTAAGAAAGTTAAAAGCTAGCAGAACTACCTGACAGCACCAAGTTTTTTGAACAAGATACAATATAACCTTTTCGTCCAGCAGCTAGTGTAGCTGATTGCCTGGAGACTAAAACAAATTTAAATTAGGCCAATCAGTTTAAATTATACCCCCAAAATACCAAACTCCAATCAAGTTTGAATTTTGTATATTGACAATATTAAAACCAATGACAACAATTCGATACTTTGGGGTATAAGACTGGGAAAAATTAAACAGTTGGAGGATCTTAAGAAGACAATCTCCAGAGTAAGATACAAAGAGAAGATTTGACAGCTGTCTGATTTTAAAATTTGAATTTTTGGTAAATTTAATCGGGAGTTTTATCCAACTAGTATTATAGAAGGGAAAGTAAGTGATAGCTTGGAGGAAAGAGTTGTAACTAGTTGTTAGATAATTATTCTCTGTTATACTTCAGGAAATAAAGTTGTTAAATTTTACTTTAAATAGTTCTTGGCCTCTCACATTTTCACAGATTACCACATGGGTTAATTGTTTCTGCGTTGCTGGTTTAAATTAGTAAGGGAGTGGGGTTTACCCCACATTGTAACACATGTGTGATTAAAAATCACCAGATCATCAAGGTACACCACAAAATTGAGTAATTCAAAACAATCTTTTGGTTCGTCTTTGAAATGTGGCTGGCACATTTTTCTTACCAAATGGCATGACTTAAAACTGATACATGGAGCAGTAAAATCGACCTTTTGGGCAAAAGCCCTTCATCAGGAATGCAGGCAGAGAGCCTGAGGCATCAATGTAGACTTCAACAGTTTCCTCATTTCCCCTTCCCCCACCTCACCCCAGTTCCAAACTTCCAGCTCAGCACTGTCCCCATGACTTATCCTACCTGCCTATCTTCTTTTCCACCTATCCACTCCACCCTCCTCCCTGACCTATCACCTTCATCCCCTCCCCCACTCACCTATTGTACTCTATGCTACTTTCTCCCCACCCCCACCCTCGTCTCATTTATCCCTCCACCCTTCAGGCTCTCTGCATGTATTTCTGATGAAGGGCTTTTGCCTGAAACGTCAATTTTACTGCTCCTCGGATGCTGCCTGAACTGCTGTGCTCTTCCAGCACCACTAATCCAGAATCTGGTATCCAGAATCTGGTTTCCAGCATCTGCAGTCATTGTTTTTACCTACTTAAAACTGATACAGACCATTTGGCACCATGGAAACGGAAATTTCCATTGTTCTTTCACAGAAAGGTACCTGTCAGTATCCTCTAAATAAATCCAACTTTGAACTATAAGTTGCTTGTCCCAACTTCTCAACACAGTCTTCAAAAATGTGGAATGTGAAAATCAACTGCACTAACTTTGTGATAGTCCACACAAAACCATGTGGTTTTGTGACCATTACTATGAGTGACCTCCAGTTGCTACAATGCACCTCAATTATATTGTCTTTGGGCATATATTCAATCGCTTTTTGAATATGTGCCAACTTAAGTGGGTTAAGTCTATAAGGATGTTGCTTAATTGGAACACTATTTCCAATACCAACATCATGAGTAATTAGATTAATACTTCACAGCTTATTCCCACATATCTCCCTGTGTGATTGTAATGACTCAGGTGATCTTAAAAATGTGTTGCTGGAAAAGCGCAGCAGGTTAGGCAGCATCAAAGGAACAGGAGAATCGACATTTCGGGCATAAGCCCTTCTTCAGGAAACTCAGGTGACTCAGGTGATTTCAATTTTCCTCTGAAAGTTAACTCAGTAATTTATCCCAATTTTTGAGAACTTCCTCAATTGTCCAATTTAATTTGAGGAATGTCCAATTCAGAATCATCTGAATTTGGTTCTCTACTGTGTGTTGAAACCAGAAACACATTCTCCTTTTGTTTTTCTTCCCTATCAAAATACCATTTCAGCATATTTGCATGACACACTTGCTATCTGGGATTCTCATCAAATAATCCATCTTACTCAATTTCCTTTCAATTTGATAAGGCCAACCAAAACTAGCTTTTCAAAGTTCACCTATCACTGCAAGTAACAGTAACACTTTATCTCTGTTAGCAAAATTGTGAATTTTTCATTTCTGTCTGCCTCCTGTTTCGTCACATGCTGTGCTACTTTCAAATGCTGTCGCGCCAATTCACCCACTCTATTTAATCATTCCCTAAAATTTGACACATAGTCCAAATATCTGGTCTCTGAATTCTGACTCACCAACTTCTCTTTAATCAATTTCAGTGATCCTCTTACCTCATGCCCAAAAACTACTTCAAATGGATTAAGTTTAGTTGATACGTTAGGTGCATCGCAAATTGCAAGAAGTACAAATGGAATTCTTTTATCTCAATCCTCTGGATAGTTTTCACTATAAGCCCTCATCATGACGTTTAAAGTTTGATGTCACCATTCTAATGCTTCCAATGATTCTGGATGATACTTAATGGATTTGAATTGTTTTATTCCTAACCTATCCATAACTTCCTTGTATAGCTTTGATGTAAAATTTGATCTTGATTTTATCTCTGGGTGTAGTTCATATCTAGTTAAAAAAAAATCAGTAACTCCTCTACAATGCTTTTAACCATGACACTGTAATTAATTTGCCTTTAGAAATATCCATTATGGTCAACAAATACTGATTCCCACTTTTTGTTTCAGCTCTGGGGCCTACACCATAAATCAAGACACTTGTAAAGGGTTCCTCAAAAGTGGCAATGGGTATTAAAAATGCTGGTTTTATAATTGCCTGATGTTTTCTAATTAGCTGACACATATGAAATGTGAGGCAAAATTCAATAACATGCTCATGCAGTCCAGTCCAGGCCGATAAAAAATATTTTTGTATTATTGCTTGAGTTTTACTTATTCTCAATTGAGTACTTCCTACTGTTAATTCATATGCTACCTCCAACACATCCTTTTCAGAACCCACCGGTAATACAACTTGATGAACTTCTGCTCATTTCTTATCTGCCTGAATATATGATGGTCTCCATTTTCTCATCAAGACATTATTTTTAAGATAGTAACATTCTGGGATAAACTCATTCTTCTTTTTGATATAACTGTTTTAGTTTTTCAATTTGCCAATGTAATTCACCTAATTTATCTGAACTAAATATATACACTTTGTCCTCCATCTGCTCTTTTATTTTTTTCTCAACTATTTGATCAAACATAATCTCTAATAATTGAACTTCAATTTCCTTAACTTTATTCTTTGATTTCTCCATCTGTTTCCACCTGTGGCTTTGTAACCCTGTTTCCACAAAGTCTGGGTCAATCCCGGGATATGCTTCCTGTAACACCTCAGTTGCCTGATTTTCCATTGGTTTTTGCATCACTCTCACCTGTAATCCAGGTACATCATTACCAAGGATAAACTGTACGGCTAGAACTGAGAATTTCTCTTTTACTCTGACCACCATCTCACGACTTTATATAGTGGAACACTGTTCTTCTGACCATGATTTCTACATATTACCACTTTTTCTGGCAATACTCCTTCTGAATTAAGTATCTCCTCATCTTTCACTGTCAAAGATTGAGTTGTTCCTGCAAGTAAATTCTTTAAAGAGATCTGGTATTTTCTTTTCAACCAACTCCTGATCTGTTGTATACTCTTTTGCAGCTTTTTAGCTTTGACTGGTTTTTCGCTTTACGACTTCAGCAATACTCACAGGTTTATCCTGCTTTCCCACATCCATCTTCCTAGTACTTTTTCTAAACCACCAACACTGTAATTTTGTGTGGTCTTCCTTATTAAAGTGAACACACCTGAGCTTTTTTGCTTCTCTTTCCCCCTCATGAATTTCCTTTTCACCCTGTGGTAATCTATCTTTACTATCTTCAGTGAGATCTCTTCTTCCCTTACCACTTGAAGATTTCTCTTTTCCCCAATTTCTATCCTTCACATATTGAAATTGATGCTAGAAACTAAACTTTGATTTATGAACCAACTCATAATCGTCTGCCATTTCTGTTGCTAATATTGCAGTCTTAACTCTTTGTTCTTCCACATGAGGTCTCACTACTTCAGGAAATGAATTTCTGAACTCCTCCAAAATAATCATCTCTCTAACAGCAGACATTGTTTATCTATTTTTAACACCCTCATCCATCTATCAATGTTACTTTGTTAGATCATTGCAATCTCTATGTACTTTTCACTAGGTTCTCTCCTTAGATTCCTAAAATGTTGTTTGAAGATTTCTGGTACTAGCTTATATATACTTAAGATGGAATTTTTCACCTTATTATACTCCCCAGATACCTCCTCTGATCGTGATGCAAATACCTCATTAGCTCTATCTACCAATGTTGTTTGGATCAACAATGCCCACATAGTCGCCAGCCATTTCATTAGTTTGGTAACTTTCTCAAATGAAATGCAAAAGGTCGATACATCCTTTTCGTCAAACTTTGGTAATATTTAGATATATTTTAAAAAGATCCGCATTAGACCTTTGGCTATTGTAGGATTACTCTCTATCACTATCCTCATCAATACTCCTACTTTTCATCTCTACCTCTGCCACTTTAAGTCAACTTTGAGTTTTCAGTTCTAACGTCCGAAACTCAAAAGCTCTCTCTTTCGCTCTTTCTTCTGCTAGGGCCATTCTTTCCTTGTCTTTTTCTTCTGTTAGTGCTGTTCTCTCTTTCTGCTTTTCCTTTGCTTTCAATCATATTTCAAACTGTTTCATTTTCTTTTCATGTTCAAGCTGCTTCATTTTCAACTGAATTTTAGCCATTTCCAAAGATTCTGGCATTCCTGGTAATTGTAAATGCTGTATGATTGCCACAATTATCTCCTCTTTCCACACAGACACAGGCAACCCCAACCCCAGCTTGTTTGGCAATTCTGAAATCTTTTGCTGGAAAAGCGCAGCAGGTCAAGCAGCATCCAAGGAACAGGAGAATCGACGTTTCGGGCATAAGTCCTTCTTCCTGAAGAAGGGCTTATGCCCGAAACGTCGATTCCCCTGTTCCTTGGATGCTGCCTGACATGCTGCGCTTTTCCAGCAACACATTTTCAGCTCTGATCTCCAGCATCTGCAGTCCTCACTTTCTCCTCCAATTCTGAAATCTTTGCCTTACTTACTTTCTGTAAAACTCCTGAAATGTTTAGTGACTGAAAGAGCCATCATTACACAAGGCACACCATAATTAAACCAATTAAATGCAACACTTGAAATAAAATACACCAACACGTATCACTCACTGCCTTTGAGTCCAATAATCCTAAAACCAGCCTGGAATTAGAGATTTCAATTCTGACAAGAGACCCCTATTTGTTATGGACGACTAAATTTTCTCAAAATATATTAAGAAGATAGCCTGGATTCTAACTTGTTCTTATTTTAAAGATAAGTGCCAGGCATTGTGTTTTAGGTGACTTTGTCTCCACAGTATTCTGTGGTAGAGAATTCTGCAGGGTCACCACCCTCTGAATAAATTTCTTTTCATCTCAGTCCAAAAGGCCTTCTGTGTATCCTGAGACTGTGACTTCTATTCTGAGTCTTGGGTCTTGGGCGGCACGGTGGCACAGTGGATAGCACTGCTGCCTCACAGCGCCAGAGACCCGGGTTCAATTCCCGCCTCAGGCGACTGACTGTCTGGAGTTTGCACATTCTCCCCGTGTCTGTGTGGGTTTCCTCCGGGTGCTCCGGTTTCCTCCCACAGTCCAAAAATGTGCAGGTCAGGTGAATTGACCATACTAAATTGCCCATAGTGTTAGGTGCAGGGGTAAATGTAGGGGAATGGGTCTGGGTGGGTTGCGCTTCGGCGGGTCGGTGTGGACTTGTTGGGCCGAAGGGCCTGTTTCCACACTGTAAAGTAATCTAATCTAATCTAAGAATACATCATCCTCCATTCAGTGTGATCAGTCCTGTCAGAATTTTAGGTTTCAATGAGATCCCCTCACATTATTCTAAACTCCAATGTGAATACAAGCCCAGTCAACACAACCTCTCCTCATACAGCAAACCTACCATCTCAGAAATCAAGCTGTACTCTCTTGATGGCAAGTTAGGGGACCAAAATTGTATGCAGTACTCTAGGTTAGGTCTCACCAAGGTTGTTTACAGCTGAGTTACTACATCTTTTACCTATACTCAAATCCTCTTGCAATGAAGGCCAATATACTATTAGCCTTCCTAACTACTTGTTACACCTGGATCCTTCTTTTAATGCCCAGTGAATAAGAGACACCAAGGTCCCTCTACACATCAACATTTCACAATCTATCATAATTTAAATAACACTTTGCCATTCTGAACTGCCTCCAATGCAACAATATCTTTCCTTAAATATGGAAACTAAAACTGTACATGGCTTTCAGATGTCTTAGCTTCACTCTTCTATCAGGCACTTTGCAGCTGACTTCTTTATGGGAGGAAGCTATTCTCCCTAACTCATAAAGACCTCAGAAACTCTCAGGAAAGGGCCTGACCCCAGCATTTCCAGGACAGTGTTACTGCGCTAATGCCTCTGGATAACAGTTCATTTGGATGCATTTGCTTTCCCCTAACTTTATTTTTGTCTATTCTTCCCTGGCCATTGACCACATATTTTATCCTGCTCTGTAAAGTGAGAGATTGTAATGTAAAAAGAATTATAGAAATGTAAGTGCTACTGTTGTTACAATACATTGAACTTTAACAAATTAAGTAGGATCATTTTGACATTGAACTATTTAAAATTTCAAAAATGCAGTCATCACCCTTTAATTCAGTCACAATTCAAATTATGTGCTTCCATTCTTGAGATACTCTGACACAGTAATGAGATATAGATGTGTATCAGGATCCGATAGTGACATCAGGAGTCCTGAGTAAAAGTTTGATAAGAGAGAAAAAACGCTCAATATAATATAGAGCATGAGATGCACTCACTTAGAAATGTAAAATGTACTACAGTGTAAATAAAGGACCTTTTAAGAAATCTACTGTAGTCAGACCTGTATTACTCAGTTAGAGGGAAACCTTCATGATCCAGAACAAGTCACAAATGAACTAGAGATCCAAGTAGTATTCAAAGTGGAACCAAACCACATAATAACTTAAACTTTACCTTATTATTTATGGCCATTTAATTTGAATAACTGGCTGAATTAAATGCTTAGCATATGAAAAAAACCAAAGGAGAAGACTGAATGTTACTCTGCTTTGCCACCTACTGGACATACAATGTCATGCATTGTTAGACAATGAACTGTTTCATATTTCCAGAAACTAAGTATTTGATTATAAAATAAGCTAGGTGCCGAATTAATTCATTTTAAATCATTGTACTTTAAATGCTGGGTCCACTGTTGTTTGTCATCTATATAAATGATTTAAATGATAATTTTAGAAGCATGGTTAATAACTTTGCGAATGACAACAAAATTGGAGGTAGAGTGGACATTCAGGAAGGCTATCAAAGACTACAAAGGGATCTTGATCAATTGGGCCAATGGGCTGAGGAGTGGCAGATGGAGTTTAATTTGGATAAATGCAAGGTGTTGCATTTTGGTAAAATAAACAAGGGCAGAACTTACACAATTAATAGTAGGGCCCTGGGCAATGTTTTAGAACAGAGAGACCAAAGCATTCAGATTAATAGTTTTTTGAAATTTGCGACAGGGTGGTTAAGAAGGCATTTGGCGTGCTTGCTTTCATTGCTCAAACCATTGTCAGCGTGGACGAGTTGGACTGAAGGGTCTGTTTCCATGCTATATGATTCCATGTGTAAATTTACACATTGGGTATAGTGAAATGGATCAGTAATTGAAAGATGAAATAAAAGTTTTCACCATTTTCTTTGGTATGATATAATCACAGCCTGTTTGTTTCCTTTGTTACACTCATTTTCTCTTCCATTTCTATTATTTTCCTTTATGCAGCTTATCTTTTCGTTGCCTTCAGTTTTCAGTAGTCTGGAATAGATCTCATCAGGACCTGGAAACTTATCTACCTTCTTAATGTTTAAGACACTCATCTCTTCTTTTTTAATAGTAACTTTGTATAGACACTCCCTTCCTTGAGATCATTCTCCATCAATTTCTTCTCTTTGGTGATTACCAACATAAAGTATTCATTTAGGACCTTACCTACCTCTTCTGGCTTCACACACAGATTCCTTTCTTTGTCCTTGCGTGGACCAACCCTTTTCTTGGCTACCCTCTTTATTTTTATGTCTGTATTAAAAAAAGCCTTGTGGTTCTCTTTAGTCCTGTTTGGTAATGACTTTTCATGACCCCTATTAGCCCTTCTAATTCCTTGTTTAAGTTCTTTCCTACTTTCCTCATATATTTCAACGCCTTCATCATGATGTATATCTCAGGTCCAGAACTTTTTAAGCCAAAATCTGGTTTACCCTGTACAACTCAAAATATATCATTGGATATCTCTCAGTTAAAAAAAAACTTCTATTTTTATTTCCAGATTTTTCTTCTTGGGGAACACAGATGCAAACAAAATTCATGAACTGTAACAACTTCCATTTAAACAAAAACACATTAAATTGCTACAACTGCAGGAAATCATCTTTGAGTCTGTAAATAGCACAGCTCAGAATGGCTGATATGACAGTTTTCTCTACTCGAAATGTATTTCCAGCCTTCAGCTTCAAAAAATCTATTAGCTGACCCAAGTGCTGATATGTATCCAATGCTTTGATTTGGGACAGGATAGTTAGTTATTGGCTTCTGAAGGGGGTACTTCCATCATCAGAAGGCTCAAAGGGAAATGCAAGGTGAAAAAAGGAAGATTTTCTTCTTCATGTGCAAACCATCAAAATCAGGCTCACCGTTTTGTAAGAAAGTTGCTCTCACTATGAAAAAAAAAGTGCTCATCATCTTTGGGGTCCAGGTGCCAACCCAGTTACGCTCCACATCTTCATTGGCAGTGATTTGTGTCGTGAATCAAAGCTGCAATTTCTTTGGTTTCGTCTTTACGTATCAGTCTTTTTTTCAGTGCTGGGTATACTGGAGTTGCGTATAGTAACCCCACAGCATTACGATCCTACCCTCAGTCCTGCTTCCTTTATAATGATGGAACATTAAAAAACTTCCAAAAGCACCAACAGCATCTGACATAACAATATCCTCCCTTTTCTGACAAATGTAAGTATTCAACAGTGTATTTTAGAGTCATATTCTTAGTTCTACAAGGCTTTGTAAATTTCTAAGTGTTGATTTTAAAATGAAAATCCACACAAAATCCTCAAGTAAAGCATTTTCTTAATAATTAAAATTACAGTTGACTGTTCTCCTTTACTTTTGTAAAATCCACAACATTGGAGTTAGCATAACATAAAATTTCTCATAACTAACCATATACAAGTGAAAGATTTCAAATCTTGTATGATAATTTAACGTATTTTGAGTTTGAAAAGGAGCTGCACACAATATTAAACAGTTGGTAGTTAATTTGCCTTTGTTATATCCAGAAAATACTGCAGAATATCATCTATTGTGAAATTCATGGTTATTCCAGAGCCGGGATAACACCGAGCAATCATTTCTTCAAACTCCTTGTACTGGCGGACAAACTCTCCTTGCATTGTATACCACACGACCTATGAAATTAAGGCACACACTTAGGAATTCTCTTTTCTACAGTCACTGATACAATTGTATAATACTCCAGTTTCATCAAATAAAGAGAGATCCTTCATAAACAAATATTCACTGTTCAAAAATGCAATTTATTCCATTATTTAAAAAAGTATAAAGGGATAGATAAAAGTTGAACACAAGTTTCCTCTCAGTTCTGCTATTTTTGGTGCACTTATATTTGGCAAAATTAATGCAGAAATCTTATTGCAAATTACACTGGGTGCAAATCAAGGTTCCCTAATCTTTTGCAGTGGTTTAAAGAGCACATTTAATAGAAGTAGATTTTTCCCACAAATCTGGCCATGTCTCCAGATCACATTACTCACTGTTGAGAAATTTTACAAATTTGCAGGCTGTTGAACAAGTTGAAAAATTAAGTTGGCTCATTTGGGCACAATGAAGTTACTAGCCTATAAAATCTTTTAGAAAAATATATTTAAGAAAAAAGGATAACACTCTGAATACCTTTGTAAAGTCACTTCCATTTACATTCATTTTGATTAATCATATTTGGTTAACTAGATACTGATTTATATGAAAATATTGTGTTAAAACCATGTTTAGCTATATTAAACAAACTATATGAAGTTATCATGCTTAAATGTATCAAGGCATACTTTTGAAAGCAATTTTAAATAAACTTTAAAAATGCAACCCAGTGGCATAATTGATGGAAGATATGATGCACAGTGATGTGCAAATATTTCATTGGTGACTTGAGGGGGAAAAAGTCCTCAAAAATTTGAATTCATGCAGCTGATTACAGTACACTGAAAGAACAATCATCACTCCATGTTTTTACATGTCATGTACCATGTCTTTACTGCTTTCAGACTTTTTAAACACTTCTGTTTAACAAGTCAACAATTCTGATCTATTTCAAAATTCAACATCAGTCTTCATAACCTTTAAACATTTATAGATTGCTGGTCCTGTACTTTATGGTTGCAATGCATTACAGAATTTTCCTTGACATAACTGGCGGCAGATCTTAATATATCTGAAGCTTTTTCTGACCTGAATTGTAAATGCTGCACTGCTTCAAGGCCCCAAATCACTGCAATGATCTTTCAAAATATCAAATATCTTCTTTGAGTCATAATTGTATGCACATTTCATGATGCCATCACACTTTGTTTATAGATATTCAACATCTGAGATAAAAGCCAATGTTCAGAGAACACAAATGTGTGTAAAGAAAATATTAAGCAGGCAGAACAGATAATCTTTCATTTAACTGATTAGTTCAGCAGAACATGGGTATGAAGAATACTAAAAGACCAATAGTAATAGGAGACTCAACAGTTAGGAGGCCAGGCATTTTTATGGCCACAAATGAGGATCCAGAGTAGGAGTAGAAGGAGGAGTGTCGAGTAGGGTAGAATAGCTTTACTTGTCATTTCTACCATATACAGCTGGTACAATAAAAACGAGACAGCGTTCCTCCAGGACCAAGGTGCTATATGAACATACAGACTACACGAGTAGAGTCATACACAGGGCAGCATAAAATACATGGAAAAGTGCAAAACATGCATGACAGCATAGTAATTGCTGACAAGACAAGACAGTAGGCACAGTGGTGGACAAATTACAATGTAACAATGAATGATCATTAATAAAACATGGTTTTAGCAGCAATTCAAAAAAAGTTGTCTAAAATTTATAAATGGAAGAGAGTGTGATCAAACTCTGTTAAGGGGTCTGATGGCTTGGGAGAAGAAACTATTGCACAGTCTGACCATGAGAGACCAAATGCTCCAGTATCTTTTGCCAGATGGCAGGAGAGAGAAGAGTTTGAGTGAGGGATGTGTGGGGTCGTACTCAATACTGTTAGCCTTGCAGATGCAGCGTGTGGTGTAAATATCTGTAATGGAGGGAGGAGAGATCCCAATGTTTTTCTCAGCTGGCCTCACTATCCGTTGTAAGGTCTTACGATCTGAGATGGTGCAATTCACAAACTAGGCATGATGCAGCTGCTCAGGGTACTCTGTGGAATGTGGTGAGGAGGGGGGTGGAGGGTGAGGGATGGCTTTCTTCAACCTATGCAGAAAGTAGAAATGCTGCTGGGCTTTCTTGGCCATGGAGTTAGTGTTGAGGGACCAGGTGAAATTCTCCGTCAGGTGGATGCCAAGAAATCTAGTGCTCTTCATGATCTCCAAGCGGGTAAAACAATGACTGCAGATGCTGGAAACCAGATTCTGGATTAGTGGTGCTGGAAAAGCACAGCAGTTCAGGCAGCATCCGAGGAGCAGTAAAATCGACATTTCGGGCAAAAGCCCTTCATCAGAAATACAGGCAGAGAGCCTGAAGGGTGGAGGGATAAGTGAGAGGAGGGTGGGGGTGGGGAGAATAGCATAGAGTACAATAGGTGAGTGGGGGAGGGGATGAAGGTGATAGATCAGGGAGGAGGGTGGAGTGGATAAGTGGAAAAGAAGATAGGCAGGTAAGACAAGTCATGGGGACAGTGCTGGGAGACGTCATTGTCCAGCAGAGAGTGATCACTCTGTACCCTCCTGAAATAAACAACCATCTCTTTTGTTTTGTCCACATTCAGAGACAGATTGTTGGCTCTGCACCAGTCTATTAGCTGCTGCATCTCCTCTCTATCTGCTTACTCATCATTCCTGCTGATGAGACCCATACAGTCATGTCATCAGTGAACTTGATGATGTGATTTGACCTGTGCATCACTGCACAGTCGTGTGTCAGCAGGGAGAACAGCAGTGGACTGAGCACACAGCTCTGGGGAGCCCCCGTGCTCAGTGCGATAGTTTTGGAGAAGCTGTTCCCAATCCGGTCAGACTGAGATCTCCCAGTCAGAAATTCCAGGATCAAGTTGCAAAGGGAGGTATTTAGGGCCAGCAGACTTAACTTTCCAATCGGGTGCTGAGGAACAATGGTGTTAAATGCAGAACTGAAATCTATGAACAAAAAGTCTGACGTAGGTGTCCTTCTTGTCCAGGCGGTGAGGGCCAGATGGAGGGTGGTGGAAATGGCATCATGTGTTGAGCGGTTGGGACGAAACGCGAACTGCAGGGTGTCCACTGAGGGGCACAGCAGAGTCTTAATATGCCTCATCATGAGCCTCTCAAAACACTTCACGATGATGGGTGTTAACGCAACGGATCAGTAGTCATTGAGGCAGGACACTCACTGAAGACTTCTTTGGAACTGGGATGATGGTAGTGGCCTTGAAACATGGTGGAACTATGGCACAACTCAGGGAGATGTTAAAGATGTCTGTGAGGACATCTGCCAGCACATCAGAGCATCCTTTAAGCACTCTGCAAGGGATGTTATCTGGTCCGACAGCCTTATATGGGTTGACTCAGTATGCAGTTTTCCTCACGTCAGCCGTGGTAAGACACAACACCTGGTCATTGGGAGGGGGTGGAATGGTCTTCCTCACTGCCACATCATTTCGTGCCTCAAACCGTGCAGAGAAGTTGTTCAACTCATCAGGGAGGGAGGCCTCACCAGCACAAGCAATTGATGCTGTTTTGTGGTTGGTGATGGCCTGAATACACTTCCACATGCTCTGCATATCGCTGCTGTCCTGAAAAAGGCTGCGTATTCTCTGTGCATGTGTAGCTTGTTGCCTTAGTGCCAGAACTGAATGTTTCCAGAACACACTGTGAGGGGCAAGTGAACAGCCATTTGCGGTTATCACGAATTACCACTGACACAGGTAGAAGGAAGGATGCGATCCTGAAGGAGCTAGATAGAAAATTCGCGAACAGGAACTCAAAAGTAGTAACCCAGAATACAACCAGTTCAACACAGAAGTGAGCAAAAGAATAGGAAGACAGAACAGATGAATGTGTGACTGGATAGATGGTGCAGATGGGGTGGGATTATAATCTTGCGACTTTGTAATTAATTCTCAGGCAGATGGGACCTAGACAGACCAGACTGATTGCAACTAAACAGCCAGGACCAATTTCATTGTGGGGAGCTTTGCTGGAGACAGTTAGAACGGTTTACGCCTAAATAACTGGCATTAGGAACCAGAAAGTAAAACTAAAGAGGGATACCAAGGTGAAAAGAATATTATAAGAAGGATTTGGTGAAATGTTAAGTGGGTTCAAAGTAAAAGACAAAGTAGTATAATCTAAATTATGGTTACAATATATGCATGTACTGAATGTAATATAAGACTGGGGAGTTGCAGACACAGATTGCCATATTGAAATATGTTTTGATGATAACAGAGACCTGGCTCAAAGATAGTCAGGTGTATTTTTTTAACGCAAGGAGCTGAATCTTACCAGATATTGGCTACATTTCACTTTTGGCAAATTTCATGGAGGATTTCTCCCTGTGAGCCTTGCAAGTTTTCTCGCACTATCTTCTTGAACAGGTCTTATTAATTATGTTCTGTGCTCCGATAGCACCACACTGATTCTTACCATAATTTAGATTGTACTACTTTGTCTTTTACTTTGAACCCACTTAACAGCCCATTGCCATAGACAGAAGTACTGGCCACTGCCAAACATATCCTGGGAATCCTGATGCAATGCAACCTTTAAAGCTCAGCTGTCGACCTGGTCAGTTGTTGACAGACTGTAACTGCCCATCATGGCTTGTTTTATTTGCTTGGACATCCTGTACAGAAAGGAAATGACACCCTGCTTTGTTAAAAGGAGCCTGGAAGTCTTACTGGATGGAAGGTGTGTGTGATCTCTGAGATACTGGTGACTGATGAAGGTCCAAAGAAACAAGTATTGTACCCGAGTCACTAGGTTTTCAGTCTGACTTTAGTGTTGTGAATTGTCAATGTCAGTACTCCTGAGACCCAGGATGTTCTGGGAATTGGAAGAAAGAAAAATCTGGAATTAATTGTCTAATGATGACCATGAAACCACTGTGAATTGTTGCATAAACGTGTCTGGTTCACTAATGTTCTTTAAGGCATGAAATCTGGGATTTTTACTTGCTCTGGCCTACATAGGACTCCTGACCCACAGCAATATGGTTAATTCTCAACTGTCCCTTGGGATGTAAGCCATTGAGTTGCATAATTTGCTAGAAAGAATAGACCACCTGGCATTGATCAAGGCACAGGAAATCATGTCATAAGCTCCCTTGTTCTACCTGTAAAGTCCTCCTTACTGCCATCTATGGGCTAGTGCCAAAATTGGGAGAGCTTCTCACAGATTCAAGAACAGCCTGATATGGTCATATGCATGGAATCATATATAACATCTCAGACAATACTACCAATGGGAATCACACATAAAATCTCAGACAGCACTACCACCATCCCTGGGTATGTTCAGACAGACCTAGTTAAAAATCACACAACACCAAGTTAGGTGGTGGCATTGTGGTATGCAAAGCTGCCCCAGGGGTTATCAACACTATAGAACATAGAACATTACAGCGCAGTACAGGCCTATTGGCCCTCGATGTTGTGCCGACCTGGGAAACCAATCTAAAACCCATCTAATCAACACTATTCCATTATCATCCATATATTTATCCAATGACCATTTAAATACCCTTAAAGTTGGTGAGTCTACTACTGTTGCAGGCAGAGCATTCCACACCCTTACTACTCTGTGAGTGAAGAAATTACCTCTGACATGTGTCCTATATCTATCACCCCTCAATTTAAAGCCATGTCCCCTTGTGCTAGCCATCACCATCTAAACAAAAAAGCTCTCACTGTCCACCTTACCTAATCCTCTGATCGTCTTGTATGTCTTTATTAAGTCACCTCTTAACCTTCTTCTCTCTAGCGAAAACAGCCTCAAGTCCCTCAGCCTTTCCATATAAGACCTTCTCTCCATACCAGGCAAATCCTGGTAAATCTCCTCTGCATCCTTTCCAATGTTGCCACGTCCTTCCTATAACGTGGCGACCAGAACTGTATGCAATACTCCAAATGTGGCTGCACCAGAGTTTTGTACAGCTGCAACATGACCTCACGGCTCTGAAACTCGATCCCTCTACCAATAAAAGCTAACACGTTGTATGCCTTCTTAACAACCCTGTCAACCTAGGTGGCAACTTGAAGGGATGTACGCACATGGACACAGAAATCTCCCTGCTCAAGTCCACGACCAAGAACTCCAGACAGACAGACAGACAGACACACACACACAGACAAAGAGCCACATGCACACATATATTTTGTGGGGTGAATTTGTACTTGCAGAGTTACATTGTACTTTGCTCAAAAGCTGCATGCATTCATGTAGAACTCTGAGCTCAAAAACTGCATGAATTTATGTAAAACTCTGTTATCTCACTTTTTAGATTAGAATCAATCTAAACATCATGGCATAGATAGAGAACACAGGGGGCCAACACCTTCAACATATTGTCTAGCTATCACCATTGTTAACAGCTAACCCGAGAATGCAACTTTTAAAAAAAAAGGTTTTGTGATTTACACATGAAAGAAGTGAAGCTATCACTGTATTCTAACAGATGAAAGGCTTAACAGACAATCAATTTTTCAATGTATAATTTCAGTTACATCACACTGTAAATTTTTGCTATAAATTCTGTGTTATGATCAAGCCCTCCACTATCACCTGATGAAGGAGCGTCGCTTAATTGTGCTTCCAATTAAACCTGTTGGACTATAACCTGGTGTTGTGTGATTTTTAAGAATCTTACCAATAGCCCAAAACTCTGCATTCCTGTTGTTCCTTCCAAAGTGAATCACCTCACACTTTTCCACATTAAGCTCCATTTACCACCTTTCAGCCCAGCTCTGCAGCTTACCTATGTCCCTCTGTAACCTGCAATATCCTTCTGCACTATCCACAACTCTACTGACCTTAGATTCATCCGCAAATTTACTAACCCATCCTTCTATGCCCTCATTCATGTCATTTAAAAAATGTCAAACAGCAGTAGACCCAAAACAGATCCTTGCGGTACACCACTAGTAATTGAACTCTAGGATGAACATTTCCCATCAACCACCACCCCCTGTCTTCTTTCAGCTAGCAAATTTCTGATCCAAACCGTTAACGTCACCTTCAATTCCATGCCTCTGTATTTTCTGCAATAGCCTACCGTGGGAAACCTTATCAAACACTTTACTGAAATCCATATACACCACATTGACCACTTTACCCTCATCCACCTGTTTGGTCACCTTCTCAAATAACTCAATAAGGTTTGTGAGGCATGACCTACTCTTCACAAAACCATGTTGACTATCCCTAATCAAATTATTCCTTTCTAGATGATTATAAATCCAATCTCTTAATATCCTTTCTGACACTTTGCCCACAACCAAAGTAAGGCTCACTGTTATATAATTACTAGGGTTGTCCCTATTCTCCTTATTGAACAAGGGGACATTTGCTATCCTCCAGTCTTCTGGCACTATTCCTGTAGACAATGATGACATAAAGATCAAAGCCAAAGGCTCTGCAATCTCCTCCCTAGCTTCCTAGAGAATCCTAGGATAAATTCCACCTGGCGCAGGGGACTTATCTATTTTCATAATTTCCAAAATTGCTAACATCTCTGTCTTATGAACCTCAATCCCATCTAGTCTAATAGCCTGTATCTCGGTACTCTCCTCAACGACACTGTATTATTTCTGTGTGAATACTGATGAAGAATATTCATTTAGCACCTCTCCTATCCCTTCGGTCTCCAAGCACAACTTCCCACTACTGTTGTTGACAGGCCTTATTCTTACTCTAGTCCTTCTTTTAGTTCTGACATACCTAGAGAAAGCTTTAGGGTTTTCCTTGATCCTACCTGCCAAAAACTTCTTATGTCCCCCCCGGTTCTTCTTAGCTCTCTCTTTAGGTTCTTTCTGGCAAACTTGTAACACTCAAACGCCCTAACTACATGTCTCATCTTTACATAAGCCTCCTTCTTCCTCTTGACAAGAGATTCAACTTCTTTAGTAAACCACAGTTCCCTTGCTCTACCACTTCCTCCCTGCCTGACAGGTACATAATTATCAAGGACATGCCGTGGCTGTTCTTTGAACAAGCTCCACATTTTAATTGTGCCCATTTCCTGCAGTTTCCTTCCTCATCCTATGCATTCTAAATCTTGCCTAATTGCATCATAATTGCCTTTCCCCCAGCTATAACATTTGCCCTGCAGTATATACCTATCTCTTTCCATCACTAAAGTAAATGTAACTGAAATGTGGTCACTCTCATGAAAGTGCTCACCTATCTCCACATCTAACATCTGGCCTGATCCATAACTCAGTAGCAAATTCAATGTGGCCTCATCCCTCGTTGGCCTATCTACAAGAAACCCTCCTGCACACATTGGACATAAACTGACCCATCTAAGATACTTGCATTAATAAATGACAAGTGAGTACACACAATGCACCCACATGGTCCAAATTTGGAAACTGAGCTTCTGAACAGATATTATGAATGCCATTATGACACTACTCAGTAATTTGTTTCTGATACTCAGGGTACAACTGTATGATACCAGTTTCATTCTGGAGTACTTATTCATTGGGAGAGTGTTCAGCTTTGGTAGTGCATGTTTCAGCAATGCTATGGGTGCAAACTTTGACCTCCTCACTTTTAAAAGCGTTCCATAAATCAAACCATCCACAAAAAAAAAGTCATTCTACTCATTTCATTATTGGGCTATCTTACAAGATTTCATTTTGATTCTCTAATTTCCATTTACCTGTAACAGGTTTCCTTCTTCACTTAGATGTTTAACCACTTTTTTGTAGAGGTTTTCCAGTGCTTTCTTTACCTCTTTTCCTTGATATTTTTCAATCACTTTCCTTAGCTCCTGTTTGCTAAATGCCAGTTGATAGCTAACTTCATTCTCTTTGACACCCTGTGCAATACGAGCCTTGACTCCCTCAAAGAAGATCTGCAAATTTAAAATATATCATTTTTATCACTAATGAAAGATTTTAGTACAAACAATTCTATGCTTAAGTACATAGTTAGGAAAATTATTGTGAGAGAATTCAACAAATATTTTAAGAAAGCATGCTTAATCATTTGAACAATCAAAATATTTCTTCTCTGTTTAAGTGCCATTTACCGGATACCATGCAATTAGCATCCATCAACCCATCTCTCATTGAGGCTGAGGTGCTCATATCTCTACATTTTTAAGCAACAGTGCTATTGAGGCCTCAATTTACTGAGGGAATAATCACCAAATCGTGTTATATATTGCAAACTATGTTGCAGCTGAACTCCATGATAAAGCTGTGTCAGTGAAATGTTCAAAACTAAAATTAATAAATTTTGTCAGGTAAGGACATTAAACATCTAGTCTTGACCAACATACCACATAGACAACATGGGTTTTTGCTCATTCACATTGAGATTTGCCTCCCAGTCATCAACAGTGCAAGGAAGATGTAATGAAAAATCTGTAAAGCAGACTGGCAAAAATACAGCAAGACCTTTGATTACATTACTGTAACTATAACTATACACAATTCAGCAATGGAAGAACAAGACGTGCTTTTGTGATGCCATTCACAAATCTGCTTCACAGTCATCCCTCATAGCTGCTAACCCAACTACATCTCAAGCCTCTTAAAAACAGCACCGCAGAGGAGTATGAATCATCTGGTGACCCTGACATAGCAAATCACTTCACTGAGTCTCTCAAAGCTGCACAGTATGCCAGACGCAAGGATATCTTAGTAAAATTCAATTTTCCTCATTCTAGTTGGAAGAGTTGGAGCCTAATTTGCTGTCTGGGAGACAGAATCACAAACGGAATTGCCCGTCAGTCAATGCAAAAGTTGTTAGTCATCTATTCTGTGTATCAAGGACACCACATAAAAAGAAGACAACATCATGACTTGTAATGAACTGAAAAAAGCATGAAGGGGTCTGAAAATTTGGCCCCTATGCTTCTGACTGGCTGACTCAATTCCACACAATAGTCATCAGCTCAAGCTCACTTCTGAAAGTGTGGCATATGGCAAAAAATTATTGCAGATAAGATCTCACACTGGCCACCAGCTTTCAACCAATCTCATGACTTTCTATGCAGTTTCAGATCTTTGAGCATCTTACCGTGTAATACACACATCTGGAAACAGACACTATCCTTAACATCATCAAAGCTGGTTTCTGCAGCCACTGCAGCATATATGATTAAGTGCTGGTGCTTATCACCAACACTGAAAATGGGTGCCAAAAGAACCTGAAGACATGCATTGTACTATTGTACTTCACGGCTTGCTATGATACAATATGGGATACTGGCTGCTCCTAAAGCTTTTCACAGTGCTTACAATCTGGATCTGGAAAGCTGTTGGAACACTCGATCAGAAAGTTGATGAAATATTTCTTTTTAACAGATGACCTAGAGCTCATCCTGGACAACACAGAAACATGTAGGAAAGACCGATTGACAGATGCCACAGGGCTCAGTGCTAGCTAGCCTCAATGCCAAACACATAGAAAACAGGAGAAGGAGTAGGTCACTTGGACCTTCAGTATTGCTGTGCCATTCAAAATGACCATCACTGATCATCCAATTCAGTACCCTGTTCCAACTTTCTTCCCATAACCTTTGATCCCTTTAGCCCTAAGAGCTACATCTATCTCCTTAAAATGTTCCCATGTATTGGCCTCAACTGCTTTCTGTGGCAGAGAATTCCACAGGCTCACCACTCTGTGTTAAGAAATTTCACCTCATCTCACTCTTAATTGGCCTACTCCATATCCTGAAACTGTGACTCCGGTTCAGAAATCTCTGACCGTTGGGAACATACGGTTCATAGTCATTGTCATACAACATGGAAACAGACCTTTCAGCCAAATCATCCTGACAACAAGACATCCCAATCTGACCTAGTTCCATTTGTCAGCATTTGGCCCATATCCCTCCAAACCCTTCCTATTCATATACCCATCAAGGTGCCATTTAAATTTATTGATTGATTGATTTATTGTCACATGTTCCTAAGTACAGCGAAAAACTTTGTTTATGACCAGTACAGGCAGATCACAGTAAGCATGGACATACAGATCATGGACATACAGATCATAGGATGAAAAATAAAACTAGACCAAGGCATACAGGTTACATTGCACTGGGCATGCACTAGGCAAGATCAACATTAGCAAGATCAGCATTATTTGAAGTTAGAGAGTCCATTCATCAGTCTAATAAAAACAGGGAAGAAGCTGTTCTTGAACCTGCTGGTGCGTGCGTGTGTGTGTGTGTGTGCGCGTGTTCAAGCTTCTGACAGAAGAGGTTGTAGGAGAACATTATTGGGGTGCGCCAGGTCTTTGATGATGTTGGCAGCCTTTTTGTGGCAATGGGCCATATAAATGGAGTCCATGGATGGAAGGTTGGCTTCCGTGATGGTCTGGGGCTATGCTCACAACCTTCTGTAGTTTCTTACGGTCCTGGACAGAGCAATTGCCATACCAGGCTGTTATGCATCCAGACAGTATGTTTTCAATGGTGCATCTGTAAAAAGTGGTGTGGGACCTTGTGGACATGCCAAATTTCCTGAGCCACCTGAGGAAGAAGAGGCTTTATGGTGCTTTCTTGACCATTGCATCTATATTAAATATTGTAATTGTACCTGTCTCCACCACTTTCTCTTGCAGCTCATTTCATACTCGCACCACCCATGCATGAAAAAGTTACCCCTCAGGTCCTTTTCAAATCTATCCCCTCTTACGTTAAACCTATGTCCTCTACTTTTGGATTCCCCTATCCTAGGAAAAAATCCTTGGCTATTCATCTTATCCATGCCCCTCATGATTTTATAAACCTCTATATGGTCACCCTTCAGTCTCTAAGACTCTAGGGACTTTTGAGCCACTCCCCATAGCTTATAACCTCCACTCCTGGCAACATCCTTAGAATTTTTTTCTGCACCCTCTCAAGTTTAACATCAGCCTTCCAATAGAAAAACGACCAGAACTGTATGCAGCATTCCAAAAGTGTCCTCACCAATGTCCTGTACCACCGCAACATAACATCACAACTCTTATGCTCAATGTTATGAACAATGAAGGCAAGCATACCAAACGCCTTCTTCACTTCCAAGGAATAATGTACACACACCCCTAGGTCTCTTTGTTTAGCAACATTCCCTCAGGCCCTACCATAAACCATTTAAGCCCTGCTGTAGTTTGCTTTACTAAATTGCAATACCTCACATTTATCTAAATTAAACTCCACCTGCCACACCTCAGGCAATTGACCTATCTGACCAAGATCCCATTATACTCTGAGAATCTTTTTCACTGTTCACTATACTGCCTATTTTGGTGTCATCTGCAAACTTACTAACCATATCTCATATACTGACATCCAAATCATTTATATAAATAATGAATAATAGTGGACCTAGCACTGATCCTTGGGGCACACCACTGGTCACAGGCCTCCAATCTGAAAAACAACCCTCCACCAACACCCTTTGTCTCCTTCCTTCAAGCTAATTTTGTACATTTGGCTAGCTCCTCCTGGATTCCATATGATCTAACCTTACTAAACAGTTTACTAAGAGGAACCTTGACAAAGTCCATATAGACAACATGTGCCTTCATCAATCTTCTTGGTCACCTCTTCAAAATCCTTCCAGTCATGTTAGAGTTTTGGAAATTTTGATAAGATTCCCCCTCATCCTACTAAATGCCAGTGAATATAGTCTTAACTAAATAGTCTCTCTTCATATGTCAGTCCTGTTCTCCCATGAATCAGTTTGTTAAATATTTGTTACATTCCCTCCACGGCCAGAACATCCTTCCTCAGATGAAGAGACCAAAATTACACTCAATCCTCCAGGGATGGTTTCACCAAGACCCTGTAAAATTACAGTAAGACATATCTGCTCCTCTATTCTAATCCTCTGGCTATGAAAGCTGGCATAGTATTTGCTTTCTTCATCACCAGCTGTATCTGTATGCTTACTTTCAATGACTGGAAAACAAGGACACCCAAGTCTTATTTCATCTCCACTTTTCCCAATCTTATCAAAATTCAGATAATAACCTGCTTTCCTGGTTTTGTTACCGAAGTTGATAACCTCACATGTATCCACGTTATACTTCACGTGTCATGCATTTGCCCATTCACTCAATTTGTTCAAATCACACTGAATTATCTCTGCATCTTCCTCACAGCTCACCTTCCCACCCAGTTTTGTGTTGTTTGCAAACTTGAAGTTATTCTATTTAGTTCTCTCATCTAAATCATTAATTTGTATTGAGAAATCAGGAGTCCAAACACTATTCCATGTAGTACCCCACAAGTAATTGCTTGCTATTTGAAAAAAAATCTGTTTATTCATACTCTTTGCTTCCCACCTGCTAACAGTTCTTTATTCATGTCAGTACACTGCTTTCAATCCCATGCACTTTTCCTTTACATGGACCTTATTGAAAGCTTTCTGAAAGTCCAAGTACAACACATTCACTGGCTCCCCCTTATCAACTTTATTAATTATCAAAAAAATTCAGTAGATTTGTCAAACATGATTTCCATTCTGTAAATCCTGTCATTATTTTCCAAGTGTCTGCAATTAAATATTTTATAATGTACTGAAGCATTTTCAATGCTGTTCAACAAATACAGGCAGTCCCTGGGTTGCGAACACGTTCTGTCCTAGGATCTGCTCGCAATTTGACTTAGACACACATCAGAACACAATGCAAGACAACGGGAAGCAGCTATTTGTAAGCAAGTACAGGAAATGTTTGTAAGACACATCTTTAAAATTACAACATATGGGAAGCATTCATAAGTCAAATGTTTGTAAATTAGGGAACCTCGTACACAAATAACCTGCTAACAACCAGGTTTCCCAAGTTTAACAATGCTAATAACTGCTGTGCTACCCAGGCTCCATCCTCATGGAGGGTTTTTACTTTAAAATATATGAAAAGTGCGAAAGATTACAGTTACTATGGCATACGTTAATGCCCAACTCTCAATATGTAGCTTATAAGAATTGTAATTAGATACATACAACAGCTAGTTATATCCCAAGTTGAGTTTCTTATGACGAAGTGCATATATAGATGTGCAAAAGAACAATTCTAGACAAAGAGTGAAGATTCATAAGGAATTATGCTTTCTAATATTCATTTATAATGAGTATTTATTATATTTCAAATCAAAATGAAGAGAAGACATGTTTAGTATAGTGTTTCTCTTACCTTATTTGACTTACTAATGCCAGTACATTTTTTCTGGATTTTTTTTCATCTGCACAGAGTAGTGGTGTTAGGAATGATGGATGTAGCAACTTCCTTCCATTCACTCCAAGCAGAGTTTCTTAGGGACCTGTGTCTATCTATATTAAAAATGGTCCCTTTTCAGCTTAATTTCTTCTCGGAAATTGAACAATTTAGTAAGAAAAAATAACTGCACTAATTGTTCTAGCACTTTTTCCCAACACATCATCCCTCTTAGATGTCACCTAACTGTTCAATAAAAGCTGTATAATATATGCCCCTTTAAGATCCAGTACTCTCCCTAGTCTCACATACAGATAATTTCTCTATCAAAGGGATCCTTATATCTGAAATTCACAAATAGTTTATGAACCTTGTTCCTGAAACTGCCATGTTGAGTACATTGAACAGGTTAGAATTGTGCAGATTCTATTTCTGAAAAAGCTGTCTTAGAACTGTATCTTAAAGATTTGAGTCACAATCTTAGTTTGATATCAATTTAACTTGCCTCAGTAGTAACATGAGGATGGGTCTGAATAATTTCTCATTAAAATAGGCTAACAACATAATGTTAAATTGCCAATATCAGATTATTTCAAATTACTTATAGATATATCAGAGCAAGGTACGAACATTTAGTTTCTCCAAAGGCCGTCCCAAGTATTTAGTAACGTAGAGATCACGATGTTCTGAATATTTTTGAGAAGCTCCCTTTTTCCTTTCTTCAAGACTGTGGATTTTCAATTCAGAGAGAAAGCTGTAAATATGATGAAAATTCTCCATCATAACCACATCTGGTGGAGTCTTCAGATTCATTGAGGCAATATTTTCAACTTGAAATAGAAACAAAATTAAACAGTAAATGAAAACTATTTCCATGTTACAAACAGAAGCATCTGAACTTTGGCTAACAGGCTTTATTTGTAGCTAAATGCAAACATGGAGACTTGGAAGAAGATTGCAAACGTCACTTTTCAACAGTACAATGCTACTGACTATGCACAATAACTTAGCATTCTGTACCTTATTCCAGCTTGACATTTGAAATGCACAGATGAACATTTTACAAGAGAATAGTATAATGATAACCTAGGAATCATTCACAATGATACATAATATCATGCATAAGACCAAAGATTGTAACAATTTACAAAAATATATAGCAACAGATCACTGCTATGACCAAGAGGGTTCCATGTTCCTCTAATGGTAAACTGAAGGATCAAGGAATCCATTGATTTGAAATGATGAGGGGGAGGTGATGGCCGAGTGGTTTTAGCATTAGACTATTAATCCAGAGATCCTTAATGTTCTGGGGACCTGAGTTTGAATCCTGTCATGGCAAATAGTGAAATTTGAATTTAATAAATATCTGGAATTAAGAGTCTAATGATGACTATGAAATCATTAACAACTGTCGAGAGAAAAACCCATCTGGTTCACTAATGTCCTGAAGGAAAGGAGGTCTAGCCTACATGTGACTCCAGACTCAGCAATGTGGTTAGTACTTCACCACCCTCTTGGCAATTAGCGATGGGCAATAAATGCTGGTCTGACCAGTGTTACAGCCCATGAAGGAATAAAAAAATGCATTGGGTTGACAGTAAATGGATTTCTGCACTTAATCTCATTTCAAAACAGCATTCATGCAGCAGTTAAGTTTTTCAATGTTTCCCGAGTAGCCACTCTTGGAAGATGTTTACTTACTACTGGTGAAGACTGCTGCGATTACTTTGTTGTAAGCTTTATCCAGATCACCTCTTCTCTCAGCATTCTTAAAGACAGCTTCAGCAACAGTTACAAACTCCTCAAATCCAATAACAAATGGCAGAATACCAATCTTAGTCTTCTTTGGGACCTTGGCTTCATCTATTTGCTTACACAAAGTAGACTGAAATTAAATGTAAAAACATAATAACTTTGAAGCAAAATTACAAGATTGTAAACACGAATTTCCATAAGCATACTACGTTTTATGACTTTCGAACAACATATCTTAATATCAACTTGTTGAGAGCACATTACATTGTACCACTATAACATATCTGTTTCTAATACCAATAATCCTAGCAACTGCTCTGGAAAATGCAATAGCAGACTGACAGCACAGTAGTTCTGTACCACATCCTCTCTAGCTAGTACTCACTTTTTAGTTAGTAAATGCATTGCTATCCATGTTCCATTTCCAAGGATGAATAAAAAACTCACAAACTGTATTAGAAAGGAAATATCTGTTGGTGGTTCTGAAAAATCAAGACTCCTTAAACAAAAATCCCAATTACACGACTTTATTTCTGTGCTGAAAATCAGGCACGGGTATGATAACTTTTAAATTCTCTTGCATGGGGTAAACGCACCAACATCTGTGGAAGTTTTATGTTAGGTTAGTTTTCATGATTTTAAGAGTCCTGCATAAAATGATCATGAATCATATTTAAAACACACCTTTGGAGTACATTGTCAGAATAGCTACGAGGAACCACTGCATAGTTTTGGGACTACATTTGCTATTCATTTCCATCGCTGGCACAGATTTTGAAGTTAAATTTGGTAGCAATAATATTAGTTTAGAAAGGGCAGCAGAATTAAATGAGATACAGGATAAAGTATAAAATTATTCAAGACAAGAGGAAACAAAACGGGATAAACTGGTACTAGTAAATGTAATGGAACGAAAAATTGGAAACACATATACTTCATAAATAAGCAAATGATGAAGTTGAAAGAAATCCAGCTGCTTTAGTACTTGCAATGCCCAACGTGTGCAACCATCAAAGAACAAACATCAACTGATCCAATGCAATACTGAATACAAACAAGAGAATAAAAGCTCACTTCATTGATGATGCCAGATCGGGTGAGTTTCTCCACACCTTTTGGATTTGTCCAGCATGTGCTGTAGTTTACTTTTATTTGAGTGTTTAATTCACTGTCACTTCTCTTCCAGGTATGTCTACCTTGAAGACATTCTGCTCTTCTCTCTGACAGGATTTCAATTTTAAACTTACGGCTTATTCATCTTCATTGTTTTCTATCTCCCTCCTAGTGTTTGATAAAGTGTTTGGCAAATCTTGCTTTCACAGCCACATCTCTTTCCTCTGTGACTGTCTTTGGCTCCACACAATCCTGCAAGGATTCCAACTGAAATTCCATGCTTCATGTTTCAAGATTACAGATACCTCAAGACATGTGACTCTCCAGAGACAGCTGCTTCCACTGCATCCTGTGATCCACACTTAATGTCATGTGACATCACATGCACACTTTCAAACTCTCTCCCATCAGCACCATCCAATGCTAGCTTAAAGCTGTCCTAGTCCCCTGTTTCATTTCATTTTTGTCTTGTTCAACGTTTAAACAGGAATCTTTTTCTCTCCTTTTCAGGTCTTACGAAATACAAGTTCCCGAAGTTCAAGGGTACCAATGCCCCTCTGGATCCTTTCTTTCCTCCCCTTTCCTATGACTACATCTCTTCACTTAATCCCATTTCCCGCTCTGTATTCTATATCCTCTGACATTCTCTTCCCTGATACTGATCATTCTGTGCAAAGTGTTGAGATTTATCCCTTTGTGCCCTCACCTCAATCAATGTAAGGCATGACATGACATGACATCAGTTCCTTCACATCTTTGTCTGCATGCCCACTTCTTTGAACTGAAGTCCATTCTCTGCCACACAGGCCCTGTCAGCCAATTCCAATACACCCTATTCACCTGGACTCCTCCCATTGGTCCTTCACCTGTAACAGCTCTCTTCATCCTGAATCTGCAGATGTGAAATTAGTAGCCTTGATTTCTTTGCTCCCCTCAAAATTCTAACCTGTCTTCCTCTGAACTTGCTTCAGTGTGCTCTCTCAGTCTACTGACTTTGTTAACAAACCTGCTGATAAGGGCACGCTGGAGTCATCTGACATGCTGACCTCTACCTGGCAAGAGGTGGTGAAAAATGTGTTGCTGGAAAAGCGCAGCAGGTCAGGCAGCATCCAAGGAGCAGGAGAATCGACGTTTCGGGCATAAGCCCTTCTTCAGGAATGAGGAATGTACCTTTTATCTTAGTCTCCTTAACCTGTCCATTGCTGTTTCTAGTACTTCACTTTAAAGACCTTCTGTCAGGTATCCTCTTTTCTACACAGGAGGCATCTGATGGCTGCCTTTCCTCTTCCTTTGTTTCTTCCTGGAAACCCTCACCAACCCATAAAAATATTTACAGGTATGGGGACGGCAAACACGAGGGGACACAACTTTAAAGTGAGGGGAGATAGGTATAAAACAGATGTCTGAGGTAGTTTCTTTACTCAGAGTAGTTAAGGGTATGGAATGCTTTGCCTGCAACGGTAGTAGATTCGCCAAGTTTAAGTGCATTTAAGTCGTCATTGGACAGGCATATGGACGAACATGGAATAGTGTAGGTGGGATGGGCTTCAGATTAGTATGACAGGGTGGCACAACATCGAGGGCCGAAGGGCCTGTACTGCGCTATAATGTTCTATGTTCTAGGTACTCTATTCTTTCATGGCCTGCTGAGTCTCGTAGGTATTTCTTATTACCATCACAAAGTCTCTGCCAACACTTCCTTCGTATGACCTCCTTCATAAACACTCCCTCTAGGCTGCATACCTTAGTGCTAACAGTTCCCAGCACTGACTTCTGGTTTTGGAAGTTGCTGATGCACACAGACTTTGGAGGTCTGTGGAAAAGAAAAGAAACGAAAGGCGACATAGCTCAAATAACAGTCGCAATCACTGTTGTGAATGTTACATCTTTAAAATGACTTGGCTGCATGGGGACAGGAGGGGCCCAAGACAACAGCAAGGGCCAAAACATTCACATCTGAACACAAAAGCAAAACAAAAATCAGGTGACTATGAACAGGAGCGGTACATCTCACAGAGACAAAATGTTGCAGCTGCTGTTGTCAGCAGACAGGCAAACATGTATTTTTGCTGAATGTGGGAGAGTAATTAGTGCATGGAGCAGGATAGAAAGGAATCTAAAAGATTTGTCCTCATGGAACTGGGTGAGAAGAGGAATCACTGGAACAGGCCTTACTGTTGGTACAAAGTTCAAACCTTCTTCAAAAATTGAGATAATTCCCTCTGACAATTGCTTGATGTTACAACACAACAAAATTGGGAGAGGTTAAGCTGTTGAAAGTTGAAAGTGATGCTGGAATGCTTCCTGTAAAAAAAAACACAATTTTGCAGAGGCCTTCAGGTGTTGCAGTATAATTTTAGTCACATTTAAGGGTAAAACAGAAAGCTAATAGCTACTTTACAGGAGGTAACTGAAGGCCCAACTTTGACAGCCACACTGTAACATAAGTGAGGCAGTCTACTGTCTCAAGAAATGCCCTAGTGAACATATGATTCTGTCCAGACACTTCAGAAGCAGCAGTCTTAGCAAAACAAAAAAGATGACTATTGGCCAAAGTTTTATTTGCTGAAGTATATAGAATGATCAAAATATCCATGGAGATTAAGGACTTATCATTTGTGACAGATTTTTCCTTTGGCAAAAACATTTTCTTTTAAATCAACCTATTTGAATCTGTTAACTCAAACCTCCATCACATCCTAATATGGTACCTTCTGGTCCAAAGGTAAGGACATTACCATTACACCACAATGTGCACATACTTTCCTAGCACCCCCCTCCAACCCATTAACAAAAATTAAAAAAAGGATGAAAAATTATCAGAGATTTTCAGGAATGTAGAGTTGAAGTTAAAATCTGATCAGCCATGGTCTTATTAAATAGCTAAGAAGCCTCGAAGGGCTGAATAGACTACTTTTATTCCTCACTCCTATTTTCGGATTGGCTTAGAAATAAGCTGAAAGTCATGACCTCCAAATGATTAGTCAGCTGACACATAACTTGTTGCAGTTTATGTAAAATTAGCCTCACACTGAAAATGGAATGCACTGCACCTATCAGAGCTAAAGCAGTATTAGAAGAGTATAACAAATTTGAACTTCATCATATATGGGGAGAATGTGGAAAATTGCCAGAAGTGCCAAATATAAAGCATCGTTTTAAGTTATTTACCAGTTTTAGATCATACATATACACAAAAACCAACAACAAAATATTAATGACTTACAATGCATTTGTCAAAGTTGCGTTTAATGTGCACCAGAATGTTTCCTAGGGTAGATTTGAGAAAGGAAGAACGGTCACAATCTTGAGTTATCAGTGCCCGCTGGCTAACTACGACCAGCAAATGCAGGGTGTTGGAAGGGTTGATCTTGTCACACAGGTTTACAAACCCCTTTAGATCTTGTTCAAGAGTATTGAAAATTTCATTCATAATTTTTCTTTTAGTGCTCATATCAGGATCTTCCTGCCTAATAGAAAACAAAATTAGGAAAAGCTGCAGCATAGATATTTGATCGGAAAGTGTATCAACTCTCAGAATGAAAGATTTTTTAAAAAGTTTTAATATAGTGAAAGTTTACCTGAAATGTAAAAATGATCTTTAAGTATTCAGGTTTCAAGAATTATATATTTGCAAAATTCAGAAATTGACAGCAGTTGTAACATTTTAAAACATGAAAATTATTGTATTATTCTGAATAAATGAAGAATTTGCATTTATACAGTACCTTTTACAGACACAAGTCTTTCCAAAATGCTTCAAATCTAAAGAAGCACTTGGATGTGCAATACAAGGAACTGAAGCAATTAAAATTGCTTCAACAACAGAGATAAAATAGCAATAGAGATAAAAGACCATATAATCCGATTTCGGTGTGGTCTTGGATAGGAGACAAATGTTGGTCAGAACGAATAGAGAATTCTGTTATTCTTTTTTTGAATTTTTTCATGGGACGTGGGTGTTGCTGGCTCGGTATTATTGCCTATCCTAAATGGTCTGGAGGGCAGTTAAGAATGAATCACACTGCTTTGGATCTAAAGTCACACATAGGCCAGACCAAATAAGGATTGCAGATTTCCTTCTCAAAAGAATGCTAACAAAACAGATGGGTTTTTAACGACAATTCACAGATCACATGGTTACATGGTCGCCATTAGACCAGTCTGAATAACAGAAATAACATTATCTTTGTGTCACTTTCAGAAGACAGCATCTCGAACAATGTAGCACTCCCTCCTCCAGCCAAGATTATTTGTTCAGGCCTCTAGAGTGGGATTTTTAAAATTCACGTGAGACATGGGCATCACTGGCTGACTAACATTTATCGCTAGTTAGTGAAGAAGGCGTTTGGTATGCTTTCCTTTATTGGTCAGAGTATTGAGTACAGGAGTTGGGAGGTCATGTTGAGGCTGTACAGGACATTGGTTAAGCCACTGCTGGAATATTGCATGCAATTCTGGTCTCCTTCCTATCGGAAAGATGTTGTGAAACTTGAAAGGGTTCAGAAAAGATATACAAGGATGTTGCCAGGGTTGGAGGATTTGAGCTATAGGGAGAGGCTAAACAGGCTGGGGCTGTTTTCCCTGGAGCGTCTGAGGCTGAGGGGTGACCTTATAGAGGTTTACAAAATTATGAGGGGCATGGATAGGATAAATAGACAAAGTCTTTTCCCTGGGGCCGGGGAGTCCAGAACTAGAGGGCATAGGTTTAGGGTGAGAGGGGAAAGATATAAAAGAAACCTAAGGGGCAACTTTTTCATGCAGAGGGTGGTACGTGTATGGAATGAGCTGCCAGAGGATGTGGTGGAGGCTGGTACAATTGCAACATTTAAGAGGCATTTGGATGGGTATATGAATAGGAAGGGTTTGGAGGGATAAGGGCCGGGTGCTGGCAGGTGGGACTAGATTGGGTTGAGATATCTGGTCGGCATGGACAGGTTGGACCGAAGGGTCTGTTTCCATGCTGCACATCTTTATGACTCTATGACTCCTTAATTGCCATTGAGAAGGTGGTGGTGAGCTGCTTTCTTGACTGCTGCAGTTCACATGTTGTGAGTTGAAACACAATGCTGTTAGGGACAGAATCCCAGGATTTTGACCCAGCGACACTTAAAGAATGGTGGTACAGGCTGATTTGGAATGGCACTTGCACATGTTCTCAGGTACCTACAGCCCTTATCCTTCTAGGTGGAAGTGGTTGTGGGCTTGGAAGCATCTCTGGCGAATTTCTGCAGTGCATCTTCTAGATGGTACATACTGCTGCTACTGAGCATCGGTGCTGGTGGGAATGGATGCCTGTGGATGTGATGCTAATTAAGTGGGCTGCTTTGTCCTGGATGGGGTCAAGCTTCTTGAGTGTTGTTGGAACTCACCCATTCAGGCAAGTCAGGAGTATTTGATCACACTTCTGACTTGTAGATGGGGATTAGCCTTTACGTAATCAGAGATAAGTTACTCGCTGCAGTACTCCTAGCCTCTGACCTGATCTTTTAGCCACATCGTTTATGTGGCAAGTCCAGTTGTGTTTCTGGTTGATGATAACCCCAAGAATGTTGATGGCAAGAGATTCAGTGATGATACTGCCACTGAATGTCAAAGGGAAGTGGTTAGAGTAGCTCTTATTGGAGAAGGGTTTGCCTGGCAGTTATGTGGTGCACACGTTACTTGCCACTTTTCAGCCCACACTTGGGTATTGTCCACATCTTGTTTCATTTGAACATGGACTACTTCATTATCTGAGGAGTCGAGAATGGTGCTGAACATTGTGCAATTATCAGTGAACATCCCCACTTCTGACCTTATGATGGAGGGATGGTCATTGATGAAGCAACTGAAGATAACTGGACCTAGGGCATTACACTGAGGAACTCCTGCACGGATGTCCTGGAGCAGAGACGACTGACCTCTAACAACCACAACATCTTCCTACATGCCAAGTACAGCTCCAACCAGCGGAGTTTGCCCCTGATATCCATTTATTCCAGTCTTGCTAGGCATCCTTGATGCCACTGCTGGTAAAATGTGGCCTTGATGTCAAGGGCTGTCACTCTCACCTCACTTCTGGAATTCAGCTCTTTCATTCATGTTTGAACCAAGGCTATAATGAGGCATATCTGGCTGAAGATTCCTGTGAATGTTTTATTTTTTGCACTGATGAGTTTGGCACTTTCATCATTAAGGAGTCAGAGTTTTCTGACAAGTAGCTTAAAAATTATTTATTATTAATGTTAATTATTTTCATGAGGTGAACCATTTCTGTGATGGTAGATGCTAATAGGGAATAAATTATAACAACTCTTTTAGGTTTTGAAAGGTTACATCTAATGCACACATGGGAAACAAGAACTGAATATACTATCATGCAGGCATTGCTGGCAAAGCCACGTCTCCAAGTCTTCTTTTGTCACCTTAAACATGTCATTTGAGGTCTATTTCAATTCAAATGACAAATATATGTTTCTTAATTCTTTGAAATTTACTTGATGGTGGCAATATATATTTTAAATACAGCTCATCCCAGTCTCCTCTCTACACCCAATAAAAATCTGGAATTACAAGGCTAGTCTAATGACATTCATGTAACCATTGTCAATTGTTGTAAGTATCCATCTGATTCACTGATGTCCTTTCAGGAAAAAAAAACCTTCTGTCCTTACCTGGTCTGGCCTCCGTGTGACTCCAGAACTGTAGTAACATGGCTGATTCTTAACTACCTCTGAAATCACCGAGCAAGCCCATTCAATTCAAGGACAGTTAGAGATGGGCAATAAATGCTGGCCTTGCTAACAACATCCTCATCCCATGACTGAATAAAACAATGTTGAATAAAAAACTGGGATTATCTTTGCATTTTAGGACAATGCTGGAATAGTTAACATTTTTACTTCTGTCAGCATTTAACAGAGCTTAAAATAGCCCAGAAAGATTTGGCAATGAATAGTTAAACCAGTGGCGCACTGTATCCAATCTAATTTCTGTCCTTTGGTCTTAAGGGAGCAGAAATGAAAGCTACAATGGAAGATGATCAGTATAAGAGTGGGTAATGGTTTTAGCGGAGAATATAATATCAAATCTGGAGATGAGGAAATGTATAATTGTAGAAATGTCATAATGAATGATGTCCAAAGGCGAGACAGTTGGGATTCTAGCACAGTTATAAGTGAATTGTAGAACAACTATTTTTCATGGTTGGCACATAAGGAATTAGAATTGGGAAAGAAAAGGGAATATCAGTAAAGAGTGATGTTAGGAACTGATTAGAGAAGACTCCGTAAGTAATTGATAGGGTGGAAGTGTGAGATTGCAAGAGATGGCAAATTCGAGGCGGTAGCTGTCAAAATGGGTTCAGGAGTTTACTGGAGGGAATAAGACAACAGTAAGTTAACAAGAGAAAAAGTATGGTGAGTTGAACTGGAGGATGAAATCATTTTAAGGTCAAGGAGTTATGTTGTGCGGAGGATGACGGGAGGAAAGCAGTGAAGATATACCGATGTTATATTTTACTGGCATATCAGTGGGTAATAAGCATTATAGTCCTACAGCATGGAAACAGATCCTTCTTTCTAATTGTCTATGCCGACAAACTAAACTAAACTAGTCTCACTTGCCTGTCTTTAGCCCATATCCCTCTAAACGTTTCCTGTTCATGTACCAGTCCAAATGCCTTGTAAATGTTGGAAATGTACCTGCATCTGCCACTTCCTCTGGTAATTCGTTCCACATATGAAAATTCTCTGTATCAAAACATTGCCCCTCAGGTCTCTTTTAAATCCTCCGCCTCTCATCTTAAAGGTATGCCCCCTAATTTTGAACTCCCCCCCCCCCACCATCCTCGGGAAAAGACCTTGTTATTCACCTTATTTATGCCCCTTGTGATTTTATAAACCTCCATAAGGTTTATGGATCTCCTAAGCTCCAGTGGAAAATGGTCTCAGCAGATCCAGCCTCTCCTTGTATAGAGACTGATGAGTTTAAACAAGGGCGATAGAAGTGCAGCTAGATGAGATGTTCAAAGGAGGAATACGTTAGAGGGTTGGAGGAACTGTTAAAATGCCAGTTGGTGATAACAGCCAGATCTCCACAGTTTTCACAGGACAAGTGATTTATTTGATTTGATTTATTTATTGTATTTTGTTACAAAATATAGTAAAAAAAATTTATAGTGTTGCCATACTCTGATGCCATCTTAAAACAAAGAAAAAGAAACCAATGTGGTCTCCAGACATACTTGCACCACTACTATCTTTTATGGAGCTGTTTATGGCCTGCTGTAAGTATTTGGGAGTTGTTTACCAGTAAATTCCATTGGTTGGGGTCGAATGATTTCATCAAGCTTTGCTCACATCAAGCTGAGTGCCAAAGGAAAGGTGCACATTTTCAGATAAGTGAACAGAACAAAGGAATTTCTTTCACAGAGAGAGGAGAAGAAGCCTTCAAGACCACATTGAAAAAGTACGTGCCCTGAAGTTACTTTCAGAGAGAACAACGAACCATGAGGCAAGAACTGCATGGAGAACAAAGTTCGGCAGTTCATTCAAATTGGGGTAATGTTTGATTCAGGCCAAACTTATAGAGTTAAAATTAGAGTTAGGGTTAAATGTGGATTAAGTAAAGCCAAGGTAAAGTGAAGTTAAGTGAGTTGAGTTAAAATTGAAATTAAGTTAGATGAAATAAGAAGTAAATGTGTCAATGAATGTATGTTTTATATTAAGTATTGGTACTTAAAGAACTAAAATGAAGAAATGTTTGTTTAATTAAAGTCTGAATCAGTTCCTTTCCTTTTGTCTGTCACCCAAAAGGATACCTGGGTAAAAGTCCTCCTTTTCGGGTAACAATAACTTTTGCCTTCACTTCCCAACTCTAGTTATGGACCATTCCTGATAAAAATTGTTCTACTATTAACTTACTTTTGCACCAAAATCTCAACTGTCCAGCCTTTAGACATCTATTCATTATGACATTTCTGCAACTATTGATTTTCTCAAGCACGTCCTCATTTCTGCATTTGCTACTATACTCCCCAATAAAATATTATCCAGTCTCTCACTAACCATCTTTCATTACAGCTTTCAGTTCTGCATTTGGTACTATACTCCCCAATAAAACATTATCCAGTCTCTCACTGACCATCTTTCATTGCAGCTTTCAGTTCTGCTTCCTTAAGATCAAAGGACAGAGGCTAGGACAGATATGGTAGGCCATTGGATTAGTCATTCATTGCCAAATCGTGCTGGATTAATTTAAGCTTTTTTGAATGCTACCAAAGCAAAAGAAGTGTTAATTATTCCAGGATCATTCTACAAGTTCCAAGATGACAAACAACTTGCTTATAAGTAAATGGACATTCTTAAAGCATGGTACTTTCTACATATACTACCCAGAGGGTAACTGATGGGTTGGTATCTCTGACCTCACTTCTCCAACTGCTTAATAAATAGCCCAAAAAAAAAACATATGAAGGTAGCAAATGCAATAATTCAATATATCCTTATGGAAGTGATAAGCCCAAGCATTACATTACAATAGTTGTTACGTACTCTGTAGCACTCCGATAAGTTTGTATTCTTTCCGTTGAATCCTGGTTAACTGCATGAACGAGATCACACTTACTCCCCAACAACTGGAAAAAAAAGATTGAATGTAATTAATACAACATTTGAGTTTGAAACTCAAAAACTGCTCAGCTAATGCCGATGATGAATCTATCAAATAATTTATGAGCTATTTCATATAGTTATTCATCAGAAAACAGCAATACCTGGACGCCATTGCTATTTAAATTAGCTGTAGAATAATACTGTGAATGCTGGAGATCTGAAACTCAAACAGAAAGTGTTGAAGGTAAATCAATAGGCCTGTCAGCACCTGTGGAAAGAAAAACTGAATTAATGTTTTGAGTCCAGTGACCCTTCATTAGAACTGAAAGAGGTGGACCAGATGATGAGAGGCATAGACAGAGTTGATACCCAGAGACTTTTTCCGAGGGCGGAAATGCTATCATGAGGGGGCATAATTTTAAGGTGACTGGAGGAAGGTTTAGGGGAGATGTCAGAGGTAGGTTCTTTATACAGAGAGTGGTGGGTGCATGAAATGCACTGCCAGCAGTGGTAGGAAAGTCAGATACATTAAGGACATTTAAATGACTCTTGGATAGGCACATGAATAATAGAAAAATTAACGATATGTAGGTTAGTTTGATCTTAGAGTAGGATAAAAGGTTGGCACATCATCAAGGGCCGAGGGCCTGTACTATGCTGTACTATTCCATGTTCTTGAAAGCAACTGGGAAATGCTGATATTCATACTGATGGGAATAGTGTCTGGTGTTGACATCTTGCTGGAGGTGATGGAAATAGCAACTCATGATCCTTTGGATGTGGAGGCCGGTGGGGCAGAAAGTGAGCACAAGGGTCACCTGATCATTTTTGTAGGAGGGAAGGGAAGGAGTGAAGGAAGAAGTGCAGGAAATGGATCGAACCATGGTGGGCCTTGTCAACCACCATGACAGGAGATGGTTGGTTCGAGGCAAAAGTTGGACATTTTGGAGGTTCCGCTGCGGAAGTAGGCAGTTGGGATGGAGACGGAGAAACTTGGACAATGGAACAGATTTCTTAAAGGGAGCATGTTCCCATGCTCCCTTTAAGACACCAGCATGTTCCCATGCCAACATTTCTATCTCAGGCCTACTGCAATGCTCCAGTAAAGCTCAACACAAGCTGGAGGAACAACAAACACCTCACCTTCTGCCTAGGTATGGTACAGCCTTCAGGACTCAATGTTGAATTTAACAATTTCAGAACATGAACACCTTCCTCCACATTTGTTACCCAATTCACACTTCCTGTTAGCACGTTTTCAACATTCCCTTCTCCTCCAGTTTACTATTGTAATTGCTTCATCTGCTTCCTTTTTTTTCCTCTTTCTGAGCACTGTCTCCATCTATTAAACTCACTCCTTCCCCAGCTGACCCCAATCCCCTCATCATTGGATAAATATTACAATTTTCCAGCTGCTTTCAGTTCTGACAAAGGCTCAGTGGACTTGAAATATTAACTGTTTTTCTCTCCACAGATGTTGCCAGACCTGCTTTGTTTTTCCAGCACTTTCTGTTTTTGTTTCAAATTAACTGTGTTTTCCACAATTTTCAGTACCAAGAAAGAAATTGATTACCTCTAATATGATGAAAGTTTAGCATAGATTGGTGGAAATTGGAAGGAAGGATTCTAACTTATAAGTATAATAAAATCTTTACATTGAAAAATTACAGATGTTATCATTGAGCAATTTAGATAATAGTGATAGTATTTGGCTTCAAGCTTTTTTGAGGACATGTGAAATCCTAGAAGTGTTATGTAGTTTGAAATAATGAAGTCAAAAACAAGGACATATATTGTTAAAACTTAACAATTTAGAATGTTACTACAAAACCTGTGGTGTTTCACTGCATGTGTCTTCTGTCATCATAAAGAATTTGGTGATAAATTCCTCCTCTGCAATACATATGGGTTCCAGTTCTGCTAATACATGATCTATGATCTTAAGAGAGAGGGAAAAAATAACAGTAATGACATAAAACTCAATCAAGCAACATGCTTTTGTAATAATTTACTAAAATGTTAACAAAAAGTGGTTAGCACTGCTGCCACACAGCACCAGGGCCTTGGGTTCGATTTCAGCCTCGGGCGACTGTCTGTGTGGAGTTTAAACATCTCCCAGTGTCTGCGTGGGTTTTCTCTGGGTGCTCTGGTTTCCTCCCAAGGTCCAAAGATGTGCAGGTTAGGGGAATTGGCCATGCTAAATTCCCCATTGTGTTCAGGGATGTGTAGGTTAGGTGCATTAGTCAGTGGTAAATGTAGAGTAATAGGGTAGGGGATTGGGTCTGGGTGGGTTACTTTTCAGATGGTTGGTGTGGACTTGTTGGGCCGAAGGGCCGGTTTCCACACTTTAGGGATTCTATGAATTGGTTTATGAAGACTGACCTTTAACCCTTCCAACTACTCGGGTATATAAAACAAAATTTGAATCAAGATTCCTTCTGAAAAACTGATGAACCAATTATTTTATACGTAGCATGGCAGCAGTTTCATGGCAATTTTCTAATATGTAAATTATCCAATTATGAAATTTAATTCTTTGACTAGTCTGGCAGAAATTAGAACTCAACCTTAAGTTACTTGTTCAATATCATAATGACTACGCTGTTATATCTTCAGGTACCGTGTTCCAGGACAGCATTAACAATGACGGTTGCCCATGATTATGCTTGCCAAGATACTGCAGTGGTTTGCTGTTGCCTTCCAACCATGAATCTCTCTTTTATCACCCTGTCACTGGCATACGTTGGAAGGATTTATATAAGTTGATACTTAAGCTATTTGGCAGAGTTATCAATGCATCTTCATTGGCCATCAACTGCTGTGAGTTGAATCCAGAACTTCTGTTTCGGAGACAGGGACAGTATCCATTGTGCCACAAGACCTCCCAGTATTTCATAACTGAGGCAATTTTTTTTCCTTTAAAATAAATCATGTTAGAATAGAAGAAATGTCAATTATCTTTAACCTAGAAAGATGTTCCCTTATCAGCTGGATTTTTGCTACTGAGGCAGGTAGCAAATTATCTGACTCAGCAGATCTGCTGAAGTATAAAGGGCTCCACTGGACTAAATTTTCATGCTAAAGAGGTGGGGTGTGGCCAAGTCAGTGCACTGGCCCCAGAAGGATTGGATGACTAGTAAGGTGGGCTGGTTAGAAGGCAAATTTGCTTCTCTCGGAAATCATCTCAGTAGTTTTTAAGATTTTAGGCCCCTCTAGCCTTCACAACCCTTCACCCCAATCCCCATGTAGACAATAGACAATAGGTGCAGGAGTAGGCCATTCAGCCCTTCGAGCCTGCACCGCCATTCAATATAATCATGGCTGATCATTCCTAATCAGTATCCTGTTCCTGCCTTATCTCCATAACCCTTGATTCCACTATCTTTGAGAGCTCTATCCAACTCTTCCTTAAATGAATCCAGAGAGTGGGCCTCCACTGCCCTCTGGGGCAGAGCATTCCACACAGCTATACTATCATGCTATCTCATGTCTCCTTTCCATGCAGCTCCATGCTTCCTTCAACCCCTATGGTACTTCCATGACAACATCCACCACCCCCCACCCCGCTTGCCTTCGCTGCATGGTCCTTCCTACCTCTATGCCACTTTCACAGCCATTCACTCAGTATCCATCATTCAACCATCCATCCACCTTAAGAACCATAAGATGAAAAAAAAGTCTAAGAGCCTAATACAGTTCTCACTCAAATATACGAAATAGTGCAAAAACAAAATCCATTCATAAAACCCATTTAAAGCTTTGAATACCCCAGGCTCCTTGTTCTTGGAGAAAGCCACTGTTGCCCATGAAGTACCTGGCTGGTGTTTAATACATCAGGTTTTCTCCAAAGAGCTCAGGACCCCATAACTTCGATTAAACTCCATCCTTTGTTTTTAGGCTTACAATTAGCATATCTTCCTTACAGTCCACAATACAGATTCACTTGGTAGCAGCATAGAAGGGATGTAAGCTTGGAAGATAAACTGATGGGGCGAAATAGCATCATTTAAAAAATAGGAGTTGTAATTCATTCAGCCCCTCAAGCCTGTACCTCCATTCAACAAGATCATGGCTAATCTGTCTCAGGTCTGAACTCTCTTTGTGCCACCTCAACAGAGCCATCAACTCCCTAATATTTCAGAAATCTACTTACCTACTCTTTAAATACTTTCAATGATGCAGCCTCCACATTTTTCTGTGGTAGAAACATTTGGACATTCACTACCCTTTGGAAGAAGAAATTCCTTTGTACCACAGTTTTAAATGAGCATTCTCTTATTCTGTAGCTAAGTCCCCCAGTTCCAAATTCCCCACTAGTGACAACATCTTTCCAACATCCACTCTGTCAAGGATCACTCAGAATCTTGTACATTCTCTGTGCCTAAGTGAACATCTGTAGCTAACACCCAACCTACCTGTAGCCATAGATAAGAGTAATTAGGTCCATCTTTGAAAGTAGGTTGTCAGTGCAATTTTGATATTACAAATTCATATTTTGGCCTGGCTAATGATTTTAACTGAGGTGCCTATTCAGAAGCAATGATAAATAGATGTATGATGTATATACACTGTTACAAGAAATAAGACCTGCAAGGACAATGGTTAACCAACACAACCTGATTTGCCACACCAGGCAAAATACTGCCAAACATATTTTCAGACATTGCATCTGTGGGGAAAGTTACAAGAGTGATGTCAATCAAGGTTGAAACTTTATTGCTGGAACAGCACAGCAGGTCAGGCAGCATCCAGGGAACAGGAGATTCGACGTTTCGGGCACAGGCCCTTCTTGAAGGGCCTGTGCCCGAAACGTCGAATCTCCTGTTCCCTGGATGCTGCCTGACCTGCTGTGCTGTTCCAGCAATAAAGTTTCAACTTTGATCTCCAGCATCTGCAGACCTCACTTTCTCCTTGATGTCAATCAAGGAACTGTTCTGGTGCAGAAGCCCATTGTGATTGTACTGATTCACCCAGCAAGTTTTAGAACCAACTATGGTACTGTGTCATTTGCTGCGAAGATAGCTGTTGCAAATATGTGCCATAAGATTGACACAATCACCAACAAAGGCAATTAATTGGTGACTAAAAGCTCCATGTTGGATTTATTTTGCTTTTATTTTTGGCTTTCACTGAGATGCTTTTGATGCTGTTTTAAAAGTTTTCAGATTTTATGTAAATAAATTGTCACTACTTACCCTCAGCAATTTCTGTTTTCATCAATAGTGCTCCTCACACTTGTTCAAGTTACCTATTCTATTTACATCCTGATATATTTTTGGGTTAAGTACTGTATGTTATTAATTCCAAGGTGAACCCATTTAAAAAGGCACCAAAGGAATATAGAAAGGTAAAACTTTAGATTGTTCACTGAGATTGAGTCATACCTGTGTACAAAATGTAGAAATGCTCCATTCTTTATCCTCTTCATCCTTTGCCTTAGTCATCACAGGTGACACCACAAAAAGAGGAAAAAGGATGGTATTTAAAGTCAGTGTATTACAGGTTAATGCTGTGCAGATATTTCTTTGCTAAAGCAAACATAAAAATACTAATTACCATAATTTTTCACAAAATGAAAGAAGGTAGTATTAAAAAATAAACCTTGATGCTACTGTGTATGTAAATATACATCTAGCATGTGATTGTCAATCAGACTTTTAACATATTGACTCAAATTCTGCAATGATAAATTACAGCTGATCATGTTGGCAATCATACAAAACAAATGTGGGCAAAAATATTTAATTACCCATGAACTAAGGCTACTACGGTTTCCTTAAACAGCCAAAACAAATCAACAGATCAAAAAGACCTCATTAAATAAAATTAAGCTGAACTAATGAATTAGGCATCAATTGAAGGTGACGAGGGCTGCTGATAGACTGTGTAATAATAAAGAGGCCAAGCAGGGTGTGTGGTTAGAATCTCCCCTACATGTTTTAAACACAACTTGTCCCTTTTAAAAGCAAGCTGTTGAATTCATCATACAGAAGTTGCTGGTAACTGTGAAGGACATGGCTACAAGAAGATATACACCAATGCAGAAGCAGATCAGAGGGAAGCCTCCTGAATTTCCATTGAGGCACTGAGGTGTTAAGACAAGAAATGCAAAGGAAGTCATGTTTCTGAAGAGGGTAGTGAGCGCTCAATGTAAATCTTCAGAAAGCAGACCAATTCATGGAATCTACTGAAATTATCTGCAGGACTAATCAAAAATGTCCCTTTTCTTTGAAGGCTTGGACAATGCAACCTCATAAGAAAAACAAAATGATTTTTCCACAAAAGGAGGTCTTTCAGCCGATCCGACCCATGCTAGATCTCTGCCAGATTAATTCAATCCCTTGCCCTTTTCTTGTAGTCCAGAATGCTTATTCTCTTCAGATGTCTATACAATCTCTTTTGCATGCACATCCACAGTTCCCTCTGTTTCTGCACTTCCCTTTGAATTGTATTCTTAGCAGGTGGGATATCCTGCCCTAGGTTCTTGTTTCTGAAGGCCTGCAACAGGAATGTTAATTACCTGATTGGGGAAGGCCTGCCAAATTTCAAGCCAAAGGAGGTAATATACACCACTTGTAGCGCTCCAGCTGGTAGCTGAGGCCCCTTTACCTCCATAAAATTTCCCTAAAGAATCTGGTCTTAAAGGGTAAATGTAAAGTGTTTTCATATTGTCAAATTTTATCATTAGGTGCTGTTTATAAATTTGTTTTTAATACAGTGATTCATCAAACCAATTTGTCTCTTAAAGATAATTTGGGCTTTTCACTGACCAGCCTTTTTCATTTCAAAGTATAAATGTGACATATTTTCTGGAATATAAACTGGGAAAATTAAAGTTTGGGCACTGATTTTATAAATTCCTTTTTATTTTATCCTAGTTAAAATCAGGCAAATTAACCATCTTAGTAATTCAACTGGTCATTTAACATTTGTGACAATTTGTGTAGTAGTGGAGTTTGATTATAAGCATAAGTTGGAGCAGCATGGTGGCTCAGTGGTTAGCACTACTGCCTCATAGTGCCAGGGACCCAGGTTTGATTCCAGCCTTGGGCGCCTGTTTGTGTGGAGTTTGCACATTCTCCCCGTGTGTGCAGGTTTCCTCCCACAATCCAAAGATGTGCAGGTTAGGTGAATTGCTCAGGGGTAAATATAGGGTAGGGGAATGGGTCTGGGTGAGTTACCCTTCAGGGTGTGGACTTAATGGGCCAAAGAGCCTGTTTCCACACTGTAGGGATTCCAATTCTAATTCACAATTCTCTCATCAGAGCATAACAAGAGCTTATCGAGGTGGGTAGGAATGTGGATTTATGGTTACAATCAGATCAGACATGATTTAGTGAATGGCGTAGCAGGCTCAAGGAGCTGAATGGCCTTTATTTGGTCATTGCTCCTTATTTATATGGTGCATATTTGTTCACATGTAGTACAGTGCTTTTTCAATAGAAAAAGCAGCATAGTATAGTTAAAATCATGTCAACTGTCCAATGGGGAAAAGCACAACATAGATATAGATGTGAGTTTGGATTCAACCCAAGAGTCCCCAAATCACCTGTGAAAATTAACTCACAGGGGCAACCAACTGGAAAAAAAGATGCTCCTTTAAATAGTAGGAAATAGCAAAGATCTGCGACTCAACACACTGGGTGCTCTCCTTTATTTGCTGCTAATAGGTTCACTACTGACCTCTTCACTAGCAAGGGGGGGGAGAGAAACAACTTGTGCTTGCAGAAATGGCTCACAGTTAGAAAGGTCAGTGCTGCACTTAAGGAATTACTGTAGACACAGGGAGGAATGAGGAGACCATGAGGGGTATTTGAGAGGGGGGGGGGTAGGGATGTAAGAGGGAGGCTGCAGATGGTGACAGGTGGAATAGGAAGCTGGAAAAGATGTCATGAGACAGAAGGCAGCTACAGGGAGCTTTTGGGAGGAGTGGGTAGGAAGGTTTCAAGATTTGGGTGCAGAGAAGGAGGTTGCAAAGGAAAGAGGACAGTATTTAATCTGCCTGCACAGGAATACTCATCTAACTGGAATACAATAAAAATTTAAATCGCTGAGGCAATGAAATCCTTGTAAATAAGTGTGTGGAATGCGGTGGTAGTAGCGATTTGTCAGCTGTTGAATATAAATCTGAGATCTGAGATGCAGTAAATAAGGTTGTAGCTACTAGGTTAAAATGCTCCAGTTTTGTGCATAAATGATAACTTCAAGAAGGCCTTCGATAAGGTGCCGCAAAGAAAGCTACTGAGTAAGACAGGGGCCCATGGTGTCAGAGGCAAGGTGCTAGCATGGATAGAAGCTTGGCTGTCTGGCAGAAAGCAGACAGTGGGGATAACTCATCATGGCACCTGAGACAAGTGATGCTCCACAAGGCTCAAATGTTGGGACCACAACATTTCATTTTATACATTAACAATCTCAATGAAGGAACTGAGGGTATTCTGGCTAGATTTGCAGACGATACAAAGATAGATGGAGGGACAGGTAGCATTGAAGAGATGAGGAAGCTGCAGAAGGATTTAGACAGGTTAGGAGAGTGGGCAAAGAAGCGGCAGATGGGTTACGTGTGAGAAAGTGTGGAGGTCATGCACTTTGGTAGGAAGAATATCGGCATGGACTACTTTCTAAATTGGGAGAAAATTCAAAGTGTCAGTGCAGAGACTTGAGAGTTCTGGTCCAGGATTCTCTCAAGATAAACTTTCAGGTTGAGTCAGTAGTTGGGAAGGTAAATGCAATGATGGCATTTATTTTGAGAGGACTTGAATATAAAAGCAGTGATATACTTCTGAGGCTCCCCAAGACTCTAATGAGCCCACATCTGAATTATTATGTGCAGTTTTGGGCTCCATATCTCAGGAAGGATGTACTGGCCCTGGAACATGTCAGAGGTGGTTCACAAGAATGGTCCCAGGAATGAAAAGCTTAATATATGAGGAACATTTGAGGACTCTGGGTTTATACTTGATGGAGTTTAGAAGGATTGGTGGGGGGAGGTATCTAATTGAAACACTGGTTCCATTGGCAGGAGAGACTAGGACCCCAGGCATAGTCTTAGAGTAAAGGAAAGACCTTTTAGAATGGAGATAAGGAGAAACATCTTCAGTCACAAAGTGGTGAATCTATGGAATTCATTGCCACAGAAGGCTGTGGAGGCCAGGTCATCGAGTATATTTAAGACTGAGATAGATAGGTCATGGGTACCAAGGGGATCAAAGGTTACGGGGAGAAAACAGGAAAATGGAGTTGAGAAACTTATCAGCCACAACTGAATGGCGGAGCAGACTTGATAGGCTGGATGGCCTAATTTCTGCTCCTATGTCTTATGGTCTTATAACAAGGCAATATTTTTGACATCATAGCAGAAGATATGTTTAGGATAAAAGCTTTTCATTTGCAGAAATGTATATCAGTTACTTTGGGAAAAAAAACTTCTGTTAATTTATACTTGTTACCTTATGCCAATTTAAATACTGTGGTGTATTGAAAATTAATGCTTTTATTGTGTGACATGGCTTCAAGTTTAATGTAGTTTTTATCATTGTTGAGATACTGATGAATTGTTCTCATTCTGTCCACATATCCCAAATGCCAACACAAATACATAAGGTGCTGCCACTCCATGGCAGCATCACCAGATAACTCAGTTAGTGGGAATGAAACAGAAGCCCCTAAAATCCAAAATATTGTCCCCAAAAATCAAAATATAGCCCTTAATATAGTCTCAAGATGAGTCCTCAAGAAAGAAAAAATATTTTGACCTTGGTTGTAAGTTGTCATTAAACTCAGATTTAAATTGCTCTGGCTGATATAAGAATTGCAATTTTGACATTTGAAAAATATCTAACCATCACTTTGAAACTAAAATGAGCATCCTTCCCAGAATATAGTCTATTGTTTATATAACTGTGGCAATTACCCATGCTTCACTGAATTTCAAATGTGAATGGTTTCAGAACCCATGTGTTCCATTCATCTGAGAATGAAAGTCAGTTTCCAGAAGCCGTAATAACAAATTATGTATTTGATGTGGTTTCTGCTTTGTTGACACGAGCTGATAAGATGGTGCATAGAAGATAAATAAGGGTGTGAAGGTGACAATGGAATGACATGAAGGTGTGTGGGGACCTGCTGAAGAAACCAAGAGATGAAGATGGAGAATGAAATGACCCTAATGCGCTTCCTTATCCACATTTCTCTCCTACTGTTACATGACTCACAAACTGCTCTGCTAACCTGACCCCAGTGTAAAAACACAAATAGTCCATGATATCATACATGCAATCATTTGCATGCAGTCAGTTATGCAATCGGGAGCCATTTAAGTGCATAAGTCGAGTGTTTCCAATCTTAAAGGAAGATTTGGTCCCTTCCATCTAAGAACACATGCCCAGTTCTGCCTTGTTTTGATCCAGATCTTGGTATGGCCATCATATTATACTCATATGGTTATCTGAGACTGCAGCTCCCTAACCTTATTTAAAGTGCTTCATGTGTTGATAAAAATGTATTGTAAACCTTATTTCGACTTGGTGCTCTGGACTTAGATCTGGCTGGGTTCCGAACAGGAACCATCATCATCACCAGTGTTCTGAAGCATTGGAAAATCAGACGTACTGAAGGGACTCCTGCATTATAAGCAATAAATATTATAAACAAGGACAGGACTTATACAATTAATCGCAGGGCCCTGGATAATGTTGTAGAACTGAGAGACGTAGGGAGTCAGGCACATAATTCTTTGAGATTTGCGTTGCATGTAGACAGACTCGTTAAGAAGGCGTATAGCACGCTTGTCTCAATTGCTTAGACATTTGAGTATAGGAGTTGGGACACCATGTGAGGTTGTACAGGATGCTGGTGAGGCCTCTTCTGGAGTACTGTGTACAGTTTTGGTCTCTGTGCTATAGGAAGGACAATATTAAATTGGAAAGGGTTCAGAAAAGATTTATCAGGATGTTGTCAGGAATGGAGGGTTTGAGTTATAAACATAGCCTGTGACTTCACTAGAGCACTGGAGGTTAAAGGGTAACCTTGTAGAAGTTTATAAAATCATAAGGTGCATAGATAAGTTGAATAGCAAGGGTTTTTTTCCCTAGGATGGAAGAGTTCAAAACTAGTGGGCATATTTTTAAGGTGAGAGGAGAAAGATTTAAAAAGAACATGAGGAGGAACTTTTACTTTTACACAGACAGTGGTTCACATGTGGAATGAAATGACAGAGGAAAAGGTGGATGCAGGTACAGTTACAACATTTAAAATACATTTGGAAAGGTACAAGCACAGGAAAAGTTTGGAGAGATATGGGCCAAATGCAGGCAAGTGGGACTAGTTTGGTTTGGGAACATGGTTGGTCTAGACTAATTGAACTGAAGAGTCTGTTTCCATGTTGTATGACTCTATAATTTTGTCATCTGTCCAGTCCATTTTGACTGATGACATTCCTCTCTGCTTGCATTCTCTTAAGTTGGAGTGACCACAATTAAAAAGGTGCCATTCATGTAGCTCTCAGCCTTGTGAATGTAAAGCTGACATTGTCGCAGCGGACCCATAGGTCTGCTCTCTCATCAGAGAGGCATGACTTATAGTAGTTTGACCTGAGGGTCACCATGCCTCATGCGAGGGGAAGAGATTGGGTGAGGAGAGTCCTTTATAGTATCCTCAAGCAGCGGGAGAACTGAACCCGAGCTGGTGGCAGTGCTCTATGTCACAAATCAGCCAACCAACCAACTGAGCTAACTGAACCGGACACCAGTTGTTCAAGCCCAAATCCATAGTTTAAACTCCTACAGCTATTGGCACTTCCAGCATGAGAAGTGTCCTGAAATTCCCACATAAAACTAATGTACCAGTGGATAGATTTCCAGAGGACATTTCTTACATACTGCAACATCAATCATTTACAAAGCATAAATCAACTCACAAATCTGCAGCCCCTATAAATCAGGACCCCTGCTAAACATTCAGATTCTCCTCTTAGATTAACCATCAGCACTTCCATGCTAAAGCTAAACTGGCCACCATTGGCATACATGATGTAGAATTTGTAGATGGTTGCATCGTCATTGCAGCTGCATCCGATTTGCAAGCCACTCTCAATTTGTTCAATATTTCATACAAAAATCTTGCCCTTGAATGTTGCCAAAATGAAATTCTTTTATCAACTCACAACTGATCAAACATTACGCCTGCCTTTCATGGTGAAGGAGAGACGCTGACATGTCCCAAAATTTGACAATCCCCTCTCTTAAATGATAATCATTGAGGAATCGTGATTTGGAGGTGCCAGTGTTGGACCGGGGTGGACAAAGTTAAAAATCACACAAGACCAGGTCATAGTCCAATAGGTTTATTTGAAAACACTAGCTTTCGAAGCACTGCTTACTCATCAGGTGATCCACCTGATGAAGAAGCATTGCTTTGAAAGCTAGTGCTTCCAAATAAACCTGTTGGACTATAACCTGGTGTTGTGTGATTTTTAACTTTATCATTGAGGAGGAGATCCAACACTGCATCATCTGCACCAGCTCAGCCTTCTACTGAGTGTTTGACAGCAAAGCCAATAAAAGTCCTGGCTTACAGAGCAGTTGTCATCTTCATAGTCCTGCAATGTAGTGGAAACTGTACTGTACATCAGTGATGCAAGACAGAAATTCTGTCAACAAAGCCTCTGCTGCATCATTCAGATTCCTTGGGAATACCATTGAAGAAATGTGTCTTCTTGAAGCCAGCTCCTTACGTATTAAGGAAAAACTCCAGCAAAATCAATTTTAATGGAATGGACAGAGTGACCAGATGGTCAAAAAGAGTTTCCCCTGCCAGCTCCTGTTTTCTCAACTCTGCATTAGATAATTTTCCAAGGAAGGACAAAAAAAAATGCTTCAGAGACACGTCCTTTGAAGCATGCTAGCATTGACATGGATGACTGTGAGGTGCTTACTGTCAAATTTCAACTTGGTAATTATTTGTGAATAAAGTTGCATCATACTTTGAGTCACAGCATCTGACTCATGATGTAGAACAGTGCCAGATAAAGAAAGAAGAGAAAGCAAATCCTGCACTCTAGCTCCTACTATTTTGTTGGGACAAACTTCCACATATGACTACATGGGTCAGAATCGGTATGTTCTGTCACATGAGAAGCTATAACAGAAAACTCTGGACTTCAAGCAGACATTGTCCTCAAATTAAGGGATAGCCACCATCAACATCACGTTTCAGATGGTCTCATGGTTTAAACATTTTGGGCCTGCAAAAGTGCAGGGGTGTTGCCGCTAGCCATATCTGTCAGGTGTGCTCCTCGTCACTTCTTAAGGAAATGGACGAGTATTTCAGTATGAAGTTCTTGAAATAGTGGAAATGGGCACACAGTCATATTTTCCATCTAAGATGAACACATACCTGTTCATAGATTGGAAATTTTTATTCACAAAAATTCCTGGAACATCTTCTATTACTCTAATAGGAATAAACAAGGAAAGTCAGCCACTTCTAAAAAATCACAAAGGCCTATCATTTGGGAGGTTAGCACCTATCAGGGAGAAAATGCATTGGTTGACAAAGCAAGCACGTAGAACCGACTTTGTGCAGCTGGTTAGCAACCTGGAAAGAAGGTGAAAAAGTTTAAGGCTGGTGATTTTGGCATTCATGGGCAAAATATGACCTCCTGGTTCAGAAGGCAGCAGGGGCTGCTGCAAGAGAGTGCATAAAGGAGCAACAGCTTGCTTGACGAAGCACAACCTCTTGATGTAGTCTTCTTCAGAAATGTAAAAGAACTGATTCTCGGTCCATGGATCCTCTGGACTGGCTACGGCTTTCTAAGAGGTTGCTTTACCTGCTGTCTACCAACAGGCCCACTTATTAATCATCCCTATTGTTGAGGGTACTGTTCCTGCTGCTCTTCTATCAACTATTCCTTCATTCAAAGGAAAAATGCAATTCTCGTCCCAATGATAATTGGTGAGTTAGCGCAAATAAGGGTAAAAAAAAATTACAAAGAAGTAATTTCCAATTTGCAGGATGGGAATGATATTGGGGACACAGTTGAGGAGAATAGAAACCAAGAATTAAAGTTACATTGATTTATCCTGAGATCCTCTAGTTGTACGTAACATGCCTATAAGATCTAACATACGATAATAACGTGCAAGTGATTTTATCTCAGGACTTCTTAAGTTATACTGCAATCTTTAAGAGTAGAAAGTAACAAAGTGATAACTAATAAATACATCAAGTAGTTTAGGAGCATCAGTAAAAATTGAAGCCATCATTTGATTATCAATGCCAATTCACAAATACCTTACTACAATGTTAAAAAGAAACTGTTGACAGTGCAGTGTGTGTCACAAAACACAAAGGGAGTCAGGGTTTCTGTGGCAATATGCACTTATTACTTGTTACAACAAATTATTTGTTTTAGTCTGAAGCAATGGATAATGATGGTAGAGGCTCCAACTCTCTTTCCATCAGGTGGCTGACCAAGAATCAGTCATGTTGGCAACATTTGCCATTGCAAGAGTTAGAAGCATTTACAATTGATAATTAATTCATTTGGCCATTACATGAATCCAGCTTCCTTGGCTACCATCTCCGAGGGAAGTGCCATAATCTGGAGTTCATGACTCAAAGGCAGAGACAATATCCAATGTGCATCAAGACCTCTCAACATTCTTTGTACCAATGCATTATTTTATGATATCAACATTTCAAAGTTACCTTCGCAGATTGAATCTAACATATTACTAAATGAAATTAAGGACAGAGACTGTTGCTGCACCTTGTCCATCATTCGACGATCTGCAATGTCAGTTTCTGATCCTAAATGTTCATATAAAGAGTTTCTGAAAAGTGTTTTCTGTAGATTGGATGTAGAAGCAGTCAGCTTTTCAAAACTTTCCTGAATTCCTGAAAATCACAGCACACAATTTTAAAAAAATAATCACGGATTTTACATTAAATGTTCACCCCTAATTCCTGCTGCAAGACAGGAATAATTGCGCATGCCTTGCGCTTACCACCCACTGTTTTTGCTGTAGTCCCACTGTTCATCTCCATTAGCTGACCCCACAATGTTCATTTTCCTTGTTGCCTCCCACTAGCCTCCTCTCCCAAGACATTGTCAATATTATATGAGCCTTCTTCACATCTCTCCCGATACATCGTTATGCTCCACTACAGAAGACCATAAGGATATAGAAGCAGAAATTACCCATTCAGCCCATCATGTCTGCTGTGGCATTCAATGATATTATAGCTGATCTGATAATCTTCAACCCCATTTTCCAGCTTTATTCCCATAACCTTGATTCCTTCACGGATTAGAAATCTGTCCATTTTAGCCTTGGATATACTTAATGATCCAGCCTCGACACCCCTCTGCAAATATTGAAAAATCTTGTCTTATCCACTGATATACTGGTCTCCCCCATCATTAAGGATGGCAATATCTGTGAAACCTCCTTCTCCTGCCATTTATTCTATAGACCACCACCACAGAGTGGATGTGGCAGGTCAGCAGCTTTGATTTCATCAGCTAATTGTGACATTGCTTATCTCTGTCTGTTGCAGGCTGTGTGGAATGAGGCTTAAGTTGCTAGGTCTGTTCTAAATCTATTCCATTTAACACAGTAGTATTGCCAACAAGTATAACAGACGGTATCGACCAATGTGAGGACAAGATATTGGGTGGAAATTGTAAGGGTCTGAATAACTTGGGCTTTGACAGAATTTGTGGCATAATTAGACAGGAATTCTGACAAAGCCAATTCTGATATCAAGTTCATCTTTGTCTGTCATTTGTACTTTTCATGAGTGGCATACTGAGTTTTCATTGGCAGTGATGAGTTCCCATTTGATGGGATTATTGTTTGTTAGATGCCCTGTTGACAGTTTAACTCATCTGACTAATATTCAGATTTCTATCTCAACAAACTCATCAAATAATCTAGGCATTGAGAAACCTTGACATAGAAAAGCAGAGGGAATACCTGGCATATTCAGTTCACTGCTTGCTCCAAAGGACCTCCGTGTTGGACCCTGGGCTGCAACACCTCTGATCCATGTAGTGCTTTTGCACTTCCATGCTGCACCGATAAGTATCATTGCAATACTGCAGTAAGGACACTGCACTCAGAGTCATGACACAGCTAATGGACTGAATCAGGTTGAACCTTTAGGACTTTTGCTCACCGTCCTCATGTACACTCACTCTGAGCCTATTTGGATGATCACAGCCTCCCTCCTTTGCATTGCTTGCTTTTATGTAGTTTGCCCCCTTAGCTAGAAAAATGAGATTCATTTTACTTCTGTGTTGCTTTGTCATTTAGCACACACACAAAGAAAGGAAGCTTGATGGCTGTTAGTAGATAGGCCTTAGTCAAATCAACGGGATAACTTTGCTTAGGGTGTGTTGTCCCAGTATGTCAAGGGCTGATACCAGTCCAGGGGTTTGGAAACAGTCAGTCAAGCAATCAACTGAGGAATGGTCAGAGTCAGGATGCTGTGCACACAAGCGACGAGGAATTAAATGTCACACAGCCCACCACCCATCATGAAATTTTCTGCCCTATTGGGGGCTGTTTTCTTCCTGGAATAAGAACAAGAGGGGTATTAAGTAGGATGAAAGTGGGTGGCATAGCTATCACTTTTGGTGTAGGTGGAGATGTTTCCTGAGTGAGTGATTAGATAGTGTAGAGAAAATGCAGGGTTACTGGTATCATGGTTGGGGTGAGTGTCAAGAACTGAGTGAAGATGCTGCTCAGACAATAGTTCGAGTGGTAGGACAGGAGATTTGAAGGTGACTATAATAGCAGATATAGAGTCAGTGTGAGGTATGAGGAAAACATGGTGGCACTTACACTCGTGGATTGGAGAAAGTCATTCAAATCCTGCCTCTGCACTATCCTGTCCAGCAGGACTTTCAGTTCACTGCCCACACAATGGTGTGTAGATTTCCTTTTGTCTGCCATATCTGTGGCAAATGTCAGGAACCATGCAAAGCAGCTGCAGACAGACAGTTCCTGTCAGAGTGCTCAATCAACTTTCAAAGATGGCAAGGGTCAAAGGGATGCTAGTAAATTTCGGTATATCCGCTGAATGGCAACTTGTTCTGGGAAAAGTATATGGTAAGATGGGGCCAGAATTGACAAGATGGATACCATAGGGGTGGGATTGAAAGTTAACAGTCAGATTTGATAAGAAATGGCGAGAAAACCGACTCGGTTTGTCAGTGGAAATTCCTCCAAAAAACTTGATGCAAACTAGCCACAAGATTCAGCCCGGAGGAGAAAGTGAGGTCTGCAGATGCTGGAGATCAAAGTTGAAACTTTATTGCTGGAACAGCACAGCAGGTCAGGCAACATCCAGGGAACAGGAGATTCGACGTTTCGGGCACAGGCCCTTCTTCAGGAATGAGCAGAGAGTGTTCAGCAGGAGAAGATAAAAGGTAGGGAGGAGGAACTTGGAGGAGGGGCGTTGGAAATGTGATAGGTGGAAAGAGGTAAAGGTGAAGGTGATAGGTCGGAGTAGGGTGGAGGCGGAGAGGGCAAGAAGAAGACTGCAGGGCAGGAAGGCGGTGCCGGGCTGGAAGGATCCGGCGGAGACAAGGTGGGGGGAGGGGGGAGGAAGAAACTGGTGAAGTCCAAGTTCATCCCCTGCGGTTGGAGGGCTCCCAGTCGGAAGATAAGACGCTCCTCCTCCGACCATCGGGTTGTTGTGGTTTGGCGGT
>NC_057724.1:33307382-33316963 GCF_004010195.1 Chiloscyllium plagiosum | reverse complement strand
TGAAACTTTATTGCTGGAACAGCACAGCAGGTCAGGCAGCATCCAGGGAACAGAAGATTCGTCGTTTCGGGCACATGCCCTTCTTCAGGAATGAGCAGAGAGTGTTCAGCAGGAGAAGATAAAAGGTAGGGAGGAGGGACTTGGAGGAGGGGCGTTGGAAATGTGATAGGTGGAAAGAGGTCAAGGTGAGGGTGATAGGTCGGAGTAGGGTGGAGGCGGAGAGGTCAAGAAGAAGACTGCAGGTCAGGAAGGCGGTGCCGGGCTTCCTGACCTGCAGTCTTCTTCTTGTCCTCTCCGCCTCCATCCTACTCCGACCTATCACCCTCATCTTGACCTCTTTCCACCTATCACATTTCCAACGCCCCTCCTCCAAGTCCCTCCTCCCTACCTTTTATCTTCTCCTGCTGAACACTTTCTGCTCATTCCTGAAGAAGGGCCTGTGCCCGAAACGTCGAATCTCCTGTTCCCTGGATGCTGCCTGACCTGCTGTGCTGTTCCAGCAATAAAGTTTCAACAAACAAGATTCAGCCCGTCATCTCTACATAAACTGTATCATGGTGACTGCTAATAATACAGCTAGAGACAGGTGCCTCTGCAACAGGTAGATTGATAAGATCAAGGTCAAGTATGTTCTTCTCTCTTGTTGGTTCCCTCACAACCTACAGAATAGAGTTGAGGGGCTAAACGGTCTACTCTTGTTGTCATGTTCCTGGAACTGAACTATTTGAGCAGATAATTTTATAATTTGTTTTCTTGTGGACTGTCACTGCTTTGGCCACATGCTTGACAGGAAGAGGATGAGCTGCATTCTTGAACCACTGCACTTCATGTGATCTTGGTACACTTATAGTAGTGTTAGAGAGGGGAATTAATATTTTGGACCAAAGATGAAACAAGGTGTGCAGTCAGATGGTCCTGGTCGATTACAAATTTAGCATCATGAGAAGGCTGTTGATGAGTGATTGCCACTTATTGAATAAGCACCTAATGACAACTACTTTCTTCACTTTGCTGATGACTGATGGTAGACTGATAGGATTGTAAATGGTCCTGAATTTTGTGAAATTATTCAAATTCCTAGTACTTTAAAAATCAATGAATGCTACTTGCGTATGTCAAGGAATTGAAGAAAATCTGTTCCAGCAGTTTAATAGATGGTTGTTGACATAACCTTAAGTGCTATCATTATGGCATTATTATATATCAGTGTTTTCTCCAATATGGCATCACAATGGAAGCTGTAAATTCCAAGTCTAATTGACAGTTCAAAGAGGTAATTAAATAATTAGCTGTTTGGTATGGGATCCTTAATACAAAAGTTTGTTTTAATACTCAGTTAAGGACTTGAGGAGATTTAGTGGGTTGAATAGCCTTTATTGAATGAGAGTTCATTTCATATAGTATAGTCTGTAATAGATATTTAGAACTTTATTTTATTTCATCATTGATCCTGAGGTGTCCCATGGTTAATGTTGAGAAATTTTCCATTGAGGGCAATAGGTGATGCAGGGCTATGGTTGGTATGAGTTGACATTTGTGGGCATTGAGATTTCATTTGGAGGACATGAGTTCGCATATATTGGCATGTATGGGCATGGGGAACAGGTTGAGGGAAATATAGGTTTGACATGTTTGGATGTGGGAATGTTTATGGGGAGTTACAGGGTGCAAGCTTTAAGAAAGCAGCTTGGAAGATGTCAAAGAGAGCTAATGTTGGCCTTTTAAACAGCTAGCCATATCACTTACAGTCACTTGTAACCACCTTCAATCTTCATCTGGGACTGGCCGGTCTAACTCCATCACTTACCTGAGCACTTGCCCCCAATCTCCTAATAGAAATTGCACCATTTTGGACATTTTTACACCAAACCAGAAGCCGAAGTCTGGAAAATTGCCCAACTCAAGCTATCAACACTCAGGAGTGAAAATACAGCCCACATTTCTTTTTAAATTGCTTCACAGGCAGTAAATGTCTCTGAGTTATCATTTATTTCCCATCTTTCCTGCATTTGGTTCTTCATATCACGCGGACAGGCTCACAAACGTGACGGTGTGAACTTAAGGGGAAGGTTAAGATGAATTATCTATCCCCTATTCCAAAGATAGACTCCTCCCATTTTACAATTTCTTCAATTTTTCAGAACTATTACTTTAATTTGTTTATTATATTTTAAATACCTTCATCAGACACCGTCAGATCCACAGTAAAATCTATTATGAAACACTAATTTTTGTGTGTAACATGTATTTGTCAAAAAATTCTGAAGACAAGAATCACAATGTTCTTTGGAATCAAAACTACCATTAATAAAGGAAAAAAGAGAAATGCAATCACGGCTTGGAAATTATAATTACGAACAATAATAGTTGGCTTGTGAATGACTCAAGGGGTTTACAACAAGGAACAATTACAAATAAGTGCCTACTTCGGAGAAATGGCTTTACAGGTATGGCTAAATTCGCAGCTAAGTATCACAACTGCATTTTGGAATCTAGATTAATCATAAATATAGTATTTTTTGTGTGATGTATCTTGCTGATATATAAAAATGAGTTTTCTGTTTTGTAGTTTGCCACTCATACTTACTGAATCTCATGCCTTCTTTCGTTCCAGTTAATTTAAACTTCACCACATCAAAAAATTCTTTGGTTTGTTTTTCATAAAGTTTTCTAATGCTTCCTGAATACACCTGGAAAATGCAACAGAACTTGGGAAAAATAAATATTTGACATTTATCATTAGTAATTTCAATGCAATTTGACAGTGTTTCATACATTTTTCTTTGTGTTAAAGTTACATAATGCAAACACAGAGAATGCTGCAGAAACTCAGCGAGTCCATTAGCATATGTGGAGAGAAAAATAGAATTAAAATTTCAATTTTTACATAACTCTTCTTCAGCATTTCAATGCACATAATGTGTCTAAAGTTTAAAAGTATTGACTGTAAATTAATAATATGTGGAACAAGACATAGCTGACAATCCACACTTGCTGAGCTTCTGATTGTACTTCAATGTGGTGTTTGGCACTCAGATATACTTTTTAGCTATGTTGATTCTAGAAAGGCAGCACATTGGCTCAGTAGTTAGTACTGTTGCCTCACAGCACCAGGGATCTGAGTTTGATTCCAGCCTTGGGAGACTGTTTGTATGGCACTTGCACATTCTCCCCGTGTCTGTGTGAGTTTCTGTCAGGTGCTCAGTTTCCTCCTGCAGTCCAAAGATGTGCAGATTAAGTGGATTGGCCATTCTAAATGCAGGGTTACTGGTATGGGGTGGGTCTGGGTGTGATGCTTTCCAGAGGATTGGTGTAGACTTGATGGGCCGAAAGGCTTCTGTCTGCACTGGAGATAAAAATTCACCAGTTCCTGTGTCAAAGTCCATTCCTTCAATGGCTTCTGATCCATAACGACCTCCAATATCATTGTTAATTTTTATGGAAATTGTATGCTCTGCTGTCTGCCTCTCATCTCGCGCCAGGCCTGCTCTTGCTCTTCATAGGAAATTTCATTCTAAACCAAATCTGCTCTTTCTGATTTTCACTTTCTCTGAATGATCTTTTCCTTGTTTCACTTTCTGCTTCCTTTCAAAGGTGGCTAACTCTAATTATTCTTCAGAGCAACTATGTCACCATTCATTGGATAGATAAGATTGGGTCTTATAAATATTGTGTTTGTTATCTCCAAAAACAGAATCCCAAACCAGATTAATTCAAAAGAAAATATTAACCTATTTTTGAAATCAACTTGTTCAGAGATGTTCTTACACACCTCTACAGCAGTTGGGACTTGAACAGTTTCCTGGTTCAGGGGTAGTGACTCTACCACTTCACCACAAGAGGGTCTGCAAACCAGCTTAAATGAAACACTATTTTATCTTCTGTGCCTATATCCAGAGAAATATGACTTGTTGAGCATTTGGCACAAGCTAAACCACCTGACAGCATCCAAGGTATTAATTCTTCCAGAACATGAACTTGCTCTGAATTGGAATTGTCCTCCAAGATGATTTTTATCCATATAAGATAATAATTCTAAACTTGAAGAACAATAGAGGCAGGTACCATGTGCAATTAGACAACGTTTTGATAAAGATAGTTCTGGAATGGCTTTTAATTACTGGTATTGTGTATTCTGTTTTCTCTATGAACTTGGCTGTTCATAGGAGTCAATTCATGTACTTTCCTACATTTTCTTCAACTAATAATATATCAGGAAATATGAATAAGACATTTTAATAATGATTTATATTTTAATAATTACAAATTTAAGAAAATAAACAAAGTATAAACTTTTGGGTGAGAAATTACATTGGATGAATGCTTAATTAACTGGATTTTTTGATCGGTAATTGTTACATTTGTATCTACCCACAGGAATGTTATGGGATTTTGCACGAGAGGTCCTTGTCACTCAGTCATGGGACAAATGCCATCTGGTGCCCATATAAACAGGGCAATCACCAGAAAATCTCGTTAACCAAGAAATCTGAATAACTGTTAATGAACAATGCAGAGTCCCAACCAGAAAGCGATATTATATTTAATTCCATGTCAAATGAGGTATGAAATAAAGAGAAAGATTGGATAATAGCTAGAGAAAATATAGAGGAAAAGATAATTTTTATTTTTATTTAAATTGTCAACAACAAATGAGCTTTGACATTTCTTAAAATTAAAAATAAACATCTGCAAGGTGTTTGGCAAGCTTATATGACCAAATGTATCTGTAAGAATCTTTGGTTAATGTCTCTGTTAAAACCAGTTAAAACAAAGAAGTTAATGCCCCTATTAAGGAATTCAAAAACATTAAGGAACTAAGTTGAGTAATCATGCAACAAGACTATTGAAAATGATTCCAAGTCTATACACCTTTCAAACCTTTGTCTAACAGCCAAGAAACATACCTTTGATAAATCAGTAAAAATAGCAGGGCTGTTGTTTTTAATCCAAACCATTAGAGGGCTATATGGCAATAATTCATCATGAAAATGCTTATGGTTGGGCAAGATTAGCTCTCCCGACTGTTGCAACAAGCCAATGTTTTGGTCATTTCCCTTAAACACAATGGAAATAGCATTTTTAAAGCTCTAATACATTTAACAACCGAAATTAAGATACTTAATTGACCCATCCCAGAATTTTCAAATATTTCAAGTATACCTACGTGACTGTATGAATGAACATTCCAAAAGAAAAAAAATCAAAGAAGTGACATATTTGTTTATGAATAAATAAGCTATATTTTTTAATTAAGCTGTTTAACATTCAGTTTGGCTACATTTGGAATATTGCGATCAGACCTGGTTGCCACATTACCAGAAGAACATGGATGTTTTGGAGAGGGTGCAGAGAAGGTTTACCAGGATGTTGTCTGGTCTGGAGGATTTTAGTTACAAGGAGAAATTGGATAAACTCTGATCCTTTTCAATGGAAATTTGGAGATTGAGGGGCGACCTGATGCAGATCTACAAAACTGTGAGAGATATAGGTAGGGTGGGTAATCAGAGGCTTTTCTTCAGGGTGAAAAGGTCAACTACAAGTGGGCACGGGTCAAGGTGAGAGTGGGAAAATTAGGGGAGAAATGCAGAGAAAAGTTTTCACACAGAGTATGGTAGATGCCTGGAACAGACTGCCAGTGGAGGTGGTGGAAGCAGGCACATTGGCAACATTTAAGGCATATCTTGATAGTCACACGAATGGGAGGTGAATAGCAGGATAGAAATCATGTATGGGCAATAAGTAGCGGTCTAAACAAGGATTTGGAATCAGTGTAGGTGGGTTGAAGGGCCTGTTCCTGTGCTGTTTTGTATAGTATTATACTAATCAAAAGAACTTAAAGTCTTGACATATACCAATTTAACTGGTCTCAGCAAAGATAGTTAAAGGGATATAACAAATTAATTTGGACAGCATTTGTGGGAAAGTAACTCCTAATCATAAGTGATACACACTGACCTGTATTTTAAACTGTCTGCAGATTGATAATATTTTGACATTCATGAGGTTAAGCCATTAATCATGGCTGCTGGCATCAATGAACCATATCCTAGAATAATGTAGCTATTATGAATAATGTCCAATTCATTGGTTGGCTACTGGGGAGTGATCAACACTCTTGAAACCATATGTCAACTAAGAGCCAAACTCTTAAGAGGAGGAAAAAGATTGATCAAAACATCTGATAAATATTTTAAAAGACAGGGTTTAGAGTATCACATTTAATACTTTGATTTAAGAATGCTAAAAGTCTGCAGCAACTACCAAACACTGTTGCTTAACGTGCCATTATGAACTCATATGTCGAGTCAATTTGTCAGCTTGAATCAATACTATACCTAGAACTGAATGAACACTGATTACCTAATCTCAGTTTTTCCAAATGATAATGAAATCATTCAAGGACTTATTTTAATGCTGAATATTTGACATAGAAGACTTAATCATGCTGTTTGCAGTTAGACTGTGAATTACTGACGAAACATTTGGATCTGGAATTATTCAGTAGGAGCAAAATAAGAAGTATGTGCATTTCATGTCATTATTAACAGAAAAGAAAGAAAATGGTTTCCAGATAATTTGTGAAGAGCTGACCACCACATCTGCATCTCATCAACTTAGGTAAAGAAAGGTTGGCTAAAGATGATATTCTAACACTCTCTATTCACTCACAAGTATTTCGTTTGCATTTTCAGTAACTGATGGATTCTCTCCAAAATAAATATGGACACTGGACAATAATATACTCTTGAAACTATTGTTTATAACAAAGCAAATTTTACAAAGTCTTTGTCATCAGATTCTATCACAAGAAACCAAAAACCAACCAGCTACATTATTTAGCAGTGCACATACCTGTAGTACAAATAAAGCATTAATATGCCGTATGAATCGACTTTCAAATTGCTGCCGTAGATTTTCAAACTTTATTAACTGTTCTACCACACTTTGCAGTTTCCGATGGCCTAATAAAATCAGAATTTTAAAGTGAAGTTGAATTACTACTGATAATTATACGTATGAATAATTTGATTTCACAATTATCCTACTAACTTATAATTCTTTTTGACCCAAACTCCAGATTGAAAATAAATGCCCGGCACAACCTTCTAATGTTAAACATCAATTTACAGCATTCCTTGTCTGAATAACATTATGCTGTAACAACGACTTACTAAAAATCTTCAAACTGCAGCTATTTTTAAATGGGTAGTTTCATTTTCTTCTTGGGTAGGTTAAATAGTAAAAATAAATCATTATGAAGAATCACTATTCAGTGCACTATTACCTATTTAGGGTTTAAAATTTATGGTCTCATCAGCTTGTACTGCATTATTACACTTATTTATAAATATAATTATATATTACAGCTTATATTTTGCAAAGTTTTAATAACAATATGGTCTGTGATGACTGCAGATTGATCCTAACCAGCACCAGGTTAAGCTGTTGATAGCAGTAGAAAGCATGATTTTGCTACTTTGGGCAATTCAAAAATAGGGAATGTTGGGAAATTAGCATACCTGATTTTTCTATCTGTGGTGGTACTAACAGTGCAGATAAAATCAGTGATCTGTCTTTACGTCCACCACATTTGAAATGTTAGCTCCTATTCACAAGTGTGAAAATGTCACTGCTGGAATTTTGTGCCAGTAAGAAGAATGCAAGCAGTAATAGAGAGAAGGTTATTGATAATTTGTCTGCATTTCTGGTTACAGTGGACTGTTTCCTGCCTGTAAATGTGAGAAGGTTCAAAATATAAACTTAAGGAAAATTTGCACTAGGTCATATGGTTCCTGAAGAAGGGCATGTGCCCGAAATGTCGAATCTTCTGTTCCCTAGATGCTGCCTGACCTGCTGTGCTGTTCCAGCAATAAAGTTTCAGCTTTGATCTCCAGCGTCTGCAGACCTCACTTTCTCCTCATATGGTTTCATACCCAAACAAAATTATAATCATAAATAAAAAAGCAAATGGTGCAGATAGATAACATAATATAAATGGTCATTAAAATTAATAATCTCATCTGCGTTTATTTTATTCAATCCTGGGATTCTGGCTGGATCAGCATGTATTGCCCATTCCTTGCTGCTCTCGAGAAGGTGGTTGCGAGCTGTCTGCTTGAACCATTACATTCCATTTAGTGTAGGAACACCCACAATGCTGTTAAGGGAGGGAGTTCCAGAGTTTTTCACCTGTCAATACTAAATAAATGGTGATATATTTCTATGTCATGATGGTGATCCATTGATTCTAGTTTTGCTTGGGCTTCTGAAGTCCACAGATGCCTCCTTGAGCAAAGTGCTGTAATAACTCAAAATGCTACATCTAATCCGAATATTATTCACCAGTGTTTGGTGTGGCCAACTACTCTATGCCCCAACATAGAATAAAGCCCAACAAAAATATTTTTAAACTTTGTCATCTTTGAAAGTTACATTAAATCTCTTCTAACTTGAAATATCTATTCTCAATGAAATATTGTACTCCTCAAAAATCTAGTGCCACATGGACAAAACTCAGAAAGCAATCTTTTGTAGGGAGTAGTTAATCACTCCATAAAAGTCAACAGTTTGTCTTATATTTAACGAAAGAATTTCTTACTTCTTAAAAAGATTATTCACTGATTTCTTGTGAACATTTAGCAAATGAATGGTTTAAATAAATGATGTTAGAAAAATTCCCACTGGTTTTCTTTAATACTTCTGAGGATTGGGAAATATTTTGCTGTGCAGTTCTACTGATGCACATAACATTTAGTATCTCAAAAAACAGTAATATCAACCAGGCAGTCATTCGATGAGCATCAGCAAATTATTTAGCCATTGGGTGCGATACAAATCAGTCCTAACATCCACATTTTTCAACTATTGATATCAATCAGGAGTGTGAGTGGGGTGGGTGGTAGTTCCTTGGAACAAGAAGGACACTTGCTCATGGTAAGAACTTGCGCATAGAATTTTTTAATGTAGCAAGGTCATTGGCTGCAGTTATCACATAGTTCTGGCTGACGAGGGAACTATTTAGCTCTTACCACTTGTCACTGGTGTATCAGAAGAACTTGCAGATTGACAACCAATCTGTTTAGCCATGTTATTATACACCTGTGGCTATCAAGTCCTGAGAGGGAACTTGAACCTGGAGCTTCTAGCCCAGAGATAGGGTCATTATCATTGCACTGCAAGACCATATCAGGACAAAGAACTCTGTTAATTCTCCTCACATTTTAGTCAACTGCTGCTTAAGACAAATGTGGAGTATCCATTGTTGCCCTGACCAAGTTGCCCTGGGATGGCACATTGGCTCAGTGGTTAGCACCAACTAGGTAAAAACAATGACTGCAGATGCTGGAAACCAGATTCTGGATTAGTGGTGCTGGAAGAGCACAGCAGTTCAGGCAGCATCCGAGGAGCAGTAAAATCGACGTTTCGGGCAAAAGCCCTTCATCAGGAATAAAGGCAGAGAGCCTGAAGGGTGGAGAGATAAGCTAGTGCCTTTATTCCTGATAAAGGGCTTTTGCCCCAAACGTCGATTTTACTGCTCCTCGGATGCTGCCTGAACTGCTGTGCTCTTCCAGCACCAC
>NC_057724.1:33301279-33302944 GCF_004010195.1 Chiloscyllium plagiosum | reverse complement strand
GATGGTGAAAACTCGGCAGGGCTGGGAGCTGGGAGCTGGTGTGGGTGTAGAGCTGGGAGTGGGGTCGGAGCCAGTACCTGGAGTGGGTGTGATGGTGGGGGGAATGGGGGTAGAGTCATGAGCAGGGGTAGTGTTCCCCTCGGGGTTCTGGGGGGTGGGGATAGTGACAGTGGGGTCTGTGGGGGGCGTGTCAGCAGAATGCAGATGAGTGGCGCTGACGGGGTCGGAAGTGGTGGCAGACACGGCAGTAGGGGTGGCGGAAGTCACTGAGCGTGTGGCATCGGCGATGATGTGAGGGCCGGAAGTGGCTGTGGGAGTGGCCATGATGGGGGCGGAAGTGACATCATCAATCAGCGTGGGGGTGGTAGCTGCATCAGCCGCATGGCTAATGGCATTTCCGAGGCCAGGGGAATCTTCTGGAATGTTCAAGGAGCGCTGTTGACCAAAGCCTGGACATTCTTAGCTTCCGTTCATTTTTAAAATTTAAATGAGCTGTCTCCTATTGACCAAAAGTTGTTGAACGTTTGGTTGTCTCAAACATAGAGTACTTTGTAGACAGATTTTTAAATTTAGGTTCATTGAGGTGAGGGTTCATGATGCCAAGGAATGCAGACAAAAATACATTTCCAGGTCAGATGGAAGAGAAATCTACCCAACAAAATAGAGGGAGAGAACATAAATACCTTTATCAATGTCAACTTGTTTCAAAGTGATTTATTTATAAATTAGGTCACTATATCTCTCAGTTGTCTTAAGCTGGTTTTAAAATACACAAACAAGAAGCTAATGTTGAAGACCAAATGGGAACTAAGATTTAAAAAAAGAAAATATCAATTTGTGGGATGTTGATTTCGTTAGCTGGCTAGCATTTATTGGTAAAAACAATGACTGCAGATACTGGAAACCAGATTCTTGATCAGTGGTGCTGGAAGAGCACAGCAATTCAGGCAGCATCCGACGAGCAGCAAAATCGATGTTTCGGGCAAAAGCCCTTCCCCCATCCCTAGTTGCTCTTGGGAAGTAGTGGTGAGCTGGCTTTAACCCGCTGTAGTCTGTCTATGTGGGTTGACACACAATACCACTGGGAAGGGAATTCCAGAATTTTGATCCAGCCACAGTGAAGGAACGGTGATATATTTCCAAGTCAGGTTAGTGAGTGACTTATAGGGGAACTTGAAGGTGGTGGTGCTCCCATGTAACTTCTGCCTTCTCCTTGTAGATCAAAGTGGTTTAGGGTATGGAGGTGCTGTCTGAGGATCTTTGGTGAACTTTTGCAATGCATCTTGTAGACAGTACACACTGCTGCTATTATATGAAGAAGCAACAAAGAAGATTGATGAGGGCAGAGCAGTAGATGTGACTTATATGGACTTCAGTAAGGCGTTCGAAAAGGTTCCCCATGGGAGACTGATTAGTAAGGTTAGATCTCACAGAATACAGGAAGAACTAGCCATTTGGATACAGAACTGGCTCAAAGGTAGAAGACAGAGGGTGGTGATGGAGGGTTGTTTTTCAGACTGGAGGCCTGTGACCAGTGGAGTGCCACAAGAATTGGTGCTGGGCCCTCTACTTTCTGTCATTCACATAAATGATTTGGATGCGAGCATAAGAGATACAGTTAGTAAGTTTGCAGATGACACCAAAATTGGAGGTGTAGTAGACAGC
>NC_057724.1:33270289-33300986 GCF_004010195.1 Chiloscyllium plagiosum | reverse complement strand
TAGAGGTTTACAAAATTATGAGAGGCATGGATAATAGACAAAGTCTTTTCCCTGGGGTCGGGGAGTCCAGAACTAGAGGGCATAGGTTTAGGGTGAGAGGGGAAAGATATAAAAGAGACCTAAGGGGCAACATTTTCACGCAGAGGGTGGTACGTGTATGGAATGAGCTGCCAGAGGATGTAGTGGAGGCTGGTACAATTGCAACATTTAAGAGGCATTTGGATGGGTATTGTAAATAGGAAGGGTTTGGAGGGATATGGGCCGGGTCCTGGCAGGTGGGACTAGATTGGGTTGGGATGTCTGGTCGGCATGGACGGGTTGGACCGAAGGGTCTGTTTCCATGCTGTACATCTCTATGACTCTGTCGGTGGTGAAGGCAGTGGATGCTAGTCCCAATCAAGCATGCTACTTTGTCTTGGATGGTATCAAGCTTCTGAGTGTCGTTGGAGCTGCATTCATCCAAGCAAATGGGGAATATTCCATCACACACATGACTTGTACTTTGTAAATGATCGACAGGCATTAGGGAGTCAAGAGGTGAGTTAGTCACCACAATATTCCTAGCCTCTGACCAGATCTTGGAGCATTATGTTTATGTGGTGAGTCCAGTTGAGTTTTTGGTCAATGTTAACCTCCAGCTTGCTGGTAGCGGTGGATTCAGTGATGGTAACACCCTTGAATATCAAGGGGTGGTGATTAGATTGTCTCTTATTGGTGACAGTCATAGCCTGGCATTTGTGTGGCCTAAATGTTACTTGTCACTTGTCAGCTTAAGCCTGGACATTATCCAGATCTTGTTGCATTTGGTTAAAAATCACACAACACCAGGTTATAGTCCAACAGGTTTAATTGGAAGCACAATAGCTTTCGGAGCGACGCTCCTTCATCAGGTGATAGTGGAGGGCCGCTCCGAAAGCTAGTGTGCTTCCAATTAAACCTGTTGGACTATAACCTGGTGTTGTGTGATTCTTAACTTTGTACACCCCAGTCCAACATCGGCATCTCCAAATCATTGTTGCATTTGAACATGGACTGCTTCAGTATGAGTAGTTGAGAATGGTGCTGAACATTGTGCAATCATTGGCAAACATTCTCACTTCTGACCTTATGATGGAGGGAAGATCATTAATGAAGCAGTTGAAGATAGTTGGGCCCTGAGGAACTCCTGCAAAGCTGTCATGCAGGATAGATGACTGACCTCCAATGACCAAGACTATCTTTCTCTATGACAGGTATGGCTCCAACCACAGAGACTTTGCCGCTCATAACCATTGATTCCAGTTTTGCTCCTTAATGCCACACTCAGTCGAATGCAACCTTGATATAAAGGGCCATCACTTTCACTTCACCTCTGGAATTCAGCTCTTTTGTCCATGTTTGAGCCAAGGCTGTAATGAGGTCAGGACCTGAGTGGCCCTGGCAGAACCCAAAGTGGGCATCACTGAGCAGGTTATTGCTGAGCAGGTGCTGCTTGATAGCACTGTTGGTAACACCTTCTATAACTTTACTGGTGATCAAGAGTAGACTGATGGGGTAATAATTAGCTGGATTGGATTTATCTTGCTTTTTATGTACAGGACATACCTGGGCAATGTTCCCATTGCCAGGTAAATGCCAGTGTTGTAACTGGACTGGAAGAGCTTGGTTAGGGGAGCGGAATGCTCTGGAGCAAAGGCCTTCAGTACTATTGCTGGAATCTTGTCAAAGCCTTTGCAACATCCAATGTCTCCCATTGTTTCTTGATATCATGTGGGCTGAATCAAATTGGCTGAAGGCTGGTACTTGTAATGCTGGGGACCACTGGAGGAGGCCGAGATGGCTCATCCACTTGACACTTCTGGCTAAGGATCGCTGCACTGATGTTCTGAGCTCTTCCATCATAGAGGATAGGGATATTTATGGAGACTCTTCCTCCAGTGAGTTGTTTAATTGTCCACCATCGCCAATGATGGGATGTGGCAGGACTGCGGAGCTTAGATCTGATCTGTTGGTTATGAGATCGCTCAGCTCTGTCTATCACTTGCTGCTAATGCTATTTGCATGCAAGTAGTCCTGTTTAGTAGTTTCACTAGGTTGACACCTCATTTTCAGGTATGTCTGGGATTGGTCCTGACATCTCTCCTGCATTCTCCATTGAACCAGGGTTGATCCTCTGGCTTGACGGCAATGGTTGATTGGGGGAATATGCCATTCATGGAGTTACAGATGGTGCTGCAGTACAATGCTACTGTTGTTGATGGCCCACAGCACCTCATGGATGCCCAATCTTGAGGTGCTGGATCTGTTCAAAGCTGTCCTATTTAGCATGGTGGTTGTGTGAAGGTAGGTCTTTGTCTCCACAAGGACTGTGTGGTGGTCAGTTTTACCGATATTAACATCCTCAGTGCTTCCTCTAAGTGTTGTTCAACATAGATGAGTACCTATTCATCAGCTGAGGGACGACGGTACTTGGTAATCAGCAGGAGGTTTCCTTGTCCATGGTTAACCTGAAGTCACAAGAATTCATGAGTTGCAGGAGTCAATGTTGGGGATTCCCAATGCAACTCCCTCCTGAATGTATAAAACTGTGCCACCACCTCTGCTGCGTCTATCCTGCCAATGGTAGAAGACATAATTAGGGATGGTGATGGTGTTGTCTGGGACATTGTCTGTAAGGCATGATTCTGTGAATATGATTATGACAGGCTGTTGCTTGACTAGTTTGTGAGACCGCACTCCCAATTTTGTCACTAGCCCCCAGATGTTAGTAAGGAGGACTTTGCAGGGTCAACAGAGCTGTTTCTGCCATTGTCTTTTCTGGTGCCTCGGTTAATGCCAGGTGATCTGTCTGGTTTCATTTGTAGCAATTGATACAACTGAATGGCTGGTTAGGCCATTTCAGAGGGAACTGACACTTAACCACATTGCTGTATCTGGAGTCACATGTAGGTCAGACCAGGTGAAGAGGGCAAATTTCCTTCTCTAAAAGACATTAATGAACTACAGAATTTGACAAGTTATCTAGCTATGAGCAAAGTTGAGACAGACCCATCTTGCCTCAAGATGGTTTCTTATTTTGTAAGTAGTGAAATGCAGTTTAAATGGCAATAATACCATTCAAATGTAGAATAACTGAAGCATTTCTGGGAGCTGTAAGCTATATAAAAGGTAAATGACAGAAGAGAGAAAATATAGCCATACCTGGAAACAACTTAACATTCATGCAATTATTCAGAGCTTCAACAGCAAGAATGCAAGACTGTAAATTCTCAGGTGTGCACAGATCACCATCTCTTAATGCATGTTCATGTTCTTTATCAAGGTCCAACTTATTCTATCAGAATAACAACAATATTTTAAAGAAACAATCAGATGTTCACATCACATGTTGTAGCATTAAAAAGTGTGATAAATAGAAGGTTATAATCTGAGAAATTTTACTTTAAATTGACCAATGTACAAATTAAGTTTAGATCAAATAATCATTGAATTATAATAGAAAGGAGTAAAAAAGGATTATGTTATTTCCTGATGGACCAGAAGGTTAATTATAAGTATCCCTGCTAGCAGTCCTGCAGACATTGAGGTTTATGACCTTTATCCTAGATTACTGTATACAGTTCTGGTCTCCTTACTTAAGGTTCACTTGGCTGATTCCTGGGGTGAAGGAATTGTCTTATGAGGAAAGGCTACATCTTTGTTTTTATTGAACTTAGATATGTTTAGAGTGATCTTATTGAAATGTATAAAATAGTTAGGGGATTTGACAATGTGAATATTGAGAAAATGTTTACATTCATGAGGGAATGGAGGTTGATCTCTAAAATAAGGGATCTCCAAGTTAAGACAGAGATGAAGAGGAATTTCTCCTTTTAGTGGGAAATTAGTCTTTGGAATGGGGTTAAGCTAATTCATTATATTTTTTCAAAGCTGAGTTAGACAGATTTTTGAACAACGGAGTCAAGGGATGCAGACATGAAAGTGGACTTAAGGTCACAATCTGACCACAAATAATCTTATTGAATGGCTGAGCAGGTTGGATGGTTTAAATGGCTATCCCAGCTCCCATTCCTTAATTTAAATTCAAGACTCAGATTGACAAATCACTTCAAGGGAATCAAGGAATATTGGGAGCATGGAGGAAAGAAAAATTGACGTAGACCATTAATCTTGATTGTATTGTATGGCAAAGCAGGGTCAAAGAGCTGAATGTTTTCTCCAGTTCCTTCTGTTATGTTTTTATGATGGAGTATATGAATTTTGTCTTGACTCTAATCATTTTCTCAGAATTACTAACCCAGTCTCAGTCTCCAGATAATTGGAGGTCAGACATACCCTGGACAATGTGTGTCACGTTTATACGGCAGTCCCACTATATTTATAATGTGGGAATTTCCTTGGATGTTTACATTTTCAATGGACAATTATCCAGTGCTTGAAGCCTTTAGTTCGAGTTTAAGACTTGAGAGGGTTCTAACCGGCTTGCCTGAGTAATGAACCCGCAAAAAGGGTGGAATAAAACATCAGCATAACTCCTGGCTAACTATAAAAGTAACTCTCAACCACTCACACAGACACTTCCAATGCGCCTAATGTGACCTAATTCCCCCACCCTGCAATGGATTAAATTCATGCCTATCCAGGCTATCAACCCAACTGCCAATGTAGCACCTGTATCCCTCATGCATTTAACTTACACACTTAACTTCTCTCAGTAGTTTTCAAGGTGCCTTCAAAGGCTTTATATCTTGGAACATGGCAGCTCATGTTAAAAAAGAGATTTCACCATGATCCGTGTCACTACTGGTTGCATGGATTCCTGGCATGGTCTAGAATGTTTGGGCCATGAAGGCTCCTGATCAGACATTTGAACGTATAACTCCTTCAAAGGCAAGGGTGTATTTTCTGCTAGATCAGAGTCGGAAACAGGCTCAACTCTTCAATAGGAGAAATAAATAATTCCAAAATTGAATAATTAAATGCAAAAATTAAAAACTTAGCTTTTCATTTCACATCATTCATGATTTTATCTTTTGTGATAGAACCATGGCTCTTATTCTTTATATTTTGACAACAGCTTATGAAGACTTCATCTAATTTATTAGCCTTTTATATACCACACAATCATAATTAGAGTCAATAATTTACTCGCTATAACAGGAGAAAGTGAAAAATAGATATACATATATCCAGATAAAGCCAGTAATTTTCAAATTACTAACTCACTTAATCATTACTCGCTGTCTCACCTGACGCAGTTTGCTTACCACAAGAAAAATGACTTCCTCTAAAAGTTTTTGCTGGTTACAATCAATGACTTGTAATTGGTAATTGCTTTGGTGAATATGATCCATCTGTTCTTTAACACTCTGCAACAACTCTTCGTATGTTTGAAGGGTCTGCTCAATGCTCTTCACTTCAACAAGAGCCACATCAATCAGTTCCATCATTTCAGTTACTTGCTTCTCGGACACAATGATTGACCGTATGTTTTCCTGAAGTACAAACATAATATAATTACTAGTACCTACACAATCTATAATGTATACCATGATTGGAAACATATGCATGCACATACACACACATTTTAGATGATAAAGATACTGTATTTTACTGAAAAACAGTACTTACTTCATGTATTCCCTATTTCATAGTGAATGAATTGCTGATTTAATTGCAACATCAAGTTCTTGTAAAACTTTGAGCATCTACAATGACCATTGGACAATTTTAAAAGTAAGTAAAATTTAATTTTTCAATTGGAAATTTGTAAGATCTCTGTAGATCAGGTAATCTGAGCATACATTGATCTAGCTTAGATGGAGCTTCAATCTTAAAGTAAAGTATCGAAATTATATAGAAAAAGAAACAAAAAAAGAGATGGATTATGTACAAACATTATATCATATTTTTCATTTCTAGTCTATGGTGGTGTTATTTGTTTATTGATAATACATTTTAGCATGTGCAAATATTTCCTTTGCAACATAATAAAGCTAAAATATTTAACATTTTAAATTTCTGCACTGGTATTCTGTCCTCCATTGCAACTAACAAGGCTAAGCAGCTACAGTACACTAACTGTTGTTGGTTGAATATTGAATGTTAGTTCAGTATGCTTGAGTACGTCTAGAACTCTGAAGCTGCCTTAAAAATTACTACGAGGTGTAAAGCATATTCACAAGATGCAGCTCAATATACTTTGCTTATTGTAAATTTTTTTTTTGCACAGGCCACAGTAACTGAAGTACTGGAAAATTCATACTGTAGTTCTTTAGGGATGAAATCTATTTTTACAATAATTTCTCAGTACCTACACTCAAATATTTTTCTTCATAGTGTTACGAAGCTGTATAAGTGTACTGTATCTTTAAGAGAGTGAAGAACTTGGCAAGTACACTGAGTGCTGGAGAATTTACAAAGTAATATTTGGTTCAGAACAGATAGCACTGGCTGAGTTGCTATGAGACAAATACAATTTGAATTTGGTCAATCAATTTAAATTATACCCAAAAATACCAAATTCTAATCAAGTTTGAATTTAGTATATTGACAAGATTAAAATCCGATGCTTTGGGGGTATAAGACCGGGGAAAATTGAACAGTTGAGAAGAGAACTGTAAAGCTAACGATATCTGCAAATTGCCCAGAGAATAGTTCTCTTAAAGGTACCTTTATCGATCAGTAACCTGTGAAGCAGAATCCCCAAGTAGAAAAGAAGACCGGAGTACGGAGAAGAACCGAAAGGTGCCTGGCTTTAAGATAAGAAGTTTTGTTTTCTAATCTGAATCGGGGGTCTTATTGGACTAGTATTGTAGAAAGAGAAGGTAAAAGATAGGTTAGAGAAAGGAGTTGTAAATAGTTGTAAGCTAATTATTCTCAGTTATCCTTCAAGAAATAAAGTTGTTCATTTTTACTTTAACTAGTTCTTGGCCTATCAATTTTTCACAGATTATTGCATAGGATAAATCTTTTCTGTTTTGCTGGTTTAAATTAAGCAGGAGAGTTTACCTGTGTCGTAACAATATTGAAAACCCAAAATACAAATACATCCATACTCTTAATTCAGAAACATGCCATATTGTAATTATATGTGCAATTTCTTAAGGTTCATATTATGTTTAATGAACACAATAAGAAAATCTTGTGCAACTTTCTGTGCCAACATTTAAACTTAATTAATTCTAAGAAAAATTCTAAATAGCAAGACAAGCATGTGAGAATGAATACAGCTATACATCTGTGCACAATTGCGTTACAAATTGCTCGTGCTTGTAGTATATTTTGTTGATCTATATTACAGTAATGTCAGTGGCTAACATATTTGGATAATGCTTTTTTAGCCATTATACTGGTGAGGATTATAATTCATGATGAACACAATAAGAATTTGAAAATTAATTTCAATAATTAATTTCATACATCATATTTCCACATCATATTTATCACCATGTATTGTAGATTATTGACAGTAACACTTATTTGTGCCAGTTTGCAAAATAATTACCTCATCTAACACTTGGAGATCTTTACTCATTTTCTCCGCAAAAGCTTCGGAATTGGAAATAGACTGATCAAATTGCTCCATTAACTTCTCAATATCAAATGCTTCTTTCGATGTCAATTCTTGGTAAACATCTATGTCTTCTTCCTCTGCAACTCGCCCTCTTTTGTGCTGCTCCACTGCAGGGCGCAGACTCTCTGGAATACAATAAAATTTTGTATCTTTCGATTGTATTATTCAACCAATGTTTTATGATTAAAACCAATGTTCCATCGAATTTCTCTAAGCTGTGCTTAGACACTTGTTGCACTATGTACTCCTTAATAAGATGTTTTTTTTTCCTGAAGTTAAACTTAATTCACAAAATTTATGTAAGTACATTTCATGACAATTAAAAGTGACTTTCTAAAAATGCAAACAATATCAGCTCTTTAAATATAGTTTGTGGTCTGAGGTGTCTCATCACACTTACAATTATAGTTTACATTTACAACGTACAGTTCATCTCATATATTATACAGTTTCTAATCAGTGTCCTGTGGCAGGACGGTCTGAGACAGTGGTTTTTCTCAACAAAATTCTATTGCATCTACTGCAAACTGTAGTAGATCTTTTCATATATAGTCCTGGATATTGAAATGTGTCAATAAGCAACTTGGTTGCTGACAGCTCTCTATACTGGTAGGAGGATCTGGACAAATGCTGCAGCAATGTTGCTGTCACCTGCCTGGATCTGCTGCCAGATTACATACTGATGAGTGTCTGTGACCATTTTGAACTGGCTTTATGATCTTATACTCCACAACTACCTGATGAGGGAGAAATGCTCCTAAAGCTAATGCTTCCAAATAAACCTGTTGGACCATAACCTGGTGTCGTGTGATTTTTAACTTTGTCCACCCCCGTCCAACACTGGCACCTCCAAATCTTGACTGCCAAAGCAAGGTCATGTTCTTTTGGAACTGCACCAACTGATTCTCTGTTCCCTTCCTCATGAAGTCAAAACCATTTGAAAGTACAGGGAATATAGTCTGGAGAGACCAGAACATGGACTAAAATCTAGAAGGATATGGTAAAACAAAAACTGGACACACAGGAGCAATGTATCCTTGTGACTGTGACTAAAAACCTTGTCATTAGGTGCAAGACATTCCCTGGACAGACTGTCCAAGTTAGTACTATTGTTAGGAGAAGGACTCTGGAACAATCAATCAGCATGTTGTTCTGGGTCAATCACCTTTGTCAAACCCGGAAAAAATGATAGGAACAGGTTTTAAGCTTGTAGAACTAAGCTGGCACTCACTGCAAAGATGTAGTTGAATACTGTTGTTATAATACAGAAACAGACAGCCAAACCAAATCAGCCTTTCAAACTCTCTGTTAATAACATAGTAAAGTTAAACCATCAAAGACTTTCAAAATAGTCACTCTAACATTAATGAACTGTAAGAACATAAGGACATAGTCTATGATGTTCAAAGTTGTCTATTTTTGAGAAGAGAGCTATTATTGCAGTCTTATGCCAGAATTTCTTTCACCCAATGGAGCATGAACACTTTCGTTCTGCAATATACATCTGGATAAGGTTGGATATCTCAGAGTTTCTTAGCAAGTCATAACATTGGCCTCCTTGAGAATGACACATTATGTCAGGGCATAACATGCTTCATTTTGATTCATGTAACGGCTCAGGAGTACGACTGCTGAAATGTTGGTCTTTCTAACGTTCCCCACAGATTATCAACTCACACAGATTATCGACTCACATAGATGATATGAACACAACAATTTCAGGGTTCTGTGTGGCATTGCTTCACAGGCCAAGGCAGCATCAAAGGAGAGAGCAATTACAATATTATCACCAAGTCCAGCAAGAATAGAAATTTCCAGTGATAGTTGCAGAGGAAGATGCAGCAGATCAACATTCCCCAGAGTTGAGGTCAACGACCAGATATTGCATCTAATGTCTTTGTTATCATTTTCTACAGCTCTAGGAAACAGTGTTGGTACAGACTAGACCAACATGTCCATACTGACCCTTCAAAGAGTATCCCACCCAGACCCACTCCCCTATCACTCTACATTCACCCCTGACTAATGCACCTAACCTACATATCCCTGAACACTATGCGCAATTTAGCTTGGACAATTCACCTAACTTGCACATCTTTGGACTGTGGAAGGAAACCGGAGCATCCGGAAGAAACCCACACAGACAAGGGAGAATATGCAAACTCCACACAGGCAGTTGCCCGAGGCTGGAATCGAACCCTGAATCCTGGCACTGTGAGGCAGCAGTGCTAACCACTGAGCTACTGTGTTACCCTCAAGGATGTCCAGGGCCATCATCACCAAACTGAATCATTTGCTGGAGCAGGACTTGTGCTCAGAAGGAAATGGTGACCATCAAGGTTATACTGGCTTTGAATTTTTATGCTAGTGTCTTGTTTTAAAAAATTCTCAAGGTCAGGTTCATAGGAGAGTAGTCTGACACAGAACAAACGACCAAGAGGCGAGACTGCTAGAATATGGGCATTTTATTCCCCCGCAGCGTCGCACAACGGGTCTGGCTTATACTCACTCTACATGTTACAAAAACTGGGAGCCGTCAGTTCTCGTAGAGCGGTTGCCAACAACCCACGCTCGGCGGTTAAACGTAACCCCGGAGCAGACTCACCGAACTGGAGACTTTTCCAGCTGATATACTCTTTTCCAGATATAAACATTCATGTGAACAGCAGAGCAAGGCTAAAAAACACATTCCATTCTGGTTACATACAGATAAGAAGATTCACACGGGACTAAGCAACACCTCCATTCCGGTTAGATTCACACATGTATTGGGACATAATTTTTAACCGTTTCACCACATTCCACTGCTTGGAATTTTACACCACATGTCTTTATTTCAAAGGCCAACTAGTGAACTGTGAAATTTCTCAATCTTCGACTCACAAATACATCCATGATGTCAGTGATAAATATTTCTTCAGATTAGATTTTGATTTAGATTATGTTAAATTTAAACTTCATTGTCACGTGTACTCAAGTACAAAGGTAGAGGAGTAGTGAAAAGTTTTCAATGCCTCCATACATGGCGCAATCTTAAGTACAATTACCTAGATACAAAAACTTAAGAAACAGGTATAAAAGAAATAAGGAATAAAAGTTAAAAGGTAAACATTACAGTCCTTCTTCGTACTAAATCGGAAAGTAGATGACACCTATGTATCTCCTGTCCAAGTGACAAACAGAGTCAAGTCGTATGGGAGTGGGACTGTCAATCATAACTGCCCACCAAGCTACATGATGCTATGGAATCACAGAATCGGGGAATTGTAATTGTGTAGGGGAGGCTATTTGGCCCATCATGTCTGCACTGGTTCTCTGAATGAGCGTTATGAATAGTGCCTTTCTCCTGCCTTTACCCCACATTTCCTGAATATTGTTTCTATTTAAAAGATTATCTCCTGCACTCTCAATTGAACCTACCTCTACCACACTTCCAATCAGCTTGTTCCAGACCCATAAGACCATAAGACATAGGAGTGGAAGTAAGGCCATTCGGCCCATCGAGTCCACTCCGCCATTCAATCATGGCTGATGCGCATTTCAGCTCCACTTACCAGCGTTCTCCCCGTAGCCCTTAATTCCTCTAGACAACAAGAATCTATCAATCTCGGCCTTGAAGACATTTAGCGTCCCGGCTTCCACTGCACTCCGTGGCAATGAATTCCACAGGCCCACCACTCTCTGGCTGAAGAAATTTCTCCGCATTTCTGTTCTGAAATGACCCCCTCTAATTCTAAGGCTGTGTCCACGGGTCCTAGTCTCCTCGTTTAACTGAAAGCATCCACCTTTTCCAAGCCATGTATTATTTTGTATGTCTCTATTAAGTCTCCCCTTAATCTTCTAAACTCCAACGAATCAATCCCAGTTATCCTCAGCCATTCCTCATATGTTAGACCTGTCATTCCAGGAATCGTCCGTGTGAATCTCCGCTGGACATGTTCCAGTGCCAGTATGTCCTTCCTGAGGTGTGGGGACCAAAACTGGACACAGTACTCCAAATGGGGCCTAACCAGAGCTTTATAAAGTCTTAGTAGTACATCTCTGCTTTTATATTCCAACCCTCTTGAGATAAGAGACAACATTGCATTCGCTTTCTTAATCACGGACTCAACCTGCATGTTTACCTTTAGAGAATCCTCGACTAGCACTCCCAGATCCCTTTGTGCTTTGGCTTTATTAATTTTCTCACCATTTAGAAAGTAGTCTATGCTTTTATTCTTTTTGCCAAAGTGCAAGACCTCGCACTTGCTCACGTTAAATTCCATCAGCCATTTTCTGGACCACTCTCCCAACCTGTCTAGATCCTTCTGTAGCCTCCCCACTTCCTCAGTACTACCTGCCTGTCCACCTAACTTCGTATCATCGGCAAACTTTGCTAGAATGCCCCCGGTTCCCTCATCCAAATCATTAATATATATTGCGAACAGCTGTGGCCCCAGCACCGAACCCTGCGGGACACCTCTCGTCACCGGCTGCCATTCTGAAAAAGAACCTTTTATCCCAATTCTCTGCCTTCTGTTAGACAGCCAATCCTCAGTCCATCCCAGCAGCTCACCTCGAACACCATGGGCCCTCACCTTGCTCAGCAGCCTCCCGTGTGGCACCTTATCAAAGGTCTTTTGAAAGTCTAGATAGACCACATCCACTGGGTTTCCCTGATCTACCCTACTTGTTACCTCTTCAAAAAATTCTAACAGGTTTGTCAGGCATGACCTCCCTTTACTAAATCCATGTTGACTTGTTCTAATCAGACTCTGCTCTTCCAAGAATTTCGAAACCTCATCCTTAATGATGGATTCTAGAATTTTACCAACAACCGAGGTTAAGCTGATTGGCCTATAATTTTCCATCTTTTGCCTTGATCCTTTCTTGAACAGGGGGGTTACAACAGCCATCTTCCAATCATCTGGGACCTTTCCTGACTCCAGTGACTCTTGAAAGATCTCAACCAATGCCTCTGCTATTTCCTCAGCCACCTCTCTCAGAACTCTAGGGTGTATCCCATCGGGGCCAGGAGATTTATCAATTTTAAGACTTTTTAACTTTTCTAGCACTGTCTCTTTCGTAATGGCAACCATACTCAACTCAGCCCCGTGACACCCTTTAATTTTTGGGATATTACTCATGTCTTCCACTGTGAATACTGACGCAAAGTACTTGTTAAGTTCTCCTGCTATTTCCTTATCTCCCATCACTAGGCTTCCTGCATCAGTTTGAAGTGGCCCAATGTCTACTTTTGCCTGTCGTTTGTTTCTTATGTACTGAAAGAAACTTTTACTATTATTTCTAATATTACTGGCTAGCCTTCCTTCATATTTGATCCTCTCCTTTCTTATTACACTCTTTGTTATCCTCTGTTTGCTTTTGTATCCTTCCCAATCTTCTGATTTCCCACTGTTCTTAGCTACTTTATAGGATCTCTCTTTTTCTTTAATACATTTCCTGACTTCCTTTGTCAGCCAAGGTTGTCTAATCCCTCCCCGGTTAATCTTTCTTTTCTTGGGAATGAACCTCTGTACAGTGTCCTCAATTATACCTACACACTCCTGCCATTTTTGCTCTACTGTCTTCCCGGTTAGCCTCTGCTTCCAGTCTATTTTAGTCAGTTCCTCTCTCATGCCCTCATAATTACCTTTATTCAACTGTAACACCATTACATCCGATTTTGCCTTCTCCCTTTCAAACTCCAGACTGAACTCTGTCATATTATGGTCGCTACTTCCTAAGGGTTCCCTTACTTTAAGATCTTTTAAAGAGTCTGGTTCATTGCAAAGACCCTAACTACTCACCGAGTGCAAAGTGTTTGCTCACATCACACTTGCTTCTTTTGTAAATTACCTCTGCAAATTATCTCTGTCCTCTCATTCTCAACCCTTTTACGAAAGGGAACAATTTCTCCTGATTTACACTGTTCAGCCTAGTATTGATTTCAGAAAAACCTATCAAAGTTCCGTTTAGCCTTCTCCTCTCCAAGGGAAACAGTCCCAATTTCTTCAATTCATCCTCATAATTGAAGTTCTCATCTCTGGAACCCTCCATTCATGAACACTTCTTATGCCACTCTCACAAATGCATTCACATTCTTCCTAAAATGTGGCATGTACAAACAATTTTCCAGTAGAGGTCTAATTAATCTCTTACACAAGTTCAGAATAATATCCTCACTCCTCTATTCTATACCCCTGTTTAGAAAACTGCATGCTTTCTTAACTGCTTATTCTACATAACATTGACCCTCCCATCGACCAACCAGGTCATACCCTCTACCTGTCTCCACCTATCCCCACCTCACTACGCTATCCCCACCCCACCCCACCCCATTTATCTGCAGCTCCCCTTTACACTCACCCCCCCATCCTGAAGAAGGGTTATACCCGAAACGTTGACTTCTCCACCTCCTGATGCTGCCTGGCTTGCTGTGTTCTTCCAGCCTCCTGCTTGTCTACCTATCCTGCCACACTTAATTACTTATTTATATATATTTATATACACACCCAGGTCTCTCTACCAAAATGTATCATCTTGCACTTCTCCCTATTAATCTTAGTCTGCCACCTATCTGCCCAAATGCACTTCTGCCATTTTACACTGTCATCCTCATAGTTTGCAATGTCTCCAAGTTTTGTATCATCCACATTACATTACATCGATGTGAGAAACTCTGTAATCTTAAAGCTTGTCTTTAAACATTTAGACTAAAATGTAATGCTGAATTATAGAACACATTTGCTGCACACTTGAAAATAGACAGGCAGGAAAGCTCAGAAAAAGTGGGGAACCCAATGTATGCACAAGATAAAAACATCAGTGCTCACCAAGTGGTAACAGGATGCTCTAAGGCAATTAAGAACATTTGCCTTAACATCAGTGAATCTGTGTAAACAGGACACCAAGTGATAACATTCACAGCTGTTCCCTTGTGAAACTAATGAGTGTTTGATTCTGACCCCGAAACGAAATTCGGTACTATCAAAAGCCTTGTAATTGACGGCCAGGTCCTGTCAATTATAATGGATTCTTATTACTCTTTGCAAGCGAGGCAGACACAGAGGGAAAAACATCTTTGCTGTTATAAGTCCTTGACTTGAGAGTTCAAAAGGACACAAGAGAGAGAGACCATTTTAGTGCTGAGGCTGCTGAAGCTAGTGGAAAATTAACTCTTCGCGCTTACCTGCTATGGATTGAAATTAATTGAATTTTTGAGACTTTGTGATGATACTGAGTAGCCATTACCGGTTATTAAATACAAACTCTGTAAAAGGTAATATTGATGAAGCTTTAACTTACTTGCTGTTCTTGCAGACCACTCTACAGACCTTATAGACTGCCCCAATGCCAATTCTAACCAATCAAATCTTATATCTTATTTGAATTTGAATCATAATCCTGAAAAGAAAACATGTTAATTCAAAGACTAATGAATCAGTCTAAATGCAAACTTACAGTAACATCTCAGCCTCAGGTATAGAATGGTTCAGTGCTTAAAAAGCAGGAGGCTGCTCCTAGTTTAGAAATTATTCTAGGCCTAACATTGAAAAGATTCTGGCACAATGTGTCGGGAAGCCATTTTATGGTCAAAGGTTTGCTCTCCTTGCTAAGAAGCCATTTTGTAAAACAATTGTATCTGATATGTCCTGGCAGGGGAGATACCAGATCAAGGGTGGAGCTTTGAGTCATCAGAGTTCGTGGAGATCATCGCTGGATCAGGATTGGACGTTGGAGGATCATTTGGTTGTGCTGAACTGTTCTTGGTGGATTTTCATGCTGGCTTTGGCCTAACACCATTTCAGGGACTAGCCAACCTCGGAGTTATGGCCTCAGCAGCCACCCGCAGCCCAAATCAGGGCATTCACAATACAGTCAGAGTGACTGTGAAGAAGGTGGAGGATCATACACCTTTGATCGGACGGTGGTCATCAAGAAGGTTGTGCTGGAATGTTGTGGGTTTGATGCAGTAGAAGTGTAAGGTGCTGGGCATTCGGTCCGGGGGGGCTGGGCTGTGCGCCAAGTCTTGGGAGGAGGAGCTCAGCAAAGTGAGGCAGAAACTGGGCAGATGGAAGCTATGGTCGCTCTCCATCTTGGGAAAAAACCTGGTCATCAGGTGTGAGGCACTCATTGCTGTTATATGTGGCACAGGTCTGGCCTATTCCCAGAACCTGTGCCGCTGCAGTCACCCGGGCCATCTTCCAATTTATATGGAGGTCAAAGATGGACCGGGTCCAAAGGGACTCGCTGTACAAAGATCTGGGCAACGGGGGAAAAAATACACCCAATGCCACCCTCACCCTGATGGCCACCTTTGTGTGTGGCTGCATCAAGCTGTGCGTGGATCCCCGGTACGCAAACACCAAGTGTCACTACGTACTGAGGTTCTACCTGTCCCCGATGTTGCGAAGGAAGAGCCTGGCCTCGCTGCCGCGGAATGCTCCGAATAGTTGGACCGTTCCATATCACCTGTCCTTCGTGGAGAAGTTTATGAAGAAAAACACCTTTGACCACAAGTCCATCAGGAAGTGGTCAGCACGTAGTGTCCTTGAGACCCTTTGGGAAAAGGAGAGGGCGGATCCTATCGAACAGTTCCTTGAGCAGACTGTCAAAGCCATTTGGCAGAATGCCTCATCGCCAGAACTTTCCAACAAGCACCAAGACATGGCTTGGCTGGTGGTGAGAAGGGCTCTGCCTGTGAGCTCCCTTATGCACGCCCGGACTCTCAGCCGCACCGCACGCTGCCCTCGAAGCGGCTGCTGGGGGGACGAGACTGTCACATACCTCCTTCTGGAACGTGCCTACGCAGAAGAAGTCTGGAGAGGAATGCAGTGGTGTTTGTCAAGGTTCGTCCCAAGCAGTGCCGTGACGTGAGATTCCGTGCTCTACGGTCTGTTCCCCGGGACGCACACCGAGACGAACATCAACTGTGCCTGGAGGATCATCAACTCGGTGAAGGACTCTCACTGGGCGGTCCGAAACCTGTTGATCTTCCAGGTGAAGGAGTTGACCCCGACTGAGTGTTGCAGACTGGCACATTCCAAGGTCCAGGACTACTTGTTGAGGGATGCGCTGAAGCTTGGGGCAGCTGCTGCTAAGGCGCGGTGGGGAAAGACCACCGTGTAACATCTGCCTGCCTAAGAAGAACAGGGGGCCCACGCAGTCATTTGGGCTCTGCTGACACTTCAGCTAAATATATGGACATATGATTGATAAACGTACAGAGCTGTATATAAAAATGATAAATTCTGATCTCTGTATGTAAATGTTTACGTATGTATGGCAAGTCCAACTGTACAGACCATCAAATTATTTTATGAATAAAGTATATTTTTTGAAATTAAAAAAAAATGTGCAAGCTGGACAGAAAATCCTGCCAGGCCCCCAAAGCCTCCCAGCAAAGGGGAAAACGACAGCTGCATGAGGGAGGTACGGCCAGCTCTTCAGATGGTGAAGATGGGTGCAAGGAGGATCATCAGAAGAAGAGACAGAGTGCCATAGATGAAGAGGAGGGCATTTCCTCCCAACCAGGAAACAATGGACACCCCGAAGTCCACCCTCCACCCAGTGAGAACCAGGGGGTACCCACTGCCCCACAGCTACAGCTACAGGTGACTGAGAGCCGTGATCCTCTGACAGTCCCACTGTCAGACACAGAACTGGACGGTGCAGACCCTTGCCTCGGCTCAATGACACCAGAGCAGGTAAATGACCCCAGTGAGGAGCTGGACAGCTACCTCAGCCCTGCGAGGGTCCAGCAGTTCGCGCTCACCACGGGGATGCAGATAGCCACCCCAGAGACAGGACAGTCAAATGGACAATGGTAACCCCATAAACTGGGGATTAAAGAAGGTCCCTTTGCTATCGTATAACAGGGGGCCCACTCAGTAGTTGGGTTCCGCTGAAGCCTCAGCTAAATACTAAGAGATTGGATGGTTAATAGACAGAACTGTAAATACGATAACTTAAATTCGATTAACTCAATCTGTTCTCTGTAATGTTAAGACATGCAATGTATATATATGAACACCATGACCAATTGTACAGGTACCAAAGATTTATTTCTATGAATAAAGTATATTTTGAAATAAAGAAAGATTCTCCCAGGACGAGGCTATCCCATTGCACTTCGGGTGTGCTGATGCCTGCAATGTCCCCAAATGTGGGATAAAAGAAAAGACGTATAAGCTGGATAGTAAATGTGCAGACTTCTATATAGGAAAAATAAATTTTGATGTCTCTATGTAAAGCAGAAAAGACGTATAAGCTGGATAGTAAATGTGCAGACTTCTATATAGGAAAAATAAATTTTGATGTCTCTATGTAAAGCAATGTAATGTGTGCACAAGAATGGCATGACCAATTGTATAGAGATCCAAATAATTTTATGAATAAAGTATATTTTTGAAATTTAAAAAAACGTGTACCTAGCTAAGGGGAAAACGACACCTGCATGAGGTGTATACAGGCAGCTCTTCAGATGGTGAGGACAGGTGTAAGGAGGATCGTCACCAGAGGAAGCCGCGGGGAAAAAGGAGGGTAGCACACCCCCCAAACAAGAAATGACAAATCCTCTAAGGGAGCGGGTAAAGACCACCCCCCACTCGGTGAGACCAGGAGGTAACCATCGCCCCACAGCTCCAGGTAACTGGAGGCAGCGATCCTCGGACAGCCCCACTGTCAGACAGAGAACGGGACTGTGCGAACCCTGGTCCCGACCTGAAGACAGCAGAGCAGGGAAATGCCTGCAGCGTGGAGTACGACAGCTACCTCAGCCCTGCAAGTGTCCAGCAGTTTGTGTTCACCATAGGAATGCAGATAGCTACCCCAGAGAGGCTGGACCAACAGGAAATGGCCTTCCTGGCCAACGTTAAAGCCGATGTCTTGTTTCTGCAGGAGTCTAGGATACTGCACATCAGCAGCTACAGGAGATGGTCGAGCTTGTGGGCCCATGGGCCGTCAGTTTGGTCGGGGGGCAACAATAGCCGTGCCTCCGGTCTAGGTATCCCCTTGCGAGGAGGCAACTTCACCATCTCAGAGGTTAAGGAGATGGTGGGCGGGCACCTACTCGTCACTGATGTCATGTATAGAAACCCTCCCCTGAGACTGATTAATGTGTCTGCCCCAGTGGGTAAGAGTGAACGGTTGGCCATGCTGCAGCAGCTTCCACTGTTGCTCGCTACGTCCAGGCCGGTCATTCTGGCCGGAGACTTCAACACTATCATTGATGCAGATGTACGATCCAGCGGGGGGATGACAGTAAACTGGACACCACATCCAGAGTCCTGATGGACACGGTCAAAGATGCCCAGCTGCACGACGTCTTCAGCACCCCTGCAGATGGAGCGTAGCATAGATACCCCTGGTCACAGGCAGACGGGTCTATACTCTCAAGGATAGATTACCTGTTTGTATCCCGAACATTCACGGTCAGATCCACGAACGTCAAGCCGGTGTTCTTCTCTGACCACTGCCTCCTGCTGGCTGACTGTCACCTACAGGACGAGCAGCGGTCTGGCAATGGAACATGGAAGCAGAACACCAAGCTGTTGACACCGGGAAACATTGAGGAGCTCAAGAGGGATTACCCAGGGGACTGATGGGAAACAGGAAAAGGGAACATCAAGAGGTTCTTCATTCTCAAAGGTGTTCAGGAGGCGAGAGAGAGGCGGGGAAAACTGTCCCAACTCCAGGAAAGTATGCAGAACCTGCTCCTGCTGTCGACGATGGGGGTCGATGTCACAGAGGACCTCCAGGAGGTGAAGGGCCAGCAAGCCTCGCTCTTTGCCTCTGAGGCCTCCAAGATAATCTTCCGGTCCAGGGTCTGCTCCGTGGAGCAGGACGAGACGTGCTCATGTTTCTTCTTCCAGAAGGTGCACAAAGAGAGCTCCGTGCTCAGCAGCCTGAAAGAAGAAGATGGCTTGATAACATCATCTCAGGCTGGCGTCATGAGGATCAGCAAATCCTTCTATGCCAGTTATTATGACTCGAAGCCAATGGACAGCGCGGCCTCCCAGTCATTCCTGTCCTCTAATATGGGGGTCTTAGACGACAGAACATGGGAGAGGCTGGACCAGCTGCTATCTCTGGACGAGCTGACTAAGGCCCTCGAGTCCTTCGAAAATAATAAAACTCCCGGAAGCAATGGCTTACCAGTCGAGCTCTATTCTGCTCTGTGGGACGTGATTGGCCAGGACCTGCTGGAGGTGTGTGTCAGTATGCTTCGGACAGGTACCATGAGTGAATCCATGAGGAATGGCATCATCACCCTCATCTACAAGCGGAAGGAGGAGAGGGATGAAATCAGAAACTGGAGGCCAAACTCACTATTAAATGCAGATTACAAAATCTTGGCAAAGGTCATCGCCAACCAGGTCAGGTCTGCTCTGGGATCGGTGATCCACCCTGACCAAACCTGTGCTGTACCGGGCAGGAAGATTGCTGAGAGTCTCGCACTCCTCAGGGATACGATCACCTACATGCAGGACAGGGGGCTGGACGCCTGCCTCATCAGCCTGGACCAGGAGAAAGCCTTTGACAGGATATCACATACATATATGAGAGATGTCTCCAAAATGGGTTTTGGGGAGGGAATCTGCAATTGGATCAGCCTGCTCGACATCAATATTGTCAGTGCAGTCTCAATCAATGGGTGGGAATCAGATAGCTTCCCAGTCAGATCTGGAGTCAGGCAGGGCTGTCCTCTCTCTCCTACCTTGTTTATGTGTTGCATAGAGCCATTTGCCAAGTCCACCAGGAAGGATGCGAGCCTGAGAGAGGTGACTATTCCTGGCAGCGGGGCCTGCAGGTTAAGGCCTCCCTGTACATGGATGACGTCGCCGTTTTCTGCTCGGATCCGCTGTCCGTGCGCAGACTCATGTGCATATGTGACCAGTTCTAACGGGCCTCGGGGGGCCAAGGTCAACCGAGGCAAGTGCGAGGTCATGCTCTTTGGGAACTGGGCCGATCAATCCTTCATCCCCTTCACCGTCAGGACTGACCACCTGAAGGTGCTGGGTATTTGGTTCGGAGGGGTTGGGGCGTGCACCAAGTCTTGGGGGGAGCATATCAGGAAAGTGAGGCAGAAACTGGGCAGATGGAAGCAACGGTCGCTCTCCATCACGGGAAAAAAATCTGGTCATCAGTGTTGTTTTATGTGGCACAGATCTGGCCTATTCCCAGAACCTGTGCTGTCGCTGTCACCCAGACCATCTTCCATTTTATATGGAGATCAAAGATGGACCGGGTACAAAGGGACTCTATGTATAAAGATCTGGGCAATAGGGGAGAAAACACACCCAATGCCACCCTCACCCTGATGGCCACCTTTGTGTGTGGCTGCATAAAGCTGTGCGTGGATGCCCGGTACGCAAACACCAAGTGTCACTGCGTACCGAGGTTCTACCTTTCCCTGGTGTTGCGAAGGATGGGTCTGGCCTCGCTGCCACAGAACGCTCCAAGTAGTTGGACCGTTCTGTATTACCTGTCCTTCATGGAGAAATTTATGAAGAAAAAACATTTGACCACAAGTCCATCAGGAAGTGGTCAGCACGTAGTGTCCTTGAGACCCTTTGGGAAAAGGAGAGAGCGGATCCTGTCGAGTGGTTCCCTGGGCAGACTGTCAAAGTCATTTGGCAGACTGCCTCATCGCCAGATCTTTCCAACAAGCACCAAGACATGGCTTGGCTGGTGGTGAGAAGGGCTCTGCCTGTGAGATCCTTTATGTACACCCGGCCTCTCTGTCGCACCGCACGCTGCCCTCAAAGTGGCTGCGGAGGAGATGAGACTGCCACACACCTCCTTCTGGAATGTGGCTATGCAAAGGAAGGCTGGAGACGAATACAGTGGTGTTTGTCAAGGTTTGTCCTGAGCAGCTCCGTGACGTGGGACTCCGTGCTCAACAGTCTGTTCCATGGGACACACATCGAGATGATCATCAACTGAACCTGGAGGATCATCAACTCGGTGAAAGACGCTCGTTGGTCTGTCCGAAACCTGTTGATCTTCCAGCTGAAGGAGCTGACCCCGACTGAGTGTTGCGGACAGGCACATTCCAAGGTCCAGCTCTACGTGTTGAGGGATGCGCTGAAGTTTGGGGCAGCTGTCGCCAAGGTGTGGTGGGGAAAGACCACCTCGTAATGTCTGCCTGCCAACGAAGAACAGGGGGCCCATGCAGTAAGTGGGCTCCGCTGACGCCTCAGCTAAATATATGGATGTTAAACGTACAGACCTGTATATACGAATGATTAATTCCGATCTCTGTATGTAAAGGAATGCAAGGTGCGCCTATGAATGGCACCACCAATTGTACAGATCATCAAAATATTTTTATGAATAAAGTATATTTTTGAAATTTAAAAAATTGTATCTGATATGAGCTGTGCAAGATTATCTTATGCACTCTCCAATTAGCTCAGACTGGTAACTCTTTATGATGGGAGTTTATCTCGCTAGCAGGTGCCTAACTAGGCTGGGTATGTTTTTCCCACCTGGTGAATGGCTTAGGGCCTGTAGGAGTGATTAGTCAAGCGTACACAGACCTGTCAATTAACTTTTCTTCCTTACAAATTATTGTCTGTCACTGTTATCTGTCTAATTAAGAGCATGCAATTGTTTTGTAAATTTTTGTATAAAGGAAGCCACTTTGTATCAGTACATCAGAGTAGCCTGCTGGGGCACTTAAAGAGCTGGTACCCTACTCTCCTATGTTATTAGAACGTAGTTAGTTTCGCTTGTAGGTATCGGTGTTATGCTGTAACAGTGATGCTACTGGTAAATAAAGGGGATGACTAAAATTAAACTAATCTGTCTATATGAAGTTTTTTATTCCAGACTTCCAAAGAGTACGATCTCTGGGACGAACCGAGAGAGGCTTACAGGTCTGAGTCCATAAGGGATTCCCTGGGCCATCTCAAATCTGTACTTTACAGATGAATGCATCGGTGCTGCATCTTGCACCCGGGTTGAACTGAAGCAGGTCATAGACTTTGCCAACAATTTCTACCCTGCCCTTTAATTCACTAATCTCGGACATCTCCCTCCCCTTCTTTGACCTCTCCATTTCCAACTCTGGCGACAGCTTATGGACTTACATTTACTACAAACCCACAGACTCCTATTACTATGTGGACTACATCTCCTCCCCCACTCCATTTCCTGCAAAAACTCCATCCGGTTTTTCCAATTCCTCTGTCTCCATTGCATTTGCTTTGATGAAGAAACATTCCACTCCCAAGCATTCCAGATGTCTACCTATTTTAAACAATGTGCTCTCCCTCTCTGTCATCCAGACAGCCCTCCTTCGCACCTCCTCCATTCCTCTCTCCATTGCTCTGAACTGCGCCCCATCCAAACATAATGAAGACAGGGACTACCCCCCTTTACTTGTCCTCACTTTCCACCCCACTAGTCTACACATCTAATCTATCATCCACAAAAATTCTGCCAGGTCCAACTGGATCCAACCACCAAGAACATCTTGCTCTCCTCACTCCCCACGCGAACCCCGCCCCACACCATCCCCCCCACTACCCTCTCCAGCAATCACAAAGCATGCAAAACCTGCCGGCACACTGCCCCTCTCACCTCCATCCAGGGCCCTAAACTGTCCTTCCCTGTGAGACAGAGGTTCACCTACCTCTCTTCCTATTGGCCGACCATTTCAGTTGGGCCAATAAGGGCAAGCCTGATCTCCCGGTCGCAGCCCGTTTCAATGGCCCTTCCCATTCCCTCTCTGACAGTCTATCCTCGGTCTCCTCCATTGCCACTGTGAATCAGACTGCAAACTGGCAGAACAAGACCTCATTTTCCACCTGGGCAGCCTACAGCTCGGAGGACTCAACATTGAGTTCTCCAGTTTCAAATAACCTTTCCACCTATCCCCTAACTCCCTTTCCAGACCTGCCTCTTCCCTTCCATCCCTTTGACTGGCCCCTCCTTCCTGTGACCAACTGGATTCATGGTATTCAATTCAGAGAAGTGTGAGGTTACTTCCTCAAAACCCTCCTCCAAGGCACACAATAACCACTGCTGGGTTCCTGACCTGTAATTCAGTCAGTGTCAGGATCAGGACACTGGATTATCCAGGACATATGTTGCAGAAGTTACAAGGTAGCAGCTTTTAAGACTTTAGAACTAAGTTGTCAGTCCTTGGTGTCCAGTCACTACCTCTGCAAATAAACATGTTAGTAGCTGTAAGTGAATGCAAGTATTATTTTACTTAACCTGTTTGTGCTTCACAAAATGGTATTTTTTGAAATGGTAGGAAAGTAATGAATCTCAATTTTGTGAGAATGCCCAGTCATCTGATTTCTTGAAGACTGTTGTGATGTTTTCTTTCAGCATTAGTTCATGCTCCACAATGCCTTTGAACCTACAAACTCACTTATAGAATAGTTGTTAGGACACAAGTGATATTCACTTCAAACTTGGCTGATTATATCATGATTATATCATGAAAAACTTGATTAATGTAGCACATTACTAACATAATGAATGCTAAGATGTGAGTGCCAAAGATGCGTGTCAGATGCCAGACAAATTTGGAGGTGTCTTTCTGTAAGAGCCAGCCAGAGGCCACAGAATGGTCATGGCATGTAGTATTCTATATAGTATTGTATCGCTTTTGGATCTGCAGAAGGAACAAATTCAAATGCATAAATTTTTTTGTCTGGAAGTTTGAAATGTGACTAGGAGGAAAATGAGGAACAAGAAGGCAATTAAAATAATGCACCCCTCGCTGTTCACATTTTTGTCTGGGATACCTTTGTTAATGTAAGGTTCATTGAGGTAATTAGTGGGTCGATGTCACAAGCAGAGGTACAGTCACACTTTCCATTCCCAATACCACTGAGAAAAAGCAATCCTGCAAACAACCAATAAACTCTTTGAACATGTCCCTATCAACTGATGACTTCTTCTAAATATTTAGATTAAAAGTTGACTTTCTATACATCCGACAAGAATGGATGAGATGAGAATGTAGTGCCAAATAATAATGACAGGATTTCACCGTCAGTGGTGAAGCAATGCCAATCATCATTACCCCAAAGAAAGTTGTGTAAATCTTGTGATTCATGTAACATGGACTTTTCCTTTCTTAATATCATGCTGACAACACCTTCACTCTCAAAGAATTCACCTTCAATCTCACTGAAAATATGGTCTGTCTGTTTGGAACATCCATCAATAAAAAGACTCAATGATTCTCCTTTTAATTAAATGCTCTCAACAATGGTTTGGAAATGGTTGAGCCAGAAGTTCTTGATGAGGATTACTATCAGGATAGACATAAGGTTGCATAAGGGTGAGAGTGAATGGCACTGCTCAATGATTAATGGATGATGTGAGGAAGTATATTGAAAGAGACAGATCAAGGTGCATGCAAGACAGGTGGATGTGAGGAATAACATGATGGAGTAGGCTTGATGATTCAGAATGAGAGGGTTGGATGATGTATATAGCAGAATATAGGTGAAAACACAACTGTACTCACCTTTCCTGACCAGGTTAGGTTATTAACTCATTTCGTGCCCAACAGTGAACATAGTGAAACTATGGTCCTGCTGTTGAACGTTTGGGAAACCCCAACCATACCTTCTTCATTTCTACCACAAGTTTTCTCCTCTTACTACTGGGAATAGAGTGCTTGTCCAGTTATTCTCAGACTGTACTACCACAAAATGGGAGGTGTCAATGAATTGGGATGCAATCTTTGAACATTTAGAATTCATTCTAGAACTTGCTCCCCCTTGTCAACTCCGAATTCTTCAAATTGCACATTTGGCTTGGTTATTTAAATAATGATGTCAAGATTGTGATAAACAGATTCTCATTACTGTATTTTGGTCAGAAAACTCTCACACAAGTAAAATGATTTGGCTAACGTTAAAAAAAAGTCACTGATGGACATGCTAAACACACCTCTAGATTCCTCATATAACATCTGACAATTTTCTCTCTGCTATTTGTTTATCTACATTAACATCAGAGATAATACCTCCATGATATCAAATCTTGTAAAATTTGGTAGGAACTTATATGTCTGATTTTATTCCTCATAGGTAGACTGTAAATTTTAACCTGTGTTTAAGATGTATTTTAAGTTTTTGTAACAAATGTAAACTTAGAAAAGACAGCTACACACATGGATTTTTACCTTCCAATATGTGCGAATTGATGTTTACAAACTTAATCCTGTTGTGTAGATAACGATGGTTGAGTTTGAAGAGACACGACATGAAATTATTTTTCTCTCCAGAATTACTGGCAATCCACTTGTATACTTTATCAAATTGCAAATCAAATTCAGGATTATCCTTTAAAAGAAAATGCAACATTAACAGTGAGGGAAATGAAACAGTTACACTGCTCAAAATATTCAACTGACAACAATTTTCAATCACAATGAAAATGCACTACTAGTGTTTTCTTGGCAGTTCATATGCACCATCAGATTTACGGTCCCATCCTAGTACTTGCCAAAGAAGATTCTGAACAACTATTACTGTGTCCCATTCATCGCATGCTATGATACTGGATCACCACTGACTGCTGTTTTCTGTTGCACCCCATCCTACTCGAGCTAAAATGATTAATTCAACATCTGCATGATTTAATTCCCTCACCCCATGTTTCAATCACTACAATATAGTGTCCAACTTGCTTCTTCAGTTTCTTGGCCAGCATCTTGTGAAACCAGCCAGGCTGCAGGCTATTTTATATCTGGTAACTTTTAATAATTCATTAATGATCTCATGATGAAGAACTCTCTCAGGAGGAATGATCATAACAAAGTAATTTTCTTTCATTTTGAGGGCGAGAAACTTAGATTTGACCTCAATGTTTTCAACTAAGATAATATTGGTTAAATTAACTGGAAAAATAGATTTGAAGGTAAAACAGTAAATACATAGTGGCAGATATTTAAGAAATTATTTCCTAATTACTACAGATATTTTGTTGTGAGAAACAAAGATCCTACGAGAAGGATGAACCATCCATGGATGTCTAAGTAAGTTAACTATGATTTGAAACTGACAAAAAAAAGGGCATACGATGCAGTGAAGTGATACTGATAGGCAAGAAGATTCAGAACACCTTTGAAACTCGATGACGAAAGAAATAATAAAGATGAATAAAACAGATTTACTATAAACTGTAAAAAGTAGTTGCATTCTCTTTTCTGTAGGAACAGAATAGCTACAGTAAAGTATGGCCACCTACTGGATGAGAGGATGGATGAAATAAACATTAACAAGGAAATAAAGATCAGAGAATGGCAGGATGGCAGGAAAAATATGAACAATCAAGGCCAGATGTTACAATGATTTATAAAAAAGACAAAATTAAAGACTCTCTATCTGAATACACTTGGAATACATAAAGTAAATAAATAGACATCAATAAATATGATCTGATAGCCATTACTGCAGCAATATGTACAATTGTTCCTCTTATTTCGGTTGTTCATATGAATGACATTGTTAATTGCTAGAAAACTAAAGATAGCTCAAATACATTGATGATGGCCCAAAGACTCTTGTTCTGAGGAATCGGTTGAGCATTTCATTATTGACCACTACAAATGCAGGGAAAATTCTAACTAGAAAGATTTTAAATCAGCATTAATGACAGATAGCATTACTACTGGAATTCTTGATGAAATTTTGTTAAGATTTCTTATGGTCCAGAGAAGATATAAGTTTTAAGAAAGCTATTCAAGTTGTGTTGAAGGCAGAAACCAAAAAGAGTGTCAGACAGATCCTGAGAGGAGAACAGGACAGGAACAGAACCTATTCACTTTACAAGTTAAGTATATTCTGAAATGGCACATGAGAAGCCAACATGGAGAATAAGCCAAATAACAGATGCTCAGAGTCAGTGCCAGCAATCTGGGACATTAAGCTTCACTGGTATTGACAATGACCAGCCAAGGCAAAAGAATGGTATATGTATAAACTGCTAGATCACTTCCAGAAGATGTGCAATATTAAAATGCAGTTTCAGAACAGCTGCATTATTGGTCATGAGACATGTAGAGAAGTTCATACAATACACCACCCACCATGAGAAAAGGTATCAACATTAAACAAGATTTTTGCATTAGAAAAGATACCAGCAACATTCGTAGGAGAAATTATTGTTTTGCACAAAGGTTATGATTCAATTGACTCAACTTTCGCAGAGCTTATTCATATTAGTGGACATGCTGTCAATTTTAAGCTTGATATAATAACAACTGTCACGATCCTTCTGGTCTGGTACCATGGGTGAGGAAACTGAAGTTACAGCCTTCAAAGCTGAAACTGCACAGTCCAGTGGATTAACTCATAAGATTAAAGGTACGCTACAAGTGACACTAACACCGTACAAGATGGGAAAATGTGCATGTGGTCCACAATCAATATACCTTATTTTTGAGCCACATGCATGTTTTGACCTCAATTTTCTTAAAAGGGCAGAAGGAATCCCACTGGTTCAAGATAATTCTGTCTATGTAATTGTCCCTATGACAGTGCAATTGAGAAAGTATGGCTAGGCCAGAATTAGCCTCAGAATTCAGAACCTTCAGTCAAATAACTACCATTGGTTATTGTCAAAGCTCAACATCAATAACATCAAGTGGAGTGAGGTAACAGTGAGCATGTATAGGATGTAAACATTCGTGGTAACACAAAAAAACTTATTGAAAACCACAAAACGTAATACCTCTTTATATTTAGTTATTGCATTCTATGCTGATTTATGATAATGAGCCACTAAACAACAAAATAATTTCTCCTTCTACCTTGTCTGCATCCTTTCCATCAACAAGTATCAGATCCTCGAATGACCACCAAGCCACTTGTTTGTACACATCACCTTTATCAGCTTTTTTAAATTTCACTAGGGAAGCTTGATATGGACGATCAGTTGACACTGCATGAGGAAATAAATGCAGAAGCATTAATTTGTGAATTATCTTGCCTCTAGAAAGAAACAAATTCAGTTGTGTTTGATTGGCTTCAGCCCGTTCAAATTTAATTTGAACAGAAACCATGTCAAAGATAAAAGCAAAGGGTGAAAAGTGAGTGGGTCAGTTCAAATTTACATTTTCTCACATTACGAAATGTATAAGTAGATTATTTGATCAGCTGAATAAGTAGATTGATATCGGAATACTGGGTTAGGTTTTCTGCTCATTCATGTCAATGATTGAAAAACCATCCATTCAGTGCAAACACTTCACTTTCAGTAGATTGGAGCTTGGTCATAATTAATCCCCAATAGACAAAAAAATCAGGAAAAAATCAGGTAAACTTGTCAATTGCAACCCAACACATCAGCACATTTATATTTAAAACTACGAGTCAGTATGGGTTGGATTTTTCAAGTGAGGCTTGGGAACCTGACTCCACAGGGTAATGACATGACAAGCACATCATGTCATTTAATAGGACAAATTAATGGCCAGAGGTAATACTTGCTGAACAATTGAGAGTGGGGAAGCTGCCTTTGAAGCTATTGAATCAACAAGGGGCCATCCATCATGAAGGAGTTGCAATATCTAATTCCAGGAAGGGAAGAAAAACTCAGAACTTTTTATAAAGCTTTCAAAGAAATATCTTGGAGGTAGAAACATGCCAACAATTGGAACATTGCAAAATTGCAGGCAGGTCTGTCTCTCTTTTGTCATCCAGCTTTCTAAAATCCAGTTCAGAGTGTTCTGCAGGCATCCACATGCAAGGAATTGCGTTAAAATCTGCTACTGCTTTGTAGGTTTCCTATGGGTGGCGAGTTCAGTAATAGGGAGGGGACAGCTACTGATTCTGAGCTTAGTGCTGTTTTTTTAAACAAGCAATCCTTGTGGGTAGAGAAGCCTATTGCTTCTTTCAATCAATATTTACATTTCTCCTCTCCCATCAGTTGTGTGTGTCGAACATCTCCCTCCCATCAGCTTGCTAACCACACTGCAACCATTCCTGTCTTCTGATGCTGTGGACTTACACCAAATCTCTAGCTGCACTATTCTACCACTATTTTCCTACATACCTATAAGTCAGACTGTCAATTTGGCTAGCTACCAGATAAGAAATATTCCCAAAAAATAAAATGCTATGTCTTAGATCAGCTAGGCTGGAGGCAAAGCTGTTTCTCTTTTGAATTCCACATTCCTATCTCCTCCCAATAACCGTTGACTACCTTGCCTAGTAAGAATTTGTCTGGCTTTGCCTTAAAATTATTCAATTACCCCGCTTCCACTAGCTTCATAGCAGGAGTGCTCCAAAGTTGTACAATCCTCAGAGAAGAGTAAGATACAAGTTCCAAGGAAAAAAGTAGATGAAAACGATCATGTATTTTAGATAGAATCTGCCAGGATGAGTGATAAATGTGTTTTCCACTATAAATTACACTTATGATAATCAAATTGGAACAAACTAACATGAGAAAGTTAAATGGTGTACACAGATAAAGATTAAAATACCACAGCGAGGATATGGATTTGCAGTTACATTCTTTTACAGTGTCGCACCACTTTGGAGTTCATGACAGATTAGCAACTGAGAAGTAAAGCTGAGAACTATCTTCAGGAGTAAACTTCAAAGTAACACAATTCACAATACATTTATACTGAATATTGCTTATACATGGCAATCATACATAAATCAGGATCTCACAAAGTTAATTTTTTTCATTATATTTAAGTGTTTTTAAAAAGTTGTATTTAAAAAATAAATAAATCCAAACGACAGGCAAGAATTAATCTACCGTTGTGCATTCATATCTAGGAGAAAGTGAGGACTGCAGATGCTGGAGATCAGAGCTGAAAATGTGTTGCTGGAAAAGCGCAGCAGGTCAGGCAGCATCGAAGTAGCAGGTGAATCGACATTTCGGGCATGAGCCCTTCTTCAGGAATGAGGAGAGTGTGCCAAGCAGGCTAAGATAAAAAGTAGGGAGGAGGGACTTGAGGGAGGGGCGTTAGAAATGTGATAGGTGGAAGGAGGTTAAGGTGAGGGCGATAGGCCAGAGTGGAGGTGGGGGCAGAAAGGTCAGGAAGAAGATTGCAGGTTAGGAAGGTGGTGCTGAGTTCGAGGGTTGGGACTGAGACAAGGTGGGGGGAGGGGAAATGAGGAAACTGGAGAAATCTGAGTTCATCCCTTGTGGTTGGAGGGTTCC